>NW_010966021.1:1944593-1990862 GCF_000463585.1 Tarenaya hassleriana | reverse complement strand
CCCCCCCCCCCCCAAAATGTATCAATGTTGTTCCTTCAACCAGAATGGAATTAGTAAATATACATTTTCCAATTCTATTACTCTGTAGGAAGCTCCTGCTGTCATTAAGTCATACTACGACAAGAGAATCGTTGGATGCCCTGGTGGTGAAGGCGGTAAGTCGCTTCTCTTTACCCCCATAGTTTCGCCAAATCTGATACTCGGAAAAGTAGTGTAGTACAGCTTGTCTTTGACACATTAAACATACCTGCTTTAAGACCGCTTTGTTCATCTGTCCTGAAATCTGCAGAGGACGAGCACGACGTCGTGTGGTTTTGGCTGGAGAAAGGAAAGCCTCACGAATGCCCAGTTTGCTCTCAGTACTTTGTGGTAAGTTAAAAGTTTTGAACTTTTTCACATTGCAAATCCACCCCATCAGTAGTTATGGATCTGATTGGTCATGAATTACGGAATTTGGTTGATATTTCGTTGATTTTTTTTTTCACTCGGCAGCTTGAAGTGGTTGGTCCTGGTGGACCTCCAGACGGGCATGGTGACGACGACGAAGAACACCACTGATTCCGGGTTTCGTTTACTTCCTCTTGTTTTTTCCTTCGTATAAGATTTCAAGATTCGAATAAAAATCCGTCGCCGGGGAAACACTTTTGAAGATTGAAAACCCTTGTTTTCGTGTTATCCGGCTATATGCACCCAACCCCTTTTCCCGAAGGGATTTTTTAGCACTGCTCCGTTGCTGTTTGTTTTCGCAACTTAAAACGAGTCGGTAACGTTTTTTTTTTAATTCCCTTTTTTGTTGCCCGTCTTCTGTAACTCGGTTTCGAGCAATCTAATGCATGAGCTTCCGATTATTTTTTTTCCCTCGTCATATGCTTCTGTGTTGGGTCATCATTCAGCAGAATAAGGTTAAGAGGTGAACTTCGTATGCACGGTTTCAGTCAGTGTGCAAACGTGCCCCTCGAGTCTCTTGAAATTCCTGAAATTGTGCAAGTTTATATGTTTTGTATACTAAATTCCTGTTCATTCTACTTGTTAGTAGTTGTCTTTAGGTTAGGGTTGTTTTGATTTTTTTTAAAAAAATTGCATCTTTTTTTTTTTGTTTTCGAATTTCGCTTTGGTTTTTGGTAGAAATGTTTCATTTTTTAAGTTGATTTTTAAATTTTTTGTTCGATTTGGCTTAACAAAGATCAAATGAAATCATTTTTAATCAAGTGTAATTCAGAATACGCAGAGCTATATGTTATTTAATCCTGTAATAAGACGTGTTATCTCTACGCGTGGTCTGCCAATGGAGGATACCCACCACAGCACTACACAACACAACAACATTCGATACCAAAAGCTTATGACTTCACATTGTGTCACAATATTTTCATACACTTTTTTTTAAAAAAAGAATGGGAAAATATAATATGTAACTTAGAAAAAAAAATAGAAAAGATAAAACGCAAAGCAAGATGCCGAAACTAAACGAGAAAAAGACGAGAAGATCCCGAAGTCTTCCTGCCTTATTCCGTAATTGGATAGCACTAATAGCATTACCACCCCAGACTATTCCCCTCTTTATGTGTACATATATATATATATATACACACATATATATTATAATAATAATAATAATAATAATAAAAAGAAGAAAGGACGAACTCTTGGACGTAACATCAATAACGCGGTTATTCTCCTTGTGTATTCCTAACGCTTTCTTTTCCCCCGAAAGTCACTTTCTTTTTTGTGTTTTAAAGCCTTTCAGCAAAATTATTTAAACTACGCAAAAAGGATAAAATTGGTTTATACGAGTGGGTTTGCCTGTTTCTCATTACTTTAATTTTGAGTTTCTACACAAAGAGGTGTTTGAGAATTTGATGTTTTGCGTTTTCATAGATTATTTAAATAAATAACTTTATATATACCCAACCCATATGAAAAATTCATCACCATTTTTCCTTGTGGTTATCCTTAATACTCCTCTCACATAGTTAAACCAAGTAATTTGGAATGAACTCGAGATCAAGGGATGAGACAAATCAATTGAACTATTTTTTAGGGTTTCAAAGTTTTATCAGATTATTGTTGAATTTGATAGATCCAGATGGGATTGGAGGACAAATTTAACATGTATGATCAAATGAAAATATATAGGTTAATAATACAATCCACATCATACTACGCTGAAATTATGCATACCTAACCTACCGTACACTCAAATGCAAATCACTAAATATATACCCGAATTCTAGAATTTGAAATATATATATATATATATGGAAACTGATCTATCAAGTTTTATTCTATTTTTTCGCTTACGAGTCTGTCCTTGCAAAACCTAACAAACAACACATCAAAAGCCAAGTGTTTTCCGTAAATGTCTCGAGAATAGATTCGGAAAAATATTCCAAAGCCCCCCGAAGAGGTCTTATCAATCCCCAGAAAAAAAAAATCTCAAGAAAACCAACGTCGGAGTTTCTATTCCCTTTCCATTTCAGACATATATATATATATATATATATATATATATATATATATGTATATATCACCGAACTACATTTCTCTGTAAAGTTCCACACAGCTTGCCCTCATTATTCTCTCTTTTTTCACACGTCTATATATATTCGTTTCAGATGAATCCCTCCTTTTTATAATGTATTTATATATATGTATGTATGTATGTATGTATGTATGTATGTATGTATGTATGTATGTATGTATGTATGTATGCGGGTTAGGTTATTCAACCGCGAGTGTTGTAACGTTTAGCTGGAATGGACCGTTAATCACACCCTTGCAGGAAGAAAAAATAATTATAAATGTCACATCCATCATCTCCCATTGTTCATCAATTAAAATTTGTTATTCTGCTTAGGGAAGATTAAAAAAAAATTGTGATGTGATTAAACTAATGTGATGCTTTATTCTCCAAGATAACTTAATTCATTATATATGTCTTATCTTCGGAGCTCGGGTTCGTTCATCTTTCACCCCCTTTAACTCACATTCACTAGTTAATCTATTTATAGTTTGATATGACCATATATATATATATATATATATATATTTATGTGTGTGAGTGAATTTTGATGGAGATTTGGATTAGGTACATATTGTTTTAAGTTCCTTATATCTGTTCCATTTATTCATGGCACAATCACTTGAACATAATTTTAAAACATAACAAAAAAATTATTTACAATATTTTGATTTATATATAAGTTTTCGAGTTAATATTTATTTTAATAGATGATTATCTAAAATCTGAGATTTCACCGTAACTAATATATTTTTTTTCAAAAATAATGAAAGTTTATAAAAGTAAAAATATCATCGAAAATAAAAAAGACATCAATATTAACATTTATATACAATTAGCATTAAAAATTGTAAAAAAAGGTACGGGAGAAAACAATAATAGCCTTCATTCATTCATGCATGCAGATTAATTTGCAAATGCCCACAAAATTTAATTTATTCATGGATGGTTGGTCGCCAAAGTAACATATACTCTGAACGGATAAATTACGTTGATAACGTACAATCTTAAGTTTTGCTACAAAGTTGCTCTTGTGTTTTGATCTTTTTGTGTTGCAATTGCAACATAAGTTATAACATATTTTCTTAAATAAATTGCATACAATATACATATATATATATATATATATATATATATATATATATATATATTGGATTTCTTTCCAACAAGAAACACCCAAAAAGAAATACATTTTATCCTTTTTTTACTCTCTTTTCCAAATAATCTACCTTTTATTTGAATCAAAGAAAACAAAATCATTTTTTGCCCATTTAAGGACTAGACAATATTAGGGATTATTAGACTCAATAGACAGGAAATTTCTATAAAAAAAAAAAGTTGTGCATTTGGTCTATAGCCTAATTTTTATAAGTTCACTTAATGAAAAAAAAAAGAACAATTCAATTATGGAAGCACTGTTAAAACAAAGAACCCAATTGTTTAACTTTTTTTAGCCATATATATTTTTTATAAGGATTTTAATGCTAGCTAGCTCAAATATTTAGAACGCATTAACTTCTAATTAGATGGATTAATACCCTTTAAACCATACGAACGAACACTAAGTACTTTAATATAATTATCAGACAACATAGTAGTGCCGAAAGCATCTCTTTGTCTTGTGTGTTATGTCAATTCAATAATAATTAAAAATAATAATTAAAAGGAAAGTTGTGATCAACTTTTCTAATTAGGGCTGATTCTCTCACTCCATTTGAAGTTATTATTATTATTTTCTGAAAAAAACAAAATGGTGGGGCGATGGAAAACAGTTGACTAATAAAAAGTTAATAAGAAATATTTTCCTTGAAATTATTAATTAAATTGCAAAATGTTTGACCTTTGTGAAAAAGGGGCCATGTAATCTGATGCTGCCATTTCTAAGCAAAATGCCGATGTCAACCATCCACTTCATTTCATGCTTTGGTCAACCATTTTCATAATTGGTCGCAGTCCATAGTTTGCAAATATATATTTAAAATATTAATCCACACAAAAAAGAAAATACAACATCCAGAAATAAATATGTAATATAATACATACTAAAAACTATTTTCTTTCATTTTTTATTATGGTTTTTGTATAAAAACCTCTTGATTTGTTTTTTTTTTAATTATACTAGCTCAAATTTATGCGGAAAAAACTATATGAGTTTTTGTTAGAGTACTTTAAATATCCTAATTTTTTATTGGTAAATATCTAATAAAAACGTTTGTTGCATCGTGTTGAAATGACATTATATCAAAAATACACTTCTTTTGTTATTTTGATTTCAAAACATACTATTTTCTAATCGTGATATTGTGATATATGTGATTAGAAATATAATCTTGGTCACATTGCTCATAACGTTATATTTATAATGTTTTTATCAAATGATTAATGAGATATATAAGGTAGGAACATATCCATGATCACCATAAATTTAACGTTATCACAAATGTGACCAAAATTATATTTTTGATTACATGAATCACAGAATAACAAAAAGAGAATATTTTTGATAATGTTTCTGTTGAAATTGGTAAATTACCTTTGTAAAGATTACTTGAAATTATTAAGAGACGTTGTCACAAAATTTAATAAAATATTTAGTATCTTTTTTAATATAAAAAATGCATTTTTCTACTTTTATTTCTTTGTATTGTTCTATCATCATTTAATGATATTTCCGTCCGTCATCATACGATATTCGCATTTTATATGGAAAAATATTTGGTTGGGTTGACATTCGCATTTGTTTTATACTGCATACACTCATAAAAATTCCAAAATTAATGGACCGACTTTCTCGCATTAAGGGCCAATTTGTAAGTGCAAGGAAAAAAAAAAGAAAGACGAAATTGTAATTTATGTATAAATGCTTAAGCGAGAAAAAACCATCACAATTGTTTTCATTTTTATCACCAAAATTCATTTAATTACTTATTCTTTATGAAATGAGCTTAAAGTTATACTTAAATACAGAAACCGGGAATCGGGATTTTGTTACAAATATATCAACGTTTATTAACTAATCAATTGGCATGCCCCATCATATAATATATAATTATTTCTTCAAAAAAAAATTTATGGAAAGAAATAGAATCAATGAAGACAGAAAGGGAACTGCTAAGAGTATCTATTTTACTTGTTTTATAGCTATGTGTTTTAATATAATGTGGCAGATTAAATGGACAAATTCATTACAATATCTGATTACGAAAAGGAATAAATTCTTGTGCAAAAAATATTTATTTAAATACTGATGGACTGCTGGGTTATGATGCATGAAGGCTGCATATTATAGGGTGACACATGCATTGTGGAGCATGTGCTCAGAGCCACTTACCTTTATCATTATTCCCTTTGATGTCACTTCCACAAAGGAAAATTTTATAAAAAAAAAAAAACAAGCTCAGTAATTTCAATCGAATTAATAAATAGAATAATTTAAAATGCAAAAAAAAAAAAAAGATTAGGAAAGATGAAAATCAGGGAGAGGTGGGTGAGTACCTTAATTAACCACCATATTATTCCATTAAAAAAATGCTAAAATATCATATATGTGAGAGAAAATTTTGAGATTATACAGTAATTTCTCTTAAATTTTAATATACGTTATTTGTTTTTATAGAGATGGGCATTTAGAGGAATGATCAAAGATAATGGATGATAATTTGATAGATGATGGAAACATTAATAAATTGTCCATAAAAAAATACTCCAACATGGGTCATGAATTTTTTTTTTTTGGAAGAAGATAAAAATGTAATGATGGTATATAAAATAAAAAAGATTTTGGTGTTGATGGTGAATGACTTGTACCATAAAATCCGAGGGGGCGATAATATCTGTTGTAAAGATTTGAAACTATGATGAGAAATGGTAGTGGGAAACAGGAAAGCAATCAAAACAATGGTTGAATGTAAGAAAAAAGATCAAAGGCTTTTTCCCCTCTGTTGTCTCCTTCCCCACATGAAATCCAGGTTGGTCATTTTTGTCTATGCACATCATCATTGTCTCTGGATACCAATTTATAAACCCTAAAACCTTAAATGCAATCCCCAATCCATTGAAGCAAGCAATGCCCCCCATCAAGTTCTTCCAAAAAAAAGTTTTTTTTTCTGGGATTTCTTCAGAAAGTTGAAGACTTTTGAGCTTTTTGGTTATTGGGTATCCATCAATCATCTAAAATATTTTCACAAACGAATGATTCAACAGGAGATTTTTCTTCTTTTTCAATTTTGGGTTATGCCTTCGTTGTTTTAGTAATAATATCCTCGTAGCAAGGTTTTTCTCTCCCTCTCTTTTCCTTTATTTTTTCCTCCACCACTGCCCACAAGGCATTGATTCCCTCTCTCTCTCCCGCTCCCTCCCTCTTTCTCTCTTGTTGCCGCTCTGCTCTGGTGTTTTCAGATTCCTTGTGTTCCCAAAACGATTTCTTTCTTCTTCTTTTTTCTAAAGAAAAAATTGGTTTCCTTTTCTTAATTTGGTTGCCTTTATACCCTCCTTTCCATGGATGCCTCCTCCCTCCGTCCCCTGCCTTCCCTTTCTAGTAGCTCTGTTTAGCTGGTGCACACATTGAACATACCATAGTGAATGATTCAGATTCACCTCCTTTTATTCCCCTTTCACATCACCCCTTTGGTGTATAAATACACATTGCCCCTCCCTCCCTTCCCTTATATTTCCATCAAGTGGGTATCAGTATTTCCAAAGCCTGCAAAACTTTCAGCTTGTAATCGAGTTTCATTGGACAAGAAAATGAGCTACTCTCATCAAAGCATGGGTTCTGGTTTGTCTCTTGTTCTTGCTTACGCATGCTCTGTTATCAAGTTCCCATCAGATTGTTTATGCTTGAACTCACAAATGACTGTGTTTCTGGTAAAATCTTGCAGGTAGTAGAAGTGTTAGGAGCCATGAATTTGGAAGGACTTATGTTGTGAGGCCTAAAGGAAAGCACCAGGCCACTATGGTTTGGCTCCACGGTCTCGGTGACAATGGCTCGAGGTAACTTTCACTTGCCTTGTATATAAATTGCTTCGAAACTTACACTGCTGATTGTCAAGTCATGGCTAAGACCCTAAGATATTAAACAGAGTTGTTTGTCTGATCATTATGTCAACAGTTTATCTGAAAGTTACCATGTTTTCAGTTTTCTGTTACATGAACACTTTCCATGCTTTCACTTCTCGTGTCCAAGTATAAACATCTCCTGGAAAGCTTCAACCTTTTTTGGGTTATTTTTAAATGGGAGCTTTCAAAAGTCAAATTTTGGCATGTTCCCTCAAAGAACAATCTTTGTAGGATGCATCTCCTGTGTTCTGCCCCCTTTTTTTGATGAAGTTTTTATTCATACAAGTGTTGTGGCGCCGCAAAAATCAATAGATTCTCCACTGTCCTTTCCCCTCAGTTTCTTCTCTTATGGGATATTATTATCAAAGCTTAGTTCATTAAAGATTATGATAAAAACAAGTTGTCTATACCTTATTCATGATTGGGGACCACTGTCTCACTTGCTGGAGAAAGGGACACTGTTTTCTCGTCTTACACGAAGAGAATATTCCTGCTCTGTGTATGAAACCAAAGAATTCCAATCAAGTCTTTAGCTCTTATTTGATGCGTTGGAAGAAGAACATATTCGTTTCCCTCACCGTGCCCGTCCCTGTTTGTCCTGCAGCTCGTCTCAGCTCCTGGAAAGCCTGCCTCTTCCTAACGTAAGGGTCTTCCTGTCTATGTACTTTTCCATATCACTATAATATTGGAGTGTGTTCTTATAAAGATGTTTGCTATCCGCAGATTAAATGGATTTGCCCGACTGCTCCTTCACGCCCTGTTTCGATTCTTGGTGGATTTCCCTGCACTGCCTGTAAGATCCATTGTTTCTGTACTCACTCCTGTTTGAAACATTTCATGTAACATTGGTTGGTGTCTCGAAAGGAGTTGCTAGACATGAATGAAAACAGCTAACTGGTAGTACCCATTATTCTGCATCAGGGTGTGATGTTGGAGAAATTTCTGAAGATGGTCATGATGATTTCGAGGGCTTAGATGCCTCAGCTGCGCATATCGCGAACCTCTTGTCAACCGAACCAGCTGATGGTAAGCCAAGCTATCTTTCCACGTGTATTGAAATCTTGCTTCACATCTCTGGATAAACCCACTGAAATTCCCTTCTGGTTTCGACAGTCAAAGTGGGGATAGGAGGTTTCAGTATGGGTGGAGCAATAGCTCTGTACTCTGCAACTTGTTGTGCCCTTGGTCGTTATGGAAGTGGCCACCCTTATCCCATAAACCTACGAGCTGTTGTAGGGCTCAGCAGTTGGCTTCCTGGTTGGAGGTACATCTTTCAAGCCATCGTAACCATTTTTCACATCCTTTGAGAACGTACAGTCCATTTCTTTACAAATGATGCTTTAACATGATGAATCATGCAGGAGCCTAAAGAGCAAAATAGAATGTTCATATGAGGCTGCAAGGCGTGCTGCGTCATTGCCAATCATTCTTACACATGGAACTAGTAATGCATAACGTTATTCTGCAAAACTATTCTGTATTTGCTGCTGAAAATTATGATCAAGATAAGCTGACGCTCTGGTGTTGCAGGTGATGATGTGGTTCCTTACAGATTTGGAGAAAAATCCGCCCATGCCCTTAGTATGGCTGGATTCCGACAAGCTCTGTTTAAACCATATGAAGGGTAAACACTGACACCGATTTATCAGATTCTAGACTATGTTTTGGACATCCTTAACCAGTTAACAACCAAGCTTTGACGAATCTACTGAAGTTTTTGGTGGTCCTTTCTGAGTGTTCTGGGGTTCTGAATGGTGCAGGCTCGGTCACTATACTGTTCCCAAGGAAATGGATGAGGTAGTTCACTGGCTCACCACGAGGCTCGGGCTCGATGGCTCACGTTAAGCTATGCATCTAGCTCTAGGTGGTATGGTCAGACCGAGAAGAATGAAGAACAGAAACTGAATAATGGGGGAAGGAGAGGAGGGGAAACTAAAATAGTGTACACTGAGATATAGTAGAAGACTGTATAATGATGGGCTGGGTTTCTTTGGGTATACGGACGGTATTTCATGGTTCACTGTTTGTGATTTTTTTTTTTTTTTTTACCTTTTTGTTCTTTTGTTCTACCTCTTGTATTCTTGCTCATGAATAAAGGGTACCTATGCTATTTCTATTTTAGCCTCAAGCCTTTCTTCATACAAAAATCCAAGTGTCTGAAACATTATTGCAGGTGATTGAATCACGTACATAAGGTGAAAAAGAAACACAATTTGCATCAAAGCAACTTCATCCACTTGAGTATAAACTGAACTCGGTGGATCTTGAAAGTACAGAGACTTCTAGTTTCCAGAGATGTCTTTAAGCTTCTCCTCCAGTTCGCCGTTCTAGCGAGAGAAAGGGGTTGAGTGAGAATGGAAATCTGACGTGATAAGCATTGAAACAGAGGGAGGGCAATATAGTGATCTAACCTTATGCATGTTCAGAATGATATCTGAGCCACCGATGAACTCGCTCTTGATGAAGATTTGTGGAAATGTTGGCCAATGGCTGCACATAGGAGAGAGTTCATAAGCCAATCCAGCATAGTGCACAGAAACAATTTTCGGGAGGAGGTATTACAAGGTCATACAACCCTTCATTGCCGAGAAATGATCAAGGTTTATTCTACGATTTTTGCAAATACGAGGTTCTTATGAATCAGGAAAACATCAATCAGCAAGAACAATCGGCTGAGAAGTTACGAGAAGGCCTATATTTTTTAAAACGTAAGACACAAGGCTATATAGTCTCCAGAAGCTGTCTAAACAAAAGACAGGCCAAGAACACAAACTTCCAGTTCTTGAAACATATGACTCACACTGCCTGAAGGGATCAGAATCATCAGATAGATAGCAGTATCTGACAAAGGATTCTACGAAAAGAGCCAAGACAGTTAACAACACTGTTGGGAAAAATCGCGAGAATGAGATTACATCGCTGTCTACAGGAAGATAGAAAATCAAAACATCTATTTGACCATGCACGCACCTGAAGGCTTTCACGGCATTTTTCAGCTCTGGATCTTCCAGTATGTTCCTGGCACTAATAGGAACATCTGCATGAGAATCCACAAGATAAGCATCATCACTCACCAGAAGCTGTGCTAGGTTAAAAGGCTAAACCATGCAGGATACATAGACATTCATGCATTTACAAGAAAAATGAGCAAACTTGAAGGCATCTCGAGTTTATTGCTAGTTTTTTGTAGAAAGAAACAAAGAAAGCAAGAAAAAGCCTGATAACGAGAGTACAGTAAACGAAGCTATTAAAACGAGAATCGACAATCTAGTAGTAAGGAATCCAAACAAGGCAACTCGGTTTTAACAACTCACTGTATTGTTGCAAAACTCTTACGGCTAACGAGCTAAACCCGCATTGAGGAAATTCAGGGACTCCTTTCATGTAGATCATTACTGGATTTTCCTTCACGTCCTGCAACCCGAGCTTATAGTATTAGCGATAGTAACAACGACCCGATACAGAACTAAGTAAATAGATCTACAATCTGGAGCTACCTGCTCGACTATATCCTTCAGAGACTCGGCAGAACCTGTGACTTTATTCGTGGGCTTAAAATCATCATGTGTGTCTGGATCATTGGGCGAAGAGGAAAAGCATCTCATCCCATTTTCATAGAACAATGCAGATGCCTGCCAATAGAATTTAAAGAAGAAACAAAAACCATGAATTTTCCACACTACAAAAGATCACAAGTCCTAAAGGCATTCATCCGCGTACTTCTCCAATCAAAATATTTACACCAAATGGATGAAACGGAGGACAACCCCAGGAGAATTACTTTTTTTTATTCTTTTGCAAACGCAATAAATTGAAAATGGAAAGTTGGCAACACGAACTTCGATCCAATTCACGGAGGGTTGAGAACCCAAATGTCAAACACTATTCAACAGGGGAGGAAATGACAATTTACAATGGACAGAAACGGAACAGAGCAAACTCATTCATCATTGAACACCCAAAAAAAACACGAGAGGTGCGACAGATGGTCTTACGAATCTGCCCGAACGAGCAGCTTGGAGGCCACCGAGTCCCTTGAGAAGTCTGCTCGACAAAGAAGCAGCCATCGCTGAACCACAAAGCCCGTGACGCAAAACCCGACTCGAAATTCCGATCTATCAACGAAGAACAGGCAAAGAAACTCAGAGAGATTCCTCAAGGTCGAGACTTTAGAGAATTTCCGGGAAAACAAAGCAGAAAAAGGAAGGATTTGCGCAATGGGTAACGCGTGGGATGGCTCTTCTTGGGTTTTTGGTTGCGAAAGGAAGACGAAGTCGGAGCAAAGGAACGATCGGACATGTTAGGGCTTTTCACTCTCCCCTCGTTGTTTTCAGAACCGGGAAAATCTGCCGGTTGAACCACGAACCGGATGCTTATCACGAACGGTTATTGGACAGACCCGGACGCGTGTTGACCCGTCCGAACCGGCTGACATGAATATACACACTTGTTGCACAATATACTTGTACCTGCTAACAAATTTAGGGGATTTTGGATGTATATGATTTCCGATTTAACAAATTGGGCCGTATCGTTGGGCTGATTCATGGGCCTTGTCATTGGCAGATTGAGCTGATTGGCCCTTTGTCTTCCAAGGCTCCATTTTTTTGTCCAGTTTTCTCCCGTGGTCCAATCCAAAATGCGAATACGAATATTTTCTATCATTTTAATTTAACAATATGAATAAAATAAGACTTTTTGTTTTCTAAAATCCACTAATTTGAAAGTGTTGGATCCTATTAGAAAATGATTTTTTTAATTAAGAGAATATGTTAAATAACGCATTTGTTTTTGTTTAACTGGCCGAGAACAGTCTTTCAAATATAGATGTATAATCAAAGTATATTATAATATTATATCTATGCTATATATATTACATGAATCCAACCCTTATCATATGATTTGAAAAATAGCATAAAAAATTTAATAACTACATGATGTATATGAAAATCAATTGACAAGTGAAACTCTTTCCTCTTCTTCATTAAAAAAAAAATTAACCTGCCCCCTTTGACCAAGCAACTTCGTCCTCGTCCTTGCCCTTGAACCCCTCACCTCCATGGAATTTGCTAACCCTAATCTCGAAATGATTCACAAATCACCCGCCAAGTGTCAACAAGATCCACTGATGTAGCTAGGGTTCCTAAAACACCACTTTGAAAAAAATCGTATAAATATCGCGTCTGGTCCATGCATGTTTTGGAGTGCAAATTGAAGTTTTAATTCTGATATCAAATATCTCTCGTATAAATTCACAAGCGGAGGAGAACGAAGACGAACTATGTCGTCGACTCAGGAGTTGAGCCACAAGGCCGGAGAAATCACCGGTCAAGCTCAGGTACTTGTAACGAATTTAATTATAAATCATTTCTATTATAAGGTTTTGTAACGAAGATAATGGTTTCAGATCAAGAAGGATGAGTGCGTGAACAAGGCCTCGAACGCAGTGAACGAAGCGTCGTCTCAGGACAATCCTTCCATCACTTCACAGGCCTCAAGCTTCCTTCAACAGGCAAATAAACTAATATTTATTTTACTAATTTCAATATTCGAAACGTTTTGTTGTTTTATTTACATGTTAATTGAACTTGAATTTCAAATGACGATCTGTTTTGGCATTCTACTTGGAAAATTTTGGGGGAAATTAGTGAAAAAAAAAATTGAAACTGTTAAAAACTTTTACTAAATTTTAAGTAAATATGTTTCGGTAAAAAAAAAAAAGATACCCAATGCACTTTACAAAATTTACAGTGTTTTGGGATCAATTCTTTTTCTAAAAAAATATGTTTTATTAACTTTTTTCAAGAATTCCAGAAGACAGAATAAAAATCTAATTTTGACATAAAAGTAGTATGTTGTGGGTAATAACTTCTTAATTTTTAACCTTTTTTTTTGGGATGAATGGATCTGTCGTTGAATTGGGAGATGCAGACAGGGGTACAAGTGAAGAGCATGGCCCAAGGAGCGGCCGATGCCGTGAAGAACACTCTCGGCATGAACTCCGACAACAATTCCGGCAACCCGACCGCCGCCGCCGGGAGCCGCCCGACCAACCCGGGCCCTAGGGTTTAATTAAAGGATTTAGAAATTAATATTTTCCTCCACGGGAACAATTTTTCTAATAAGGGTGGTGATTTTCTGATGTAAAGAATCATCAATTCAATTATTTGTATTTCATTATTGTATTTTCCATTTTTTTTATTCATAAATAATAGAAATGAAGGTTTAATACTAACAAATATATATCGTAAATCAATAAAATATAGATGTAAACCAAATTACATCATAGTTAAGGAACAATAAATGTCAGCTTTTATATAATCACTCTATGAATGGTCTCAGAATTAAAATAAACAAGAAATACTGTTTTTAATTTTATAACAAATAATTTAAATGATTAACGCTAAGAAATCCTAATAAACTAGATTGATTCCCGAGGAGAATAAATTCATATCCTTTTTTTTTTTTTTGCGTTGGTTCCTTTATCATTCTCCAAGAAAATGGATTCCAGATCTATAGCATTTCCTTATCCCTTTTAATTTTGAAAACATTATGAAGATGGAAATTTTTAGTTAATTAATTTCAAATAAGCGAATATTGGCCTGAAAAAAAAATTAAAGTGATGGGCAGAAAAAGAAAAGATGGTCAACCAAAACCTCGAAGACTTATATTCCGTCGGCATCACCCAGATTTTCATCTTTATTGAAACTCTCCATTTTGCCTTCCCTTTTATTTGCGGAATTTTCCCTATAATCCCATTTTTATCACATGAGAATATATAATTTTACGTATGTAAATCCAAATTTAATTTATTAATATAAATTCCTCTTCAAATCGAATTCAATTTAACGATAGATTTGATATGTTTTTTAAATTAATGGAATCAAACATGATTGTAACAAAATAATTGAATAGAAAGTGAACTATTTTTTAGAAATAAGTATTTTTTTAATAAAATGTAAGGATAAAAACAAATTTTAGATATACAAATTTATACATATATATATATATATATATATATATATATATTACAGAAAACATTTCGATGCCATTAATATTCAACCGAAATTATTCTAACTCGTTAGTTAGGCGTTTTAGGCAGTGATCAGTTGTTTCTATATATCATACATTTTATATATTTCTCGATATCGAATTTCTTAGTATATTTAGCACTAACTCAATTGGTTGTTTCCACAACACATTGGTCCGGTTTTGTCATGCATGTGATATTTATTACCCCAATATGATCATATAATATAACCTCAACAATCCAATAAGATTGTATTCACTCACATATATATATATATATATATATATATATGTGTGTGTGTGTATGTGTATTTGTGTGTATTATATGCATGATAATGAAATTATCTTTTGTTACGTTGCCGCTAAGCAAAGGAGCACTTCACTTATAGTAAACAAAAGTAAACCTAGAAAATGTGAATATTCAAACATTCAAAAGCAATATCGATTTTTATTGCTATATTCTCGTCTGTCGATTCTCTTGCCCCCCTAAAGTATAATTGAAAGAGACTTTACAAATATATCTATATATATATATATACATATATAATAGAGAATAAACTAGCTACCCTTTTTCTCCATTCGCAAATTAAAATCTTATTCCATCGTGTCATCAATTTAAACAACGCCGTAATATCCATTGGTTTCCAAAGAATTGTTCAATGAAGAGATGTGAATTGAATTCTAAACCTAATATTTTGTCTATATATATGGCAATTTATATTCAATGAAGAGATTATTCATCTGTATATATATATATATATATATATATATTGTTTGTTTCAAATCAAAAGGTTACGTGCATGCATACATGCATGGTGCATCTCATCCACAAAAAGGAGAAACCCTAATAATTAAAGCGAGGGTATGACCAAAGTAACTCCATTCAAAATTTTCGGGCTTTGGAATCACAGCCGGAATGTTTTCACCCAACCTTTTCTTTTTATCTTTTGAATTATTAATTAATCGGTTTTTGTTCTCTTCTCCTTCTTCTTTTATGAAAGGTTGAAGTGAATGTGAAGAACACGAAAAATAAGAAATTAAAGATAAAAAAAATGGTCACTGAAAAAGAAAAAGAGTAACCAAACCATCCAGCTATATATATATATATATATATATATATATATATATTCGTCTCGTGTCATACCTATATAAAGCCCTCTCCTTCGCCTTGCTCTTACATATATCGTCACATTAAGCCTCGGGGTCTTGTTTCATTCCCCTCTTCTTTTTTTTAACATATATATAATATCTCTCTTCCACGTCTTTCAAGGTTAGTTACTGTTCTTCTCACCTTAATCTTGTATATAATTTATTTAGCATATGTATATCTAACGATGTCATATATACATATATAGTCTTGATTTTGTAAATGGTTTCAGCCAAATAATAAAGAATGAAAAGAATATAAAAAAGGGCGTATATATGGAAACATACCATTAGTTTTATAAATTATGCTGCTCTTAACTCGCTTTCACAGCTATTTTATACGATTCTTTCATAACTCTGTATGTCAATATAATTAATAAAATATCTTGAATTATGATCGGAAGCATCGATATTTTAAAATTACAGTGGCGGTGACATCGTATAATATTATATATGGATTCAACGATATTTTGTTATATTCTTGGGAATATGTATGTTGGTATTACATTATATATATGTACAGTATTATCTACAAAACAATTTCTCATGCAAGTCAAAAACAGTAACTTTTTTCGTGGGAGAAAAACGAAAATACTAACAATTGATTGTTACAAAAATTAAGCAGGAAATATAATTTACAAAAAGTGCCCAAAGAAAACATGAGTAGGCCCGGAGACTGGAACTGCAGGTCATGCAGCCACTTGAACTTCCAGCGGCGGGAATCGTGCCAGCGTTGCGGCGACTCTCGCTTCTCCTCCGCCTCCGCCGGAGATTTCGGCTGTTACGGTGGTAGAGCGGCGGCGTTAGGGTTCACCACCGGCTCCGACGTCCGTCCAGGTGATTGGTACTGCACCGTCGGCAACTGCGGGACCCACAACTTTGCCAGCCGCTCCTGCTGCTTCAAGTGCGGCGCCTTCAAGGACGACTCCGCCTCAGGGGCGCCGGCCGCTCCGGATGGAAATCCGGCGACTGGATTTGCACTAGGTAAAATCACACTCATTTTCAGGACTATACTATATATGCCATCTTTTTTTTCTTACTACATTGAAATTTCAGGTAAAAAATAAAAAGAAACTAAACAAATTTTGTGTGTTATTTCCAAAACGAGGAATAAAATTTTAAAATACAAGTAGAAACACGTAAGAAGAAAAAGTAGGCATATATAACCAAATTAAACAAACTGAAATAACCGGTCACACACTCTAATAATTAATACATATAAAAATTATATATATATATACAACTATATGAAATAATTGAATTACAAAGTTAATTACAAGATTATGGATAATGTTGTTTGCAGATTTGGCTGTAACGAACACAACTTCGCAAGCAGAATGGAGTGTTTCAGATGCAGTGCCCCAAGAGGAGACTTCACCGACAGAACCTCCTCCTTCTGATGTGTCATGAAATGTCTTTTCTGAAGGATCCGTGTCTCCCTCCATCTTTGGGTATTTCATTTTCTCACTCTATTAAATGTTTATTGTTTAATTAAAGAAACCAAAATTAGGCAATAACTTGCCAAAGAAAAAAACCCTAATTTTACTGATGGATGGTTTTTTCTATTTTTTTTTAATTTTGTTATAATTACAGGCACTGCTTGCATGAAAGAGAAGAAGCAGCGACAGATCCAAATTCAAGTGGATTTTTGTTAGATGTATTTCCAAGAGGACCGAGATATAGTTACTTTATATTATATGTTTGTTTTGGATGTATTATCCGTTTTTTTTTAATTTTTGTTCCCATCACTTCTTTTTTGAATTGTTTTTTTTTGTTAATCTTTTTCTGGTTTTTGAGAGTTTTTATTTAATCATTGTACGTTGCATGGCTTTCTTAAAAGAAGATTCTCTTCTCTATTACCACATCTCTTCTTTTTCTGCCTCTTTTATCGTTAAATCCAATAAATATATATCAGTTTTATTTCAGAATTTCACACACATATATATATATACACACACCCATTTAAGAATAAATGTAAAACTTATATTATTAACCGAATAATTTTAGTGATAGGTATCAAAATTTCGAATAATTAGATATGTTATCCCAAACTATGATTTTCATTGCGGATATGATTCGCACGGAGATTATAAAATGCCGCTTTCCAAACGCAACAGTGAAAAGCAGTTAATGGCAACTGCGTTTGCGTTTTTAGATAAATGCAAACGCGGCAACAAAATAATCTGAATTCATAGTGTGCTCACATGGTCAATATCCCAATTCGTAGTAGTGCTCAAATCTCATCCGGGTTTTGTTTCTCTCACGATTCCGGTTTGGCTTAAAGTAAACCAATCGGTTATGTAGTTGCGGTTAATGGGGAAATGAGCTTGTAGGGCCCAATTAAGGGCCCATAAACCCAATCCGAATCCAGTTTTTTACTTTCTTACCTTCTCTGTGCAACACAGAAGTCACAAAGGCACACCACTCTGGTTGTATCGAACGAGAGAGAGCTTCAATTCAGGATTTTGATCGTCGTCAATTGTGTTCCTCGTTTGTATCGGCTGCTGTGTTCTTCTGGGCATTTCCTTTTGCAGTCTGTATTTGCTTTTGTCGTGTTCGAATAATCTCCATCCATGGCTTCCTGTAAGTTTGTCTCCCTTTTGATTTGCTTTCTTGCTGCACTCGATTTGTTCCTGTGTTTTTGGTGTTCGTATCCGAGACTAGAATTTTTGTTTTCCTGAATTGGGTTTTTTAAATGGTTTGTTTGCTCTCCATTTTTTTTTCGCGAATCCTTGTTGTTGTTGTTTTTATTTGTCGAGGTTGCTCGAATCTGGCGTTTTGCGTGTAGGAACTTCGGAAAGAGAGCATAAATTTGGAGAATTGGGTTAACGTGTTGTAGAATTACAGTTTTCATGTCCTCGAGTAGATTTTGGATCGATAAAAATTGAAACATCATTGTAGAAATTTCAATTTTGTCTTCGAGGGTCCCGTTTTGGCTCGCTGATCTTGAACCGGATCATTGGTCCTTAATATCGAAAGTGTTCCTTGAATAATGGGCAAGTGTTCTTAGGTTGAATCCTGTTGAGGAAGGAAAATGCATCTGCATTCCTCTCCCAGGAGAGAGGAGTGTGTGTCAGATAGATCCTCGTCTGCATTTATAGCTCTCTGTTCTTTCTGTCACCAATTTGGATTTATTATGTTTTTTGTTTACGTTTTTATTTCAGATATAAATTTCTGAAACTATGAAGGATCATCTAATATGGTCCGTTCTCTTCTAGTTGCTACCTGTTGATGATAGTATCAGTGTAAAAACTGAACATATCTTCTGCATATGGTTGGAAATTATATGTTCTTACTGCACATTTCTTCTTGGTTCTTAGTTTCGGTATCAATTTGATTGTATTTTCTAGGTCCGAGACATGCTCAAGTGTAGGTGAATATAGTTAGAAGAGGCTTCATAAGCTTTTGTCTCGTTTCAGGTAGCCTAGGAGTTCCTAAAATCAAGATTCCGGCAATAAACATCAGCCGAGGAAGATCCGGAAACTTTCTGATACCGGAACATCAAAGGCTTTGGCTCGGGCTTAAGCCTTTTAAAGATTTCGGTCCGAGGACGACTCTGCAATCTGTGAAAACCATCCAAATTTCCGCTGTTCCAGTGACAGAAACTGCTGGTATTTTTTTTATCTTTCAATGTGTTCTTCTGATGCTCAAGTCATTTTTTTATGATTATATATCTGAAATAAAATTAAATTTTAATGAACTTTATTTTATGTGCATTCAGATTCATTGTAACCATTTCTTAATTCTACACTGCCTCTTAATTCCTGAACTTCTTAACATCACCCCCTGTTATTTAAAAACTGATACTTTTCATTGTTTTCTTCTTATAGAATTTTTGTTTTTAGATTGATTTGGGATTTGCATAAAAAGTTCACATTTGTTTTCATTGCTCTGGCTTGCTTTAATGTGCCTTAGCCTTCTCCACAACGGCTAACATAGATGCGGTAAAAGATTCTGAAGAAACGAAACCATCTGGATTGACGAGCCGGCTCATTCCCAAACCTTCTGAGGTGATTTTTTGCTCAACTTTTCGATAGTATGTTTGTTATTCTTGACCAGTACATATCTCATTTCGTACCCTAATAGACGATCTAAAGCAATCAAGTTTGCTGAAATTCCGAGGAATCGCCGCATTATAAAAGCTACAATTACGAAAAGTAGAAACTTTTGCAAGCCATGTGTAAAAAACTATAGGAGTTCTATTTGATAATTTTCTGAATACATCCAGCTCTGTTTGTTTGTTGATTCAAGAGAGGCTGCCCGGTCTCGATGAACTATCGGCCCGTGATTTACCCGAATCAACATGTCGTTATTGTGGTGCTTTCCTTCTGATTTCTTTCTCCTATTTTCCAGGTCGAAGCCCTTGTGACCGAAATATGTGATTCCACATCAATTGCAGAGTTCGAGCTGAGGGTAAGGCCAGACTTACTTCTGGATTTGCAATGACGGTTGGACCGTAGTTACTATTGTGACCGAAATATTTGATTTCTTTCCCGTTTCTCTCATTTGCACATTCCAATAGCTCGGGGGGTTTCGCCTTTACGTTGCGAGGAACTTAGCTGAAAAAAGCAGCCCTTTGCCTCTGCCAGTTCCTGGTGCTGTCACCGCGGGTTCAACTACTGAGGGGCTTGGTACCAATGGATCAGCCTCTTCTCCTTCATTGGCCATCACGAAAGCCCCTTCTTCCTCTGGTGGAATAGAAGCAGTTGTTGACAGAGCTGCCGATGAGGGTTTGGTGACTCTCCGATCTCCGAAGGTACATATATATGTATAAATACACGTATGTCATATTCTTCAAAGGTTTCTGGGAAAATGGCTTAGTCTTCTTACTTCATTTTTCCGATCATAGATATTGCCCGCTAAGTTATGCTTTTCTTGAAAATGTTGGTACCCACACAGGTAGGGTTTTTCCGGAGATCGAGGGCCATAAAGGGGAAACGAACACCTCCGTCTTGTAAAGAGGTATGCTCGCATTCTTGGTTCCTCGGGCCAGTCTTGTTGACTCCGCCGATGGTTCTTTTTGTAAGACGGGAATTTTTGTCTTTGCTCTATGAATCGACAGAAAGACGTGGTGAAAGAGGGTCAAGTTCTTTGCTACATCGAGCAGCTCGGTGGCCAAATCCCGATCGAGGTAACCTCCCTCGAACTAATAGAAAACTCGAGACTCCTGCATCATTTGCAACGATCTTGATTTCGCTCTTTCCGTCTTCCGCAGTCTGATGTTTCGGGCGAGGTTGTGAAAATACTTAGAGATGACGGCGGTAAGGCTCTCTCCCCGTAAATTCCATCTTACCGATAACTGTCTTCCCGACAATTTCATCTTTCGATTTTTTCTTTTTGCAGAGCCAGTAGGATACAATGACGCTCTCATCAAGGTCCTTCCTTCATTCCCAGGCATCAAGAAGCTTCAGTAATATGATGGAGAATTTCTTTCATCGATTTGCTCTGTGTTTGTGTTTTTCTTTGTAATGTTCTACCAAAACCGAGAATTAGATTTCCCGTTTTATGTGATTTGGGTCACAAACTTACAGAACCAAACATGAATCTGAAAACACCATGAAACAGAGATTACAAAACCTGTTTTGTTTTTGTTTTTGTTTTCATGAAAGAAGCTATTTTGACCGAATTCTTACAGAACCTAGTAACAGAAATTTTAAATTTATGTTTTTGTCAAAAGCAGATACAAAATGCATGCAAAATTAAATTACAACGCTCCTAATATTATCTACTCATCGTCCATTAAAATCATTTACACTTTTGTCAATTATCATATCATATGAACACATATATGTCGTATTCGTATCTTTCTTATTTGCTATTTACGAATCATTCATGAAAATAATACAACACCCATGATAGTGATTTAAATAATGGACATCAAAACTTCGAAACAAGTCAGAAGCATATAAGAGGATGGATCAATTGAAGAGCTCTATAACTGTCGACTCTCTCTCTCTCTCTCTCTCTCTCTCTCTCTCTCTCTCTCTCTCTCTCAATGAATCTCTCCATGGCCTTCCACCTAGTTCTTGTCCAGCAGCTTGAGAACTGTTTCAAGACCAAGTAGAGAAACGCGTTGGCGAAATAAAACTTGCAGGCCAAATCAATACAAACCCATTTGATCAAATCTTAATATATAACGATATATCGCAAGGACTAATTACACATTCATGGAAAAAAAAAGGACCTGAGAAATTGGGAGAAGAGTTGCTCAAGATGTACAGAGCGTCGCGCCATTCTTGGGGGGTCTTCTTGGAGGACATGGCTCGGCCGATGGTGACCAGAGCCAGGGGGAGGCCGTCGCATTTGGAGGCCACGTCCTGAGCCACCGCGGCTATGTCCGGGTGGCTCTTGAGCGTATCCTCTCCCACGTTCTTCTTGAACAGCTCCCACCCCTTCTCCCACGACAGTTTCTCCACCTTGATCTTTGTCTGCGCTCCCATTTCCCGACACACGTCCTCTGAACATGTCGTGAACACGATCTTTGATCTGTTCTGTGCGTCTGCCACTGGCACTCCCACTCTCACTGCAGTATGTAAATTACGTTATAATAAATCAAAAAAGTATCTGGTGGGGTGGCTGATTGAAAAGGCATGCTTACCAAGATCGATCTTCTCCCAGACATCGTCGAGGAAGAGAGCGAACCTTCTCTTGCTGAGGATCTCGAAGATCTTCGAGGCCTTCTCTTGTCCGCTCTTGCTCGTCCACGTCTTGTCCAGAAACCCTATTTTCTCCCTCACCGTGTCCTGAATCTTCTCCACGCACACATTCTTCGAAACGAACACCCAAATCACGAAATCGAACCCGTTCGATTTCTGCTGAAGCAACCTGTTGTTCACTTGCGTCAGTACCGTCGTCTTCCCGACGCCTTCAACGCCGTAAAGCCCTATGATTCCCGTGTTCTCCACCGTCAGACACCTCCATGGGACCCCCGACACAGCCTCCAGCCCCACTGTCTGGTCGTCGTCGTTATCGGCGGAGACCATCTGTCCGTTGTTCTTGCTGTTGTTGTTCTCGGACAGAGATTCCAAGAAGGTTCCTCGGGTCTTGATGACGTCACGTATCTCTCTCGTCTTCTTGGACACTTTCTTGTCGAGTTTGAGGCTTGTCATGTTCGAGGTGTTCTTGGACATCAACTCTTCGGCTTCTTTGATGGCGGAATCTGCCTGTCTGATCCATGTCTGGACTCTCTCGAACCGCTTCATGTGTGGTTGCTGTTCCTCGCAGATCTTGACCCTTTTCATCGCATTGTTCCGCAAATCTCTGAGTTCTTCGGCCGCTGCCTTCAACTTCTCCAGATTCTCGTTCACCTTCCCCACGTAGATGCACCTCGACATGAAGCTCTTCAGATCTTTCCCCATTCTTTTTTTTTTTTTTGACGATTCTCAGTCGAGGTGTAATGTATAATGTAATGTGTGTATATATATAACCATGTGTGTGAATGCAAAGACTGACCTGCACGTTTGTTTTCGGTGATAATGCGCACGTAGGGGGTATAACCTAAGATGCTTGTCTTTGGGATTAAATTTAATTTCAGGTGCTAGTTGTTGGAGGTGCATTCTCATTATTATATCATTTTGTTTTTATTTTTCAATGATTGAAAATGTAATACATATTCAAATATTTGTGCGCGTGGTTGTCTCGGTGTGGTTAACATGTCTATATATGGCGGTCTATTACAGGGCCTGCTTCCATGATTCGCTGTCCGGAAATTAAACCGGGAAGCTGTAACGGGAATTTGGATGCGATCAAAACAAACCAAGTTGATTGTTGACTTTTTCTTCATTGATTTGGAATAACCGGTTTGCTACTAACTGTCTTAAAGAATTCCACCGGTTTGCTAAACTCAAGCAAGTCCCCTCCATTGGTTCGACTTCTCTCCCTCTGTGCTCTTCTTCTTCCTCTATCGCCGCCAGTTTAAGGTTGTCTCCTTCCTCTGCCTGACATACGGTCTCCGACAAATGTCCTCTCTTCTTCGACAAATAATTAAGACCGGATTTCATTTGAATTATTCTCAGATGGGTTCCTGGAAATTAAGGATCGATGGCTCGAAATTAGCGGCGCGTTTTGGTAACTAATGTGATGCTGATGCATGCTAGCATGTGGTTTGGTTAATTTACTTGTATTTTGACAGCCCATTATCATATTCTAAATTGCAACGAACACAAACAAATAAATAACTTGGGGTAGACTTTGCTATGATTGGGCATCTTCCCCATGAAAAGATAAAAGATAAAACATGGGTTCAAATCCAAACGCGGAGAAAGGGATTCACCTGGATTTCTTCGATCTAATCATGGGCTAAAACGTTGAATGGGATGCGTTGGAGGCATGGAACGGAGGAGGAGGTTGGCTCGAGAGCGATTGGTTCGCATGGTCTCGGGGACGAGGGGGAAGCTGTCGCAGTTGCAAATTTCGATCATGAAGCCGTTGGGGTCGTGGAAGAAGAGCTGGTCCACGTGTACGCTTCCTTCTTCCACCGTCCCATGCACGTACTTTACTCCCATCCTTTCCAGTTCCTTCTCCACTCTTCCCATGCTCTCACACTCCCCCCCAATTAATATATATAGTTTTGTTTTATGTATCCAAAAAAAAAAAAATCAATGAAGATTCAACGAATGATCAAGGCTCTGATATCATATTAAATAAATATGGATAGTTCTAGTGAAATTTCAGTAACAATTTTATCCTATTATTTGAGGTGAATAGGTTTTAAAAAATAATAATATATATAGATGTACAAAATTTTAAAATTTCTATTAAAAAACTATTATATACCCTAAACTTGTAAAAAAAATAATTTTTTAATAAAAATTTAGGTTTTTCCAAGATTATATTTTTCAAACGGTTTTCCTGTTATTTATTGATTGATATATAAGCCACCCATTTTTTTTATATAAACTCTATATATAGGGGAAATTAAAAATGTACATATATATAGAGAGAAAATCACCTGGAAAGAGATGTGGTTATCCTTGGGATTAATTTCTTTCTTTGATGGCACATTCTCTGGATCCTCCGACTGCAGCAGATGTATTCCTATCCCATGCCCAAATAACCTACACAATTAATTACATAATTCATCCACCGGAGAATTACAGTTTCATGGCATAATTATAATCTAATGGGTTCAATCACTGAATATTCGACCTTTATATATATACGTACGTGTATGTGTGTATATATATTACCATGCCCCGTGAGAGTCCAAGGACCGAGGCCTTCGTACGAGGGAAAACCCTAAAACATTCTGGTAGAATTCTATGGACTTCTCAACGCATCGACAAACCAACGAGACGTGGTTCACGGACGTTAAATGGAGTAGGTTTCCTGCACTTTCCTTCATTTTCCCGAGAAAATCCTCCGGATTACAATCAAACGTCGTCGTTCCAGAAAAGAAAAAGGCCGCAATTGGAAGGCGGTGAACAAGAAGTGATGGATTGAGAAACTTATATAAAGAATCGAATATTCTGGAGAGGGAAATCAGTTAAGTAAATAAGAAACAAAACGTATGCATGCAATAGGAGCAAAAGTTGACGGTGTGCATGCAAACGTGTCTCTCCCATCTTCGTATTTATGTTTGCATACGACACGTGGACATCGTGCAATGCTGATTAGGATCACAGCATTTTTTTTAATCATTTTCTTTGTTTCCCAAAAAGAAATAGAAGTTAGTTTAAACTATAAAATAAAGGGTAAAACCCCTAAAAAACCTTTGCAATAGGAGCAAAAGTTGACGGTGTGCATGCAAACGTGTCTCTCCCATCTTCGTATTTATGTTTGCATACGACACGTGGACATCGTGCAATGCTGATTAGGATCACAGCATTTTTTTTAATCATTTTCTTTGTTTCCCAAAAAGAAATAGAAGTTAGTTTAAACTATAAAATAAAGGGTAAAACCCCTAAAAAACCTTCAACTTGCAAAAATATATACAAATAAATCTTCAACTTGAAAAACTGTCATTCAATCCCCGAACTTGTAACTTGTCACTGAATAAAACCTCGAACTTGCAAATTATTGCTCTAATAAACCTTTGACCGGTTTGACCACAATTTCAAACGATCGAAAATCCACGTATTGACGGATTGCTGATGTCATTTTTTAAACTAAAATTGATAACATGTATAAGGTGACATCAACAATCCGTTAATACGTGGATTTCCGATCGTTTGAAATTGTGGTCAAACCGGTCAAAGGTTTATTAGAGCAATAATTTGCAAGTTCGAGGTTTTATTCAGTGACAAGTTACAAGTTCGGGGATTGAATGATAGTTTTTCAAGATCAAGGTTTATTTGTATATATTTTTTCAAGTTGGAGGTTTTTTAGGGGTTTTACCCTAAAATAAAATATTTATATAGTTTACTTAGATTTTAATGTCAATCTGATCTTAAATATAAAATATATTACTATAAAAAATTTATAATTTTACTTATATATATATATGCTGTTTGTATAGTTATATCATATGTCTGTGATAACTTTTTGTTTTGAGATATTTGCTTTATCTTAAATTTTTTATTTTAGTCTGTAATTAAATAATTTTTAGTACATTACAGAAGTATTATTTATTGAATTAATTTAATACATAGATAGTTGTGGATAATTATGTTATACCTTTATGAAGAAAAGTTATTTTCTTTTAAATTCTAGGAATACATATATAGTTTAAGCTTTTCTATATTTACTTATACTTATTTGTCTATCGATTTTTATATTTCTGTTCCATTCATTTATTTTACTAGGTAATTCAACTTCAGATACATTTAAATAACAAGTAATAGTATCATCCTTAATTATTTTTTCGTTAACCTTGGTTAGAAATGAAAGAAACTGTAAGTTATTGGGCTTGAAAAGCTAAAGAAAAATTCTTATTGGGCTTATCAAGAAAAGCCCAAAGCCACAACGCTCGGCAATGGCGATCAGACAGACCCCAGAATGCCAAAACGCTGCGTTTTAGCGAGAAGATGAAAACTTGCAAAAAAGCCAACATAATGATTAGTTCAAATCCTTTTTGGACAGTGAAATCGTTTCCAACCCAAAGGGTTTCCGTATCTTCCTTGTAATAAATCAAGAACATATGCTTTGATCAACTATGTCCTGACACCAGAAACACAGTAACACATCGCCAAATAACACGCTCACAAATGTTTGGAGAACTTGTCTTAAGGACGAGAAAAATCTGCTTCTGATTCTACAAAGTTAAAGTCAAGCACAAGGCATAAAGAAAACCGGTCTTGTTTGATTTACCAAAAAAAAAAAACCCGGTCTTGTTAGTTCTTTCAACTCAGCATCTACCTGGCTTTAGAGGGTATGAGAAATGAATGTGTTGTCCCTCAGCCCTTGGAAGTTATAACGAGTAAACCAATGCGCCGATGAGCATATACTGCAAGAGGAGAAGATCCGACATCCAAAATCAGCAACCAGAGATCAAGATTCCGTTTTTCGGATGATAAAGATAGCATATATGCTTTTTTGTCATTCAACAATGGCGGAAACACACCTTGATGATAGGCTTTTCTGTCATGATAATGGTCACCCACCCGAAGTAAGGCAAGAACCTGCATTGCGTTTTTTGTCAGGGGAAAGAGAGACGAAACCATTTGTGAAGAACGGAAACTCTATCTCGATTTTAACGTCACGGATGGAAATGTGAGAGTAACAAAGCTCAGTGGTCGAAGTATTTACCCGACAGCCCTGCCCATTATATGGTTGCGGTGAAGCCAAAGCTGGCCTTCCGCATAGAGAAGTCTGTCATCCCCGTAATTATTATCACCTGGAACCATAATAACGATCAAAGATGAGAAAGTTTTTCAAAGAATTCTACAAACATGGTTTGCAAAGGTCTATTTCGAATAAACAAAACCGCACCTTTAGTCAGAACATCAACTTCTCCGGTCTCTTTCCTTTCATGAACCTATGATGTGTGACCATACCGAGGGCAAGGAACTGAGTTGGATTTACATAAGACATTCCCAATAAAGGTGCAGAAAACCATCACCTTAATGACACGATGAACTATGGGAATATCATGACCCTGCAAAAGGGTATGAAGCCGCCAAACCAATCAGAGGAAGAGGGCGAAATGGAGATATTGGTCTGATAGAACATATTACCGAACAGAGGGATGAAGCCGGAAAAAAAATGTGGCACTTACATCAATATTGAACACAACGATTTCGCCTGCTCGAATAGGGTCTCTACTCACGTGCAAGAACAATAAATCTCCCTGTGTAAAACCATGACAGATATATTGCAAGTTAGTAAACATATTATGCTTGCCCTCGAGTTTTCTCATAGTGGTCTTGGCAAGGAATTGCGAAGCCTAAGTGAACATAGGAAAACTTATAATGTAGAAATAAACCAAAGTTTCAACAAATAGTTCATCCTACCCTCTTAAATCCAGGTTCCATGCTTCCAGATAGAACAACCGCCAGCGGGGATTCACTGCCGGTGACACAAATCAATGCCTTCCATATGATGAATGCAGACGTAACGATCATGCCTACGATACAACATACATAACACATTGTTATAATGTCAGTAATTTGATCAAACGGTTCAACATCTGAGATTCTGAATAGCAACTAATGCAAAGCCGAAACATGATTTGCAAAAAAAAAATAGTGTTCTTCATCGGTAATTACTTCAGCTCTCCATTTGCCTAGTTTGGAATAACACTTCTATGTCCACTGAAACTCTCGGAACTCTGCTGATTTTATTTACATTCCAGCGTGAGCAAAGCTACATTAATCATTCTTCGAAATTTGGCCTCGAAATCGGGCGAAATTCGATATGGGACTAATCCAAAGACGGAAAGAATCATTGTGTGTAGGATGCACCCTTCTAGTTACCAAATTCAGAGATAATAGCATAAACCTCCTAAGTTCTACCTCTGCTATTTTCAATCAAATTTGCCAAACGCTACACTTAATGGGATTTCGAATGAAGAGAACTAACTAATACATGTATATATTAGCAAGAATGTTTTCATGGCCAAAGATATTGCTCCGCCGCAAAACGAACTGATAAAGCCCCTTCGTATCAAACGGGTCTCTAATCTTGCACGAAAGCTTCCAACTTTAGTCCATCACTGAACCCTAGGCACCAGATTTCTCCACTTTCGGACATCGAAAAACCCAAATGCTCAAGGAGTTCAATGACAAACGAAACGAAACCGTAATCAGAAATTTCCCGTCTACGCAGAAGGATAAAGATCGAACCAAGACTGACGGCCTGGGTGAGGAGCTGACAGATCTGTATAGATTTAATGGAATCTAGGGTTTCTCCGATCCAACCCATTTTCTCCTCTTCCTCTTCTGTTCCTCGAGCGAAATGATTCAGATCGGAGAACGAACTAACCGTTGGTGTGCTAACGGAGGAGGAAGAGGAGAGAGCTTTGAATCTTTGATGATGCACGTTATTGTTTTGTTTCCCACCGCGTCTCCGAAAACCGGTTTCAATTTCAGCAGCTCGGTTTACTAGCTAAACCGAAAGTGTACCGGTTTTAAATCAAAATAATATGCTGACGTGGCAGAAAGTACTATTTTATTCATTTACCCGTGAACGGATCTCTTATTACGGAACTACCACTATTTCTGTGGCTCTCCTGTGAAATCAGTTTCTGCCTTCCCCGGCGAGAAGATCGGAGCCTTTTCTCACATGGCGCTTCTAATTCCGGCGAGTTTCGGGAATTTAGCCGTATCGCGGCGTGCGCATGTTAGCCTGACAGTCTCTGCTTCTGCTAACCCGCGCACCTTCCATCGCGAATCCGTGGATTGGGTTAAGGAAACTGCAAGCTTTTTCGATCAGGACAAGAGGCCGATCATGTTGTTCGACGGTAATCATATTGAAACTTTGTCTTAATTCTGAAAGCAGTTAAAGCGGCTCTGGAATTGCAGTTTAGTGTATTGGAGAAACTTATTGAATTTTAGTGTAAGATGTTCGATAAATTCCATTTCTGTGGTTACTTCACTTGTATTCTCGTATATATATATATATATTATGGTTTTTCCTATAGGCATCTCAATGTAAGCCCCATATGTTTGTCGATTTCAAGTTTCTGGTTCTGAATATAAAAGGTTGATATTTGACGAATGGTGGTGCTCTTATCTTCTTTGGTAGGTGTTTGCAATCTGTGTAATGGAGGCGTGAAATTTGTTCGAGATCACGATCGAAACAGGTCAGTAGTGTTGGATTGAAGGCCACAAAGAGAAGAAACATAGCTGAGTTTATACAATTTGAGAAATATGAAATCTTTCCAGGAGAATAAGGTTTGAGGCACTGCAGAGCGAAGCGGGCAAGAGGTTGTTGATGAGATCAGGAAGAGCTCCCGATGATATATCCAGTGTCGTTCTTGTGGAGAAAGACAGGTGCATATGTTTGATATTGGACCGACAAATTCCCTTCGTCAAACCGTTAAATTTGTTTCTTATCCGCCCGTCTTTTTTCTCGTTCTTTGCATTTCAGGTCATACACTAAGTCGGAAGCGGTTTTGAAGATCATGGAATACATTGACTTACCATTTCCACAACTTGCATTCTTTATGCAGTTTGTTCCTCTGTAAGTTTCTTCTCTCTTATGGGATCAGGTTAATGCTTATCTGAAAGTAACACTTTGAATAACGTTTTGCTTTGAGATTTTGCAGGTTTGCTCGGGACTCTGTGTATGACAACATTGCAAACAACCGCTATGCAATCTTTGGTTGGTCTGAATCATGTGAGATCTGAATAAACTACATTCTTGTCAACACCATACAGTATCATACAAAAACTGTGTGTAAAAGCTCTTCCTACAGTTTAATATATATACGCCTTTATACAAATGTAAAGCTGCAGTAGTCTTTTCTTTGGATACATATGTTAGTACTTTTGAATCTTGTTTTCAGACTTTGTAAACTTCCATATCGAAAGCCTCGGGATTGTGTCAAATAATCTTTTACAGAGTGTGGATAGAAACTGCTAATTGAAAACTCTGAGTGGCACATCCTCATGTCCTCGGAAAAGCTTAGTAAAACCCCCCACGAATCTGTCGAAATTTCAGGAAATCGTCATGTACAGGCAAGGGAAGAAAGGGTTATTATGATCTCGTGTTTTCAGTTATATTTGTGATACTTACCCTGCGATCAAGATGGCTAAAGATATAAACCTCAACATGTGTTGATAGCACTTGTACTTTGATTTCCTGTGTTTCATGTCATATCCAGGAGGAATGTACTTAGGGTGAACATATCCATACTGAGGACGGAGAAGAAGGACAAAACCGAGGAAGAATCCGGCTACGAATCCTCCACAATGGGCAGAATTGTCCACGTAAGGTAAGAACCCAACACTCAGATTCAATGCGATGATCAGAATCAATGTCATGAGAGCAGTACACTGAAAGAGAAGATTGGTTTTCAAAAGGAGGTACCTCTTAATGTTCTTTGTTGATCTTTAAATGTCTTGAGAGAAGATGATGGACGGCAATGGCATTACCTTATTTTCATAGATTGACCAGTTTGTGATCAGTTCGGAAAGCATGGCTCCGAGTAGTCCAAACAAAGCGCCAGAGGCTCCGACTGATACCCTTTCGCCTCTGGTGTCCGTCAAGCAAGATGTTAGGCTTCCACCGAGACCAGAGATCACGTACAATGCTCCGATTCTAACTGTAGTCTCATTAGGTTATTTTGAAATCAGGTAAACGAAATTTAGGGTTTGATGATGGAGAGAGAACGATGTTAAGGCAAGTCTTACAGAATCCAAATTCTTGTTCAAGGCGCATTCCGATACATAGAAGGCTGATCATGTTAGCCAGCAAGTGGAGGAGTCCTCCATGGAGCCATATGCAGGAAAGGAGCCGCCATTTCTGTCCGTTCTGCACCAGTTTCCGTTCGAGGGCTCCGAGTTTTCTCAGCCTGATTCGATCAGATTCCCTTGTTAACGTTTTCGGAAACAGATTCGAATCCGGAAAGGAAAAAAACGTTTCGGGAATCGAGAATTCTTACGTGGGAACAGAAGGGCCAAGGAGAAGATTCTCCCGGAGAGGTTGGAAGGACAATCGCCCGAGGAAGTCGTAGAGGATGCATTCATGGGATCTCGAGGGGCAGTCATTCACGTACATGATGGAGGCAAAGGTGACGAAGTTAGCAACCAGGATGAGCGGCACGAGCCACGCTAACCATGGCTCAGGCATGGGTGGCCGGAATTGCGGCCGTGGCTGCGGTGGCGGTGGACCGGTCTCGAGGTCTGGTGGGATCGGCGGTCTCTTCCCCATTCTGAAGAACAAAAGGGAAAAGAGCAAATACTCAGGCGCGGTCGTACGGAACTTTGGTTTGGTTGGTTGGTTTCATGGGATGACTAACTTCCGATGATTTGGTAGATTTTCTGAAGCCGCGAGAGAGATTCGGACAAAATCTAGTGGCCAACCAAAGTGTTGGATAGTTTTCTTTTTCTTTTTCTTTTTTACCTTTTCTAAAAATGTTTGGTTTGATTATATCATGGAGTTATGTTCAGTACATACACACCGAAATAGTCCAATCAATAAGGGTACCTATCCGGATTTTTTGGGTTTATTTTTTTTATTTATAAAAATTATATCTATTCGGTGTTTATATTAGATTCCTTTGGATTTTAATTTTATCGCTAAAAATGTTTAAAAATAATTATTTTTAGGTAATTTGAAATTATGTTTGCGTTGTATTTTTTGGGTTTTAAAAAACTATACACATTCGATTTTGATATTGGATTCAATTTAGATATTATTACGTGTTATTTGGCAACGGTCGAAAACATGTTTTTAGTAAATTTTATTCAAGACCATCGATATGAAAGCTTTTGCAATTGCGACTTTAGAGTATGTATCTAAAGTATATTACCCAGCACAAAAACAGAGCCAAGACCGTTTCTGGGACTCGATTTCGCTTTCCTTTGCCTTCGAAAACCCACGGTGTCAAATGGCCCGGCGGCGTAAAATCCCGACCAGGCGACGGCTGAGGCGGGTTTCTGGCTAGGGTTAGACAATCTAGACCCGGCAAGGTAGGCGTAGACGAGAATCCTTTCGCGTTTAAACACGCTCCACGCACAGCGATCTCGCCTCTCTCTTCGGAATCTATGTCGATGTTACTCATGTAGATGTCCGTACATGGAACCGTCTCGCTGCAACTGAACGTGACCCCGATCTCCGTACTCGACGTTCCGACAAATCCGTCGTATAGCACATTGCTCACTTTCACGGCCGATGTCTGAAAACTCGAACACAATGCAACGTTTTCATCCCTTATGTCGAAACATGTTCCAATAAAAAAAATACCGAATGGTATCTTCATATCGGTCTCTATATTTTTGGGAGATATGATTTAGACCCCAAACCTTATTAAGATCACATAATTGACCCAAATAAAGATTAGCACATAAATACATATAAATTGATATGCATTGATTCACGTATGATTATTGACAATAATCCAATATACCGATATTGAATTTCCATGTACCTGGTTCTTGCACTTTGAACCACGAATGCAGTAGTACTGATCGATTATGATCGGGTTCCGGACTTTATCGAGCTTAATTCCTCGGAAAACAATGTTTTTCGCGTAACCAGATCCTCCCTTAAATCGTCTTTAGTTTTAATCGGAATCGAGAGAAAAAGAATTTACCTGAGTGTTAACGAAAATAACATATCGGGTCGGTGTACCTGCCAAGTTTTGATCCTTGCTCCATTTGTAGTTCCTGTGAAGCTGCAATTTTGGACATATACCTCTTCCACTGAAGCTTTCTCCCCATCTTTCCCCAAGCTTCCAATGCTACACATATAACACATCACATACATATATCTATACACACATATATATGTATATTTGCAAGGAAAACAGATTTATGTGATCATGGCATAACTAAAAAATGAAATAATCTGAAAAAATAAACTAGTTACCTTATGCCGTGGCCTGGACCGCACTGTACGCCGGAGATGTTGACGAGAGATGAACCCGAGTTGATCGCAATGCAATCATCACCTTTACATCGATATATGGTTCCCAATAAAATTTTAAAAATATATATATATCTTGCCCATTTATTTAAACCATATCAGCAACAAATAACAAATTAAAAATTTGATGTATGAATTATATAGCTTTTCGATCGATCCAATTCGATCAACGCGACTGATTTTTCAGCAGGTGTATGCAATTATGATAGAGAAAAAAAAAGGTGAAATCGTTGGATTTTTTATTATTCAACTCGTTACGATTTTTATAGTTAAAAGTTAGAATTATAAAATATGTTATTTAATTGATATAAATACCTGAAATATAAAGATAAAATCAAATTTAATATTATGATAATATTCTACAATACTAGAAAGCTTCACAAATGGATTTGGAGTCCAATCCTGCACAAAAAAATGTAACGATCTTTTTTTTTTTTTTTCGTTTCTAAATGTCATGGATCCTTAACCTCGATGTTCAATAAAACTCGAAAACTCAAAACCCTAGGCCGGCCAAGTAACTCGGTAAATATAAAATGTGTGTGAGAGATTATGGACATAATTATACCGGTGCCGATGAAGCAGTTTTGGATTTGGACGTTGGTTGAACCGGCGATATCAATACCGTCGGTATTAGGGCTTGATTCCGGCGCCGTTATCCGAAGATCCGAAATGGTCACACCATAACAATTGTTTATATGAATATGAGCCATTGGACTATCAATGTGCCTTAACCCTCTGAGTTGAAGGTTCTTGCATTTCTTGAACTTCAATGCCTGTATGCAATTTAAAACACAAACATAAAAGGGGACTTCTTATGTTAGGGTTAATATTAATGAAATGTGGAACTATATAGTTTTCTATGTAATATGTATAAGATTTTGAAGTGTATGTTTATATATATATATATATATGTACGTACGGTAGGTCGTGGATCGTTTTCGTATTTCCACCAGCTGGATCCCTGGCCGTCGATTAGGCCGTCACCTTCGACGATTAGGTCATCGATGTCGGAGAAGACGATCCAATTATCGTTGTCGCCCTTCCATTTCTTTTGGTTTCTTCTTGGTGCAACGATATCTCCGTAAACCTTCCATGGATATACATATATATATATAGATATATGTATTAAATGAGGAAAATGTATGAAATTAGCATAAATATTTAAGGATGGGTTATTATATAGGGAAGGATGCAATTAACTACTCTAGATTAAGGCATATAATTAACATTCGAAGTTTACCTAATCAAGCTATATATATGTTGAATTAATTTGAGTCTATATGGGGACTTAATTTTATAAAGTAAGAACTGTGAATATTATATTTTTTTTTTAAATGTAAAAAAAAGTACCTGAAAATTAATGGGGCCAGATTTGCAAGGACCTAGAAATTTCAAGGGTTGTAGCATAAATATCTTGTCTGCTGGTACGATAAGCTCCGTGTCTGTGCCATGTCCTGTCCCTTTACACACAGTTTCCCAACTTCTGAGGAACGCCTTATTTATTTTTTATTTTATTTTAATTCCAAAGCAATCAAAAAACAAGAAATTCGGGGGAAAAAATATTAGTATTAATTTACCATGTTCACACAAAAAAATATGGGATTATATTCATGTATATTTACACGCACAAACCATTTTCCAACAAGAAATTTGATTATCAATATATATATACACACACACACAACCATATAAAAAAAAATTCAAACCCAAATAGTAACTACTTACAACCATATAAACGGATATAAATTTAGATAATAAATTATATTACCGAATTGAATAGAATTCATATACATGAAAACTTTTGAACGCTTGACCCATACCAAAATTCCATCAAATAAAGAATAGTTACAAGTTTACAACTATACAACCCGTATAGTATCAAATAGAAATTAAATATGATTCAAATTATATATACTTTTAGTTATGAAACTTTTTGTTTACTTATTATTAATAATAATAAAAGAAAAATAAAACATTTTTTTTAAAGGAATTTTACCTGCGAATCATCTGTAATCCCATCTCCAAGTGCTCCAAACCGAGTGACGTCCAAAGCTTGAGATGATGACGTCGGGTCTCGGAGAACCAAGGCCGACAATATCAAGATTATGTACAGAGTTTTGGCCTACACTACATACATACCATACATTATACCATTATATGACACATATCTATGATAATATTTTGCCCACATACATATCTAAGATAATCAATTACATAAATACAAAAAAAATAAGAACTTGTTGGATGTTCAATTACATCCATCAAAGTTTTCAAAAGTGTTTACCATGTTATGTAAATATTACTTTAGGATTGTAAAATATATATATATATATAACATTTTAAGTGATTAATTGCCATTGCATGCCTCCCCCTCGACGACAAACGTGTGTGTGCATATATATATATAGATAGAGAGAGACGCATGCAAAGAGATTTAAAGGGATGGTACAAGAACAAGACTAAAAATATTTGTTCTTTTAAGTGACGTGATTATTCCGTACATAAGTTATAAATATTATATTTCTTCCAATTTAATTACACCCGGATTTATGTATATTCAACAATCGAATGATTTGTAGGTTTTTTTTTTTAATTTTTTGCCGGTCGAGAGAGAGAGAGCAACGCAATGACAAAAAAAAATATTTATAACATATCAGAGTATCCGAATTATCCAAAATTGTTTTCGAAACGCATATGTGACCGAATTGGATATCTGAGCAATTAATTTACTCATTCATGTGACAATGCTGAACAATTTACGAGAGGCTATTCAAGCATGAATTAATTGTAACAAAAACGAGTAATTTGATAATAGCCTCTCAACCAAATTAAACAAAAATAACTCCAACTTGGCCAAAAAATCTATTGGTAAAAAACTCTGCAGGTATACATATCACACAAGGTAATGCTCAAGAGCGCATATCATATTCGCCAACTATGAACACAAAAATCAACAATAATTCGGACTAAACAAACACGAACCCATAGATAATAAGTTTTATTACCCGAACCTAAATGCCAAAGTTACAATGAGTATCCGAAAAACATTCGAATATCTACATACTATTGAGAAGGTGATTTATTCGCTTATATCATGTTTATGTAATGCTTATGTAAACGATTACATCATAATGATGTAAAGTTTATGTAAAGAGTTGTAGAAGTTTGAATCTGTGTGTGTGTTATGTGTGATTAAAGAAAATAAGGATATGGTAGGTGTGATTGATTGATGATGTGTTATCAAGATGTGTAGTTATGATGAGAGTAGTAGGTTTGAAGTTTTAATATAAATAGCACTACTAGAAAACAACAAAAGGGTGACGCAACTTTTGCGTCACCCTTTTATATTTTTGCGTCACCCTTTTCAAAAGGTGACGCAATAGTGACGCAACCAAAAGCGTCACCATTCATACCGTCACCAATTCAGATTTCGTCACCAAGCGTCACCAAAGGGTGACGCAATAGTGACTCAATTTTTGCGTCACTAAATAGTGACGCAATTGCGTCACCTTTTAGCGTCACCTTTTGGTGACACAATTGCGTCACTATTTAGTGACTCAAAAAGGTGACGCAATTATTGCGTCACTAAAACGTATTTTGGATCCAGAAATAATTTTTTTTAATCCCGAATCTAATCCTATACCCTATTCCCGACCTCTAACCTCCAACCGCGATCTTAAGCCGAATCGGAAACTCTGAGATTGAATCCTCGAAATCCACTCTCAAGCACGCTTAACTTTAGAGTTCCAATTGACAACCAACCAACTGATCCAAGTTAAACTTCTGATATATTACTAATTAATACATATACATATACAAATATTTATACTTACAAATATATATATATATATACGTATATATTTGTACGTATATATACATATATAAAATATGTATTTATATACATAACATATGTTTGTATGTATAAATATATGTAAAATACACATTTATATATAAAATACTCGTATATTTGTATATACAAATACACATATATATAATATATACGTATATATAAAATTTATGTTTTATATATATATTCGTATATTTATACATACAAATACATATATATATAATATACGTATATATAAAATTTATATTTATATGGAAATACTCGTATATTTATACGTACAAATACATACATATATATATACGTATATATAAAATATATATTTATATACATAACATATATTTGTATGTATAAATATATGCATATATATACGATTATATATATATATATTCATATATATGATGATATATATAAATATATAATATATATATGTATATGTAAAATACACATTTATATATAAAATACTCGTATATTTGTATATACAAATACACATATATATAATATATACGTATACATAAAATTTACGTTTTATATATATATATTCGTATATTTATACATACAAATACATATATATATAATATACATATATATAAAATTTATATTTATATGGAAATATTCGTATATTTATACGTACAAATACATACATATATATATATATGTATATATAAAATATATATTTATATATAAATATTTGTATGTTTATACGTATAAATAATAAAATACAGATATAGTGACGCAATTGCGTCACTAAAAAGTGACTAAATTGCGTCACCAAAGGGTGACGCAACTATTTGCGTCACTCTCGCGTCACCTTTTTTCGTGACGCAAATTTTACGTTATTTTTTGCGTCACCGTTTAGTGATGCAACTATTTGCGTCACTATTGCGTCACTATTTAGTAACGCTTTAGTGACGAAAATATTGCGTCACTATTTGCGTCACTTTTGCGTCACCATTTTAGTGACGCAAATTTTGCGTCACCTTTTCCGTGTTTTCTAGTAGTGTAGGAGGTGTTGTATAGAGTTTTTCATATCAAGCTTTCCTAAGCATTTATAAGCATTTCTCTCTAAACACTTTTTTCTCTTTTCTCTCTTTGATATTTCTTTATAAAATTCTAAGTATAAGTGCTACGAATTTTCAATATATTTTCGTTTTTCTTTTTTTACACTATGCACTAAAGAAGAGAAGTTAAGAAGCTTGTGAATGATAATATAATACAAGCTAACTACGGTTCAAGGGACAACGCTGCACTGCAAGCACAAGGAAGAGCATTAGATCGAAGCACAAGACGCACCACAAAGCACTACTTGCACGAAGAGCACTATGGCGGTAAACACCCAAAACATTCAACCCGTTGCTATTTTCGATGGCCAAAATTATGAGTTATGGGCCATGAAGATGAAGACGACGTTGACGCTGAGAGAGTTATGGGATGTTGTCAAAAAAGGTGTTCCGGCAAAACCATCGGAGACCACAAAAACTCCGACGAAAAATCAAGTGATGGATCTCACAAAATGGAGGGAGATCAAGATGAAAGACATGACGACCCTCCAACTTCTACAAAATTCCATCACAGATTCCGTCTTCCGGAAGGTGATAATGGCCACGACATCAAATGAGGTGTGGACCAAGTTACAAGAAGCATATCAAGGTAACGAACGAGCCATACTTGTTCGATTACAATCTTTACATACTCAATTCGAAAATTTGAGAATGAAAGATGGAGAGAGAATAAGAACATATACGGATAGAGTGATGGATATCGCAAATCAAATGGAACAATTGAGAGAAGAAAAGAAAAGTTTTGAAATAATAAGGAAGATCCTAACAACGATGCCAAAGTCATATGCAACTTTGACAGCGTTGATGGAGGAGATGAAAGATTTGAGAAACATAATTTGGTTAGATCTTTGATCGCACATGAATCAAAGTTCCTACCGGATGAAAAAGGAAATTCAGAATGAGCTTTTCCAGCTCGATCGAAGAATCACAAAGGAGGTAACAAAGGTCTCTGGAGGTCTAATCCGAAAGGAAAGAAATAGTGGTTATTGCAAGAAAGATAATCATGCCGAGGAGGAGTGCTGTAACGACCCGAGGCCGCTACGAATTGTCGAAACTGCCCTCACACAGCAACCCGAGACCTTTCAGCGTGTTTTGTCCTCACTCGCACGCATACCGAGACGCTTCCCAGTAGGTCACCCATCCTGAGATTGCTCCAGAGCCAGCACACTTAACTTTGGAGTTCTCTCGGGATAGTTAACCAAAAAGGTAGGTGCACCTTGTTGCTATGAGTAGCTCAACTAATTCTTTTATGTTATCTTAGACCGTATAGTCCCATACCTACTCTCGGATCTCTCTCATTCCGGTGTGTTCGATTCATCCCTATACCCCCTACCCAGAAGCTCGTCAGGAGCCGCCTCTTGTCCGTGCCTCTGCACCGGCGATCACTCCCCGCCCTCCTACGGTACTCTGGGTTGTCACAAGTGCTACTTTAAAAACAAGAAGGGCAAACAAGACCAACAAGTGAGTAGGTCGAAAGAATGCTATACTTGTGGACCTTTGGCTCGAGACTGTAGAAGGAACCAAAGTCACAACGCTCAAGTAACACAAACAGAGGGCATGAATGAACAACTATTTACGGTGCGAGATGAAGCTATGATCGCCCAAGGAGAAGACATGTGGCTAATGAACAGTGGATGCACAAATCACATGTCTAAAGATATCCGGTACTTCAAAAAGATAGACCGAGATATCAAGATCCCTATCCGAGTATGGAATGGAGTTGTAATCTTGACAGAAGGAAAAGGAGATATCATGGTCAATACGAAAAAAGGTGCAAGAGTTATCAATGATGTGTTCTATGTTCCGAAGTTGGACAAGAGCCTACTCAGCGTTCCGCAAATGCTCCTAAACGGGTATGAACTCAACTTCAAAGAAAGTAGTTGTGTGATTCATGATCCTATGGGAAGAAAAATTGTCGAAATACAAATGCAGAGGAATAGCTTTCCAATGCAGCTTGTGAGACCAGACGAGTCTACCTATACGGCTGAAGAAGATTCGATGGCTCAATTGTGGCACCGAAGACTCAGTATAGTAGTAACTCATATATGCAAAAGTTACTACAGAAGAATATGGTGAAGGGAATCCCTAATTTTGGCAATTACAATGAGATGTGTGAAGCATGCCAATTAGGAAAACAACCAAGACTCGTGTTTCCATCATCTTCATCAAGAACTCAGAAGAAGCTGGAGCTAGTGCACTCGGATATATGCGGCCCGATGCAAACACCTTCGCTTGATGGAAGCAAGTATTTCTTACTCTTCATCGATGATTATTCGAGAATGACGTGTGTATACTTTCTGAAAAACAAGTCAGAAACATTTGGGGTGTTCAAGAAGTTTAAAACTATGGTAGAGAACCAAGCTGAAGAAAAACTCAAGACACTCAGGTCAGATCAAGGAAGAGAGTACGCATCGCAAGAGTTTACAAGATTCTGCGAAAGTCGGGGTATCTCAACGCAGCTCATGGTGACATACTCTCCATAACAAAATGGAGTAAGTAAAAAGGAAGAACCGAAGTGTCATGGAGATGGCACAAGCAATGCTAAAGGAAGCCGGAATGGAAAACAACTTCTGGGCAGAAGCGGTATACACTGCAGTATACCTACAAAACAGACTACCTTCGGCGACATTGGAGAATACCACTCCGATTGAGGCATGGACATGACATAAACCCTCACTGAGTCACTTGAAAATGTTTGAGTGTCTGTGTTATGTCCATGTACTAGATGAAAGGCGAACAAAGGTGGAAGATAAAGCGGAGAAAGACGTACTCATTGGGTACAGTAGTCAAAGCAAATGCTACAGAGTTTACTTACCAAAGAAGCAAAGAGTTGCAGTTGCACGAGATGTCACATTTGATGAAAGTCAAATATGAGATTGTAGCAAAAGCTTAGAGAAAGGAAAAGGTGTTGAAGTTCCTCTATCAGATTTCTATAAGGATTCAAGTGGAGAATCAAGTGGTTCTACATCTACCAACACTGGAGAAGACACTCCGGAAGGGAGTTCATCAGAACCTAGAAATCCGAAGACGAGGTCTATGAAAGAGATACTTGAAGTCGCTCCAAGAGTGTTGAACTATTCTGCAGACATGATGGAAGCATGTTTCATATGTTCTGTAGAACCACCTAGCTTTGAAGTAGCTGAAAGTTATCCAGAATGGAGAAAAGCGATGGAAGAAGAAATCAACATGATTGAGAAGAATAACACTTGGGAGTTGGTGGAAAGACCCGAGAAGAAGGCTATCACTGTGAAGTGGATCTACAAACTCAAGACTGCAGCAGATGGATCCATACAAAGACATAAGGCGAGGCTGGTTGCAAGAGGGTTCAGTCAGAAGTATGGTGAAGACTACACATAGACGTTTGCACCTGTGTCAAGGTACGATATCATCAGACTCATACTTGCGATTGCAACACAAAAGAGGTGGACGCTATATCACATGAATGTGAAGTCCGCGTTTCTAAATGGTGAATTTGAGGAGGAAGTATTTGTGGAGCAACCTCAAGGATTTGAAGTTGAAGGCAAAGAAGATCATGTACTGCAGCTAAGAAAAGCTTTGTACGGTTCAAACAAGGTTTTGAGAGATGTCCATACGAGGCAGCGGTATACATCAAAAGGCTTGGAGAGGATATATTGATCATCTCACTATATGTGGATGACATGATCATTGCCGAGAGTAATGAGGAGAATATTGGAAGATTCAAAGAAGAAATGATGCATCACTTTGAGATGGCATATCTTGGCAAGATGGAGTATTTCTTGGGTATGGAAATAAAGCAAAGTTCAGATGGAGTTTTCTTATCCCAAGGAAGCTATGCAAAGAAATTACTGGAGAAATTCAAGATGTCTGATTGTAAACCGGTCAATACACCACTTGAGCCGAAGGGTAAGAACATTGACATGGAGGAGTAGAAAGAAGCATATGCAAAAGAATATCGAAGCATGGTAGAAAGTCTGTTGTACTTAACGACCACAAGACCGGATCTGATGTACGTTGCAAGTTACCTTTCAAGATTCATGAGCAAACTGGAGATGATACATTTCAAGCAAGCAAAGAGGGTATTGGGGATATGTCAAGGGAACCATTGATCTTGGCTTACACTTCAAGGGAACCATTGATCTTTAGAGTAAATGAATGGGAATTTAGAATCTCTCAAAAGGATTCATGTTTCACGTGTATTACAAGTATGGTGGAGGAGATAAATGCTTGTAAAAGACGTGGTATGAATTGGCTAAGTGTTAAGGATACGTCGAAAGAGTTTAAGTTCGGTTTTGAACGTAAAGGTGATCTCAGAAAAAATGGAAGGGCAGCTCGAAAATATGAGCTGGCAGCCTGTTTTTTCTGAGAATTAAAGCTCATAAATAAATGGGCGGTAGCTCGGAAAAACCGGGAGGGCAGCCCGTTTTTTCTGAGCAATTCAGACATAAACGGGCGGGTAGCTCGACAAAACGGGCGGGCAGCCCGTTTTTTCTGAGCAGTTCGGATTGAGCGAAAAATCGCGACCGTTGGGGTAAAACTTCCGATTTTTTCACACCTTTCGACATTTGGAGTGTTTATTAACACCCCTGGACATCCTAACACGAGATAGAACAGATCTAATTCGTTTTTTGAGAGATTTGAGAACATTTTTGTGGTTGTTCTTGCAAAACACCCACAAAAGCCTTTTGTTCATTTTCTTCTTGCAATTTCTTGTGTTTGTGTTCTTAGTAGAGCAAACTAAGATCACTTCTCTCTTCATTGTATCTCAAAGACGTATTCCGGAAAGTCCTTTGCTCGTATAGGACGGAATAACGTTTTTAGGAAAGTGTATCACGCCTTGAAGAGTTATCCGGTTCCTATTTACTTTTCTGTTATTGTTCTTCTTTTTATATCCCAGATTTCTAACAATCTAAAAACGTTATCCACTCGAGGATGACTACTTCTGTGAGAAATCTTACCATAGATAGGGATGTCAATTAAGCCCAGAGCCCGAAACTCGGCCCGAGCCCGCCCGAAAATTATAAGGACATGGGCCTAAAAAATATAGGCTCATTAAACTTCGGGCTTTCGGACCTCGGGCCAAATGGGCTACGGGCCGGTCGGGCCGGGCCAGTCGGGTCTCGGGCCGGGCTTGAGGCCCGTTAATTTTTTTTTCTAACCTTCTTTTCTAAACCAAAGTTTTACCTCTATATACTTATAAATATGTGTGCCTAAATATATACTACGGTTCAAGGGACAACGCTGATATAAGTTTACATTTTAGAAAGGGTAAAAGTTTTCAAATATATATATTTTTAAACCTTTGTTTGTATATAAACATATTGATTTTTTTCTATAGGTTTTAAATTAATTACATCATAGAATTTCTTTTTATATTATGTTTGTTATTTTTTTTATCACGTTTAAAAGTTTTTAATCGCATGTTGTGGTGTTGGAGAATTGAACAATTAGATAATTTTTTCAATTTTATTTTTATTTGTGAACTAAATGACTTTGTTGTTATCGGTTTTAAAATTATTTTTATTGAATGTTTCATATTATTATTATTATTATTATTATTATTATTATTATTATTATTATTATTATTATTATTATTATTATTATTATTATTATTATTATTATCGCAAAAAAATATTTTTATTTAATAAAAAACCCGAAGCCCGGCCCGAACCCGCCCGAAGCCCTGTAGGGCCGGGCTCCGGGCAATCGATCCTAAACCCGAAAAATAAATGGGCGGGCCGGTCCGGCCCAAAAAATTCTAGGCCCGAATTGAACCCGGTCCGAACCCGGCCTGACCCGCCCATTTTACACCCCTAACCATAGACTTTCATAAACTCGATAAGTTCGAGGGCGTGAGATTCCGAAGGTGGCAGAAGAAGATGCATTTCCTCTTGACGACGCTGAACGTCCGTCTACGTGATAAGCACTCCTAGACCGGAAGAAACCGAAGAGGAGACATTGGTTGCGGCTCGCGTGCGGAACAAATGGGACATTGATAACTACGTGTGTTGCGGTCACATCCTTAACGGTATGTCCGATGAACTTTTTGATGTATATCAACACATAGATACCGCCAAAGCCCTGTGGGACTCGCTGGAGGCTAAATATGTCTGAATCAATCGGACAAATGTGTATATAGCAAGTTTGACGAGAATGGTCATGGGGTTATCATTTGTTTATACGTGGATGACATGCTCATATTCAGTACGGAATTAGAGCAAGTCAAGAAAACAAAAGAATTCTTGTCATCGAAATTTTCGATGAAAGATCTAGGAGAGACGGATGTTATCCTTGAAATTAGGATAATAAGAGATCATGGTACGATTTCACTTTCTCAATCTCATTACATTGAGAAAGTTCTGAAACGTTTTGATCTCTACGATAGCACTCTTGTTTCTACACCGATGGACTGTAATGTTAAATTGGTAGCGAACAAAGGGGAACCGGTATCCTAACTTGAATATGCTAGTGTCATTAGATGCTTAATGTATGCTATGACTAGCACTAGACCCGACATAGCATGCATACGTGGTTGGTAAGTTGAGTAGGTACACTAGTAACCCAAACGTACATCATTGGCATGCTGTACAGAGAGTATTTCGATACTTGAAACAGATCATAAATTACGATCTTCGCTACACGGGTCAACCTTCGGTGTTAGAAGGATACATGGATGCGAGTTGGAACTCAAGTGAGGAGGATCATGCCTCGGTGAGTGGTTGGCTTTATCTATTAGGTGGAGCTGCGATTTCTTGGGCTTCCAAGAAACAAACTTGCATTTCCGATTCGACGATGGCGTCGGAGTTTATTGCCTTAGCATCTGCGGAAAAGAAGCAGAATGGCTAAGGAATCTGGTATTCGAGATACCATTATGGCCTAAACCGGTATCGCCTATCACAATACATTGTGATAGTGCAACAACTTTGGCTAAGACATATAGCCATGTGTATAATGGGAAGTCTAGACATATTGGTTTACGACATAGCTATGTGAATGGTCTAATAAAAGACGAGGCCATAGTGGTGGATTTTGTGCGTACAAAACAAAACTTGACTGATGCTCTTACCAAGAGTTTCTCGAGGGACATGTTGCACAAAATGAAAATAGGGATGGGTCTTGAGCCTATTGATTAAATCACAATTAGAGGAATCTCAACTCAACGTCTAATACAACGTTAGATCTTGAGTTCAATGAGTTAAATCCTCTAATGTGTGGTTGTAGATGCTTAGAAGTGAATCATCCTGAGGTAAACATCTTGGTATGCAACGTAAAGAGGTTGTTTATACTTAATGAATTCTTTGACAAAGTGCTTAGTTGCAGAGCACGATTTGAAAGAATTCACCTATGCAAGCATGAAGTGTGGCCGCTTCAAGATGTTGGAGGCTCGACATCTATGTGCTTGTGAAGGGGATATGGACACATGGCCGATATAGTGTCAAGGAGTACAAGAAATTGTATTGATTCTGTGTGTGTGTATACGCGGTAGCTCAACTAGGATTACGTAGGTTCAATCGTTTTCGACACCTACGGAATTCGAGTTTATTGTGGTATATTACACTAAGTGAAAGTTCAATCGTAAAGACACTTTCATTTATGCGCAGAAGTGAAGAGATGAGTGATTAGTTGCTTGATATGCCATTGTTTAAATTACTCCAAAAATGTTG
>NW_010966021.1:1919588-1944568 GCF_000463585.1 Tarenaya hassleriana | reverse complement strand
TTGTTGGTATTTTTAGAGTAAATGAATGGGAATTTAGAATCTCTCAAAAGGATTCATGTTTCACGTGTATTACAAGTATGGTGGAGGAGATAAATGCTTGTAAAAGACGTGGTATGAATTGGCTAAGTGTTAAGGATACGTCGAAAGAGTTTACGTTCGGTTTTGAACGTAAAGGTGATCTCAGAAAAAATGGGAGGGCACCTCGAAAATATGAGTTGGCAGCCTGTTTTTTCTGAGGAATAAAGCTCATAAATAAATGGGCGGTAGCTCGGAAAAACCGGGAGGGCAGCCCGTTTTTTCTGAGCAATTCAGACATAAACGGGCGGGTAGCTCGACAAAACGGGCGGACATCCCGTTTTTTCTGAGCAGTTCGGATTGAGCGAAAAATCGCGACCGTTCGGGAAAAACTTCCGATTTCTTCACACCTTTCGACATTTGGAGTGTTTATTAACACCCCTGGACATCCTAACACGAGATAGAACAGATCTAATTCGTTTTTTGAGAGATTTGAGAGCACTTTTGTGGTTGTTCTTGCAAAACACCCACAAAAGTCTTTTGTTCATCTTCTTCTTGCAATTTCTTGTGTTTGTGTTCTTAGTAGAGCATACTAATATCACTTCTCTCTTCATTGTATCTCAAAGACGTATTCCGGAAAGTCCTTTGCTCGTATAGGACGGAATAACGTTTTTAGGAAAGTGTATCACGCCTTAAAGAGTTATCCGGTTCCTATTTACTTTTCTGTTATTGTTCTTCTTTTTATATGTCAGATTTCTAACAGCGTTTTTCCAACGGTTAGAATGAGCGCGGAGCCTGGCCAGCTGGAGTCAGTTTCCTAACGGATCTATTTTACTCATTCAAAATATTTTAAAAAATTACGCCAGCCTTCCCATTTAATTAAGATAGATTAAAAAAAAATTAATGAAACAAATAGGGAAAAAACTCAGAAAAATTACGCCTATTTTCCATTTATTTCGTAAGATAAAAAAAATATTAATAAAACAAATAGGAAAAACTCTGAAAAGGCGAGAACCCTAATTTCATGAAGGGATTCGAAAGAGAAGAGACGGATGCCAAACCTGAAAGAGGCCATGGATGGAACATTCCATGAATCGAACGTAAGGCGAATCTCGTAGACATTATTCTCCAGATGTGCCTGTGCATGTAAACCACAAAGGATATCACGAACGAAATTGGAATCGTATATCCGGCATCCTGACTCCTGGCCGGAACCACTTCCGTGCCGGTAAGCCTCGCCTTAGCTCGGCGACGCGCATTCGCACTCGTTGTTGTTCGCCATGGTTACAGAATCTCTCTCGAATCAGGGCTTGGAGTTGGAGGAGACGAAATGAGAGAAGAGAAACGAGGAGAGAGAGAAGGTTGTGAGCGTAATAAATTGGACTAGAAATTGGGCCAATATCATCACCCCAATGGGTTTACAAAAAGCTGAGGTATAGTATTTTTATTGACTATAATCAGTATCGAGAATTGGGCCAATGGGCCGACGACCATTGTATTAATCGGAATTGTATAATGTTTTTATTTTTCGTATTTTGTTTTTAGTTATTTTATTTAATGATACACGTCACATCTGAAATAGATATGTTTCATATTACGAAAATAATTTTTATCCACTTTTATACATTTGTACCAATAGTTCTTCAGGATGTTAGCAAGTCACCGTATAGTTCTATAAATTAGACCCAATTTTTTCCACCAAAATCAATATTTTTTTTATATTTTTCGTCAAAATTAACAATAGATTATGGAACAGCTTACCTATTCCATAAATCAATTTAAATCTGACCCGAAACCCTGAAAAAAAATTAAAATCTTACGTGAAGAATTTGTCTAAAACATAAATATGCATGATTTTAATCCACAAACATGATAAACTGTTAAAACATAAATTATAAATTGTGATCATAATATAAATACTTGGTGAAAGTGCAGATTTGACATGTTCTAATAATGTCCACTGAGACATCAACGGCACAAAACAGTCATGAATATTTCTAATCATGTTTGAAGTAAGATAAAGATGATCAAATTATATAGTTAAATTAGTGAAATTGGAATGTAAAACGTTTATTCTATTCCGAATTTGTTGTTCAAATTGAGGAAAAAAAATGCATTTCTAATCAAATGGTTTGTTTCCGATTCTATGATTAGTTTAGATTTTAGCCTAATTACCAACAAAAAAAGATGATCAAGTTTTTTTTATATAGCCTTTGTGATCTTAGTTTTTTTTTTTGTCGGCAATCGATGACACGTATGGCAGGGCGTGGGCTCATCCTTCATGACCCCACACGAGCATGATGATATATATATATATATAGTCTGTATGATTGCAATCTTTAAAAACAAATCATGGATTATAACTATGGTTCAAGAAAACTAACCCACACTAAGTAGGGTCAAGGAGAGGAAAAACTCTTATTAAAGAAACCATGAAATAAAATAAAAAAACGTTTAAATAAATAAACAGTTATTTTATTTAAAATTTTCACATCTGGTAATGCATCTGTTAATGCACCGAGAGTCAAATTCACTTTTTTTTTATGTAACTAATAGGGGTGGACACGGGTCGGATACCTCCAATTTTTAGAAAACCCTATCTCGTCTTCATTACCACGGGTTTTACAAAAATATTATCTCAGTCTTGGTTTCATAAAATCCGGGTACTTATAGCTCGGGTTTAATGAGATTCTCGTTCTTGTACTCACGTGTACCCGGATCTATACGATTTATAAAATTTTGAATTATAAAATGATAGATATAGAAAATACAAATGAGAGATGTCAAAGTATAAAGAGAAAAATTCACGATGAAGAGAGATGCGTAAAATTTTGAGAGAGAGATGAATGGTTGATTCGGTTACATAGAATGAGATTTGAAATGATGAAATTTTTGTATAGAAAGGTTTAGAACATAAAAAGATTGAACTAAAATAAAAGTATTTTAATAAATAATAAGAATAATTTAGACAAAAATATTATAGATATAAAGTATATTTTAGATTTTTAACAAATATACCGGGTACCCCGGTACCCTTTGTAAAATAATTAAACCTCCACTCGGACTCGGAGGTCGAAAACTTAGTCTTATTAATACTTGATCTCATCATCGTTAATATTTGGGTACCCTTTATTCGGGTACTTGTTAAGCCGGATACCTCCAAACCTCCGGATTACGGGTTAAAACGTCCACCCCTAATAACTAATGCATATGGGCATTTAAGTGAGAGGAAAAAAAAAATAAAAACATTTAAACAAAGGGTAAGGGGTAAATCAGCAGTTATTATTCGATGGGAAATCGACAGTTATTTATTTCATACTATTTTTAGATTCTAATCACATGATCCAATAATTATCAAAATTTTAAATAAAGGAATAAAGAGATAATGATTATAATCAACCAATTGCACCGTCGTGAGATTCTTACTACAAGATCCAATGAATAGTACACCACTCATGTCGGAGAACGTGCCACTTTTAAAGCGGATGTACGTTTTTTTATTGATGATGGACGGTCAAGATTAATCCCCAGGAAACGTCGTCGTTTCCATGTGATATGAACAACGTTGAGAGCACTACTTGGATCTTTTTCTCTCCTCATCTCCAAGTTATGGGAGAAAAACGAGCTTTGAATATTTCTTTGGACAACTCTTGGAAATTTCAATTAAGTACCCTCATTTCTTGTCTTATAACATTTTTGGCATAGACGTTCTATCCTTTACCAGATTGCCGCGTATTTGCATTGATATTGCTTTCCGTCATTAATTATTATTATTATTATTATTATTGTTATTATTATTATTGTTATTATTATTATTATTATTTTTGTATACAAAATGTATTTCAAGTCATTCATACAGGAGCTAATAGTTTCATGTTCGGTAGTTCTCCTGATATTTATAAATTTTGAATCTTAGTTATATGAATTAGAATGAAACAAATAGTTTAAAATTTAACAAAATAAAATAAATTATCTCATAAATTTAAACATCCAATGTCATTTAATCCGGTGGAAATGGAATTATATATATATATATATATATATATATATATATAAAAGGAAGTATTTCAAACATATCTAGTCATTGATTTGTTTAGTTTTTAATTACAATATCCTTAGTTATTGAATAATAATAACTTTCGCCAACATGATTTACTATAAATATCTTTAGTTGTTTCTATTATATGAAACAAAAAAGAAAAAAAATGGATATGAAACGTTTGGATAAAAACTTAACTTATAAATAAAACGATATTAAATCCATAGATTTTTCAATCAGATAATATAAAAAGTTACGGAAATATCAATTTTTACAAGTACTAAACATTTAAAATAGTAATTTATATACTGCAGATGAAGTAAAAAATTTGGGCGCCGGTCAATTGGTAAGAAATACACTAATATAAAATACGGGGCTATTTTGAAAACAGTTATTATCTTGAGGGCCAAATTGAATGTACCATTTTTTAATTTTAGAACTGGTGGGGGCAAAGTCAACAATTATAGGAAAGAAAATCAATCAGTCTCACGCGCTCTCCCATTTCTTCGTCCTTTATTTATTACACAAAATATTTAGCTTCTCCACACAAAAGCAGCTCTCTCTCCATCTTCAATCACGGATCAGATCCTCAATTTCTTCCTCTGACCTCTTTCGATCTTCTCCGAACTGGAAAATTTCTCGGTTCGTGGGCTTCTCCTCTCATTTCTTCTTCTGTTTATAACTGTTCACCTCTTAATTTCATCCGGTTTTGTCTTGGCTTATCACTGGATCAGAATTCGTCTGATCTGTCGTTCTTTTTTTTTTCCGAATGTTTTGACGCGATTTAGGAAGCAGTTTGGCTTCGGCTTCGTTTTGATAGGTTTGGATGCACAGTCATCGGATCGGTCTCTCAGCAGTTCTAGATTTTTTTTGTTTGCACTGGAGTTTACTGGGTTTGGTTCATAATGTTGAAATTCGGTGATTTTTTTTATGATATGATTTTGTGTGATTTGCTTCGTTGATCTCTGAGATCTCGAATTAGATGTATGTTTGTTGCGATTTCACTATTTGTTTCTTCTGATCCGATTTAGTTTCGAACAAAACATCATTGACTTTGTTGCCTGTAGATTTGTTGCTCAAAAGTAAACTTCGATGTGAAAAAAAAAAAATCTAGTGGAGTTTCTTAGCTGCTTCATTCGCTGCGTGAGAAAAGGTTTCGATGATGATCGTTTAATCATTTATTTATATTTTTTAATTACTATTACAGGTGAGAAATGGCACAACGTTTGCTTCACGGAACTCTCCATGCTACGGTCTATGAGATTGACCATCTCCATGGTGGTGGAGGCAGATCAGGTTTCTTCGGACAGGTACATATAGCTTTGGTTGCCTTTTCTGTCCATTTTCATTGTGTGATTCAGTAGCTATGGAGTTTTCTCGATTTCTGATTTTGGCAATTGATGGGCTTCTTGTTAGTTTTTACTTTTGATTTTAGTTCCTTTTGAGAAAAGAAACCTATCTGCATTTAGGTTCTACAAATTCTGGTGTTTTGACAAATCAGAATGATATATAATCCCATGACTTTTGGTTCATTGATCAATTTTGCTTGTGTTTTCCACGAAAAAGGTTAGATTTTTGTAGGAGCAAGATTGAGCACAGGGTTGCAATGAGCTTGGGTTGAGCAATGTCCTACATGTTTCCATTGCCCTGATTCTTGCTCCTCCAAAAGCTAATTCTTTGTTATCATGTCTTCCTGGGATTTTTGTTTTTTGTTTGCTCCCATGCAATTGTCTTATTTTGTGTTTTCGTGGGCTGATGTGTTATGAAACATCCAGCATTTCTTCCCTTTCATAATTCTTTAATTGACCACATATACATACATATATACACATATATATTCCAGTTTGAATGAACTTTCTTTCGTTTAGCTTCTGGCAAATGTGGAAGAGACCATTGGTGTTGGCAAAGGTGAGACCCAGCTGTATGCTACGGTTGATCTGGAGAAGGCAAGAGTTGGGAGAACCAGGAAGATCAAAGATGATCCCAACAGCCCCAAGTGGAACGAGTCGTTTCATATATACTGCGCCCACATGGCTTCCAACATTATTTTCACCGTTAAGGATGCTAACCCCATTGGTGCAACCCTGATCGGACGAGCATATGTACCTGTTGAAGAAATCTGGGATGGTGAAGAAGTGGAGAAGTGGGTCGAGATTTTGGATACGAACCGAAACCCCATCAAAGGAGATTCAAAAATCCGTGTTAGGCTTCAGTATTTCGATGTTACAAAGGATCGAAACTGGAACAGGGGAATCCGAAGTGCCAAATTTCCGGGAGTCCCTTACACATTCTTCTCCCAGAGAAAAGGCTGCAAAGTATCTCTGTACCAAGATGCCCATATTCCGGAGAACTTTGTTCCTCGTATCCCTCTTGCGGGCGGGAAGAACTACGAGCCTCACAGATGTTGGGAAGACATTTTTGATGCAATTACAAATGCGAAACATTTGATCTACATTACCGGTTGGTCTGTTTACACTGAAATCGCTTTGGTGAGGGACTCGAGAAGGCCGAAGCCGGGAGGCGATGTGACCCTTGGAGAGCTACTCAAGAAGAAGGCCAGCGAAGGTGTTAGGGTTCTTTTGCTTGTCTGGGACGACAGAACATCTGTCGATGTGCTGAAAAAAGATGGTCTGATGGCTACACACGACGAAGAAACCGAGAATTTTTTCCGGGGAACCGATGTCCACTGTGTTCTCTGCCCTCGTAACCCCGATGATGGTGGTAGCATTGTCCAAAACCTGCAGATCTCTACCATGTTCACGCATCACCAGAAGATTGTAGTTGTAGACAGCGAAATGCCAAGCGGGTCATCATCCCAGATGAGGAGAATCGTGAGTTTTGTCGGAGGTATTGATCTCTGTGATGGAAGGTACGACACTCCGTTCCATTCCTTGTTCAGGACATTGGACACTGCCCATCATGATGACTTCCATCAGCCAAACTTCACTGGCGCTGCCATCACTAAAGGAGGTCCAAGGGAACCGTGGCACGACATCCATTCCCGTCTCGAAGGACCTGTTGCTTGGGATGTCTTGTACAATTTCGAGCAGAGATGGAGACAGCAAGGCGGCAAAGATATTCTGGTTAACATGAGAGAGCTCGGTGATATCATTATCTCGCCTTCTCCCGTTATGTACGAGGAAGACCATGAAACCTGGCATGTCCAGTTGTTTAGATCCATCGATGGTGGAGCTGCTTTTGGATTTCCCGAGTCTCCGGAAGAAGCTGCCAAATCCGGTCTAGTGAGTGGAAAGGATAATATCATCGATCGCAGTATCCAGGATGCGTACATCAATGCCATTAGACGGGCCAAGGATTTCATCTACATCGAAAACCAGTACTTCCTTGGAAGCTCTTTCGCTTGGACCGCCGATGGGATCAAACCCGAGGACATCGACGCTCTCCACTTGATTCCGAAAGAGTTATCGCTCAAGATTTGTAGCAAGATCGAGGCGGGAGAGAGGTTCACCGTTTATATCGTCGTTCCAATGTGGCCCGAAGGGATCCCAGAGAGCGGATCTGTCCAAGCTATACTGGACTGGCAGAAGAGGACCATGGAGATGATGTATACCGACATTATTCAGGCCCTCAGATCCAAGGGGCTCGAGGAGGATCCAAGAAACTACTTGACGTTCTTCTGCCTCGGAAACCGGGAGGTGAAGAAAGAAGGAGAGTACGAGCCTTCCGAGAAACCCGACCCCGACACAGATTACATCCGGGCACAAGAAGCGCGTCGCTTCATGATCTATGTCCACACCAAAATGATGATCGGTAAGTAATGTTTTCGCCATTTCGGATTCGAGTTTCATTCTCCTTCCACTGAAATTCCCTAACCCTTTTGCGGGTTTGGCCTTTTTGCAGTGGACGACGAGTACATCATTATCGGATCAGCCAACATAAACCAGAGATCAATGGATGGAGCAAGAGACTCGGAGATAGCAATGGGAGGGTACCAACCTTATCACTTGTCGACAAGACAGCCAGCTCGCGGGCAGATCCACGGATTCCGTATGTCTCTGTGGTACGAACACCTCGGAATGCTTGACGAGACCTTCCTCGATCCATCGAGTATGGAATGCGTCCAGAAAGTTAACCGTGTCGCCGACAAATACTGGGACCTCTACTCAAGCGAGGCACTCGAGCACGACCTCCCAGGACACCTTCTCCGTTACCCCATCGGCGTTTCAAGCGAAGGGAACGTCACCGAGCTTCCGGGTTTCGAGTTCTTCCCTGACACTAAGGCACGTGTTCTCGGGGCCAAATCTGACTACTTGCCTCCCATCCTCACGACCTAATCCGGCTCCCCTTTCTAGTAATAAATCTCTGTCGTCTCTCCCGCTCGCTTGCATTAGCTTTGGTAATAAATCAGGTAGCAGCTTGAAGAACTAATAAGTTATCATTTTGGGTTGATGTTTTACTGCGTTTGTTTTTCCGATTTGCTTGGATGAGGGCATGGAGAGAATGTAGCTTTGGTGAGTCGTGACCTCTGTCTTTGGTACTAATTACCCTTCAACCTATGGATTTATGAATCTCTATCGATCTTTTTGTGCATGGATTCGTTTGTTTATCCAAGATTTTGGCGTATCAGATTTCAAACTCGAGTTTTGGAGTTGTCTGAATTATCATGTTAATTATTCATAATTTTCAATTAATTATTAAGTTTGCTCAACAGGTTTTTTACAAAACTTTGATTTTTCTCTTCTTAGAAAACCCATGAAGGAAAAAGAATATTAAAAAATAGTTTTGGTCATAGCTAAAGGTAAGTCAACGCATTTATCCGAAGAAGCATGTAGAAGGAACAAGAAGCTTTCTCTGTGTTAGGTTCTGTATAAACCCAGAAACTCTCTGAGACTTCTGCAAATTGTCCGAAACCGAATCTTGAAACCCGCCAAAACCCACATTATAAAAACCCAACAGAATCATCATCGATCAAAACCAGAGACGAGAGAAAACGAGAACAGACAGAGAAAAAAAACCGAAAAAAAAGAACAGGACAGAGAAAACAGTGTTTTTGGATTCTGAAAATGGCTTTGGCACGTCTGGCTCTGAGAAACCTTCAGCAAAAGCTATCTTCTTCTTCTTTGATGGGTCATGTCAGTGTCGGAGAGAGGAGTGTTGTCGGAAACCAACAGAACCAGAGGTGGAACATGGAGGTTCTGAGGAGATCCATGGCTTCTTCGGCTGGGGAGCAAGAGAAAGGGAAAGGCACTGAAGTGAGAGTATCTGAGAAGAAATCTTCTCGTCTCTTCCCCAGGCGACGTGGCCGTAAAAGCCTCTGGCGAAGCACTTCAAACCGCGACTTCGTCCCCTCCATCTACGGTATGTACTCTACTTACAAATCTTCTTCAAGATTCTCAAAAAAACACCCAGAAAACTGATTCGGATCTTGCTGATTCACTTTTGTACTCATGTGGGCAAGAAGAATTCTTCCCATCAGGGCTAGGAAACGCTCTAATGGAGGCAACAGAGAACATAAACCGCCTCTTGGACGGCATGAACATCATCACACCATCTCAGCTGATGGGGAGAGTGAAGGAGGAAGACGACTGCTACAAACTGAGGTACGAGGTTCCAGGGTTGACCAAAGACGACGTGAAGATCACAGTGGAAGACGGGATCTTGAAGATAAGAGGCGAACACAAGGCCGAGGAACAGGAAGGGGATCCGGAGGAAGACGAAGAGTTCTGGTCGGAGAAGAGATATGGTTACCACAGCACGAGCTTGGCATTGCCTGAAGATGCAAAGGTCGACGAGATCAAGGCTGAGATCAAGAACGGCGTCCTGACCGTTGTCGTCCCGAAGAGCCACGTTCCGAAGAAAGACGTCAAGGAGATCGCTATTCACTAGAGAGAACGAGAAAAAGAGTTTTTTTTTAATAAAAAAAAAAAATCTGTGTTGTCCCTTGTAAGGGTTGTTACTTCTGTTTGGTCGTGTAACTGTTGGATCGTTTCGAATTGAATAAGATATAACTTATATCTAATCTAAGTATTGAATACAATTAAATTTAATATTAGGCGATGGAAACACAGCCCTCTTCTGGCATGACAATTGGACGGGTCTAGGGCCTCTTGATTGGGAGTGGAGGACCCTAAGCTGCTGCGTATTCCTCTTTATGCAAAGGTCAAAGCGGCGTCGAAAGGCTTAGAGTGGAATCTTCCCGGGGCAAGATCAGATCGGATCCAAGTGGCCCTTACTCGGATTTCGGCCATCCCAGTTCCGTCGAGCGAAAATCTGACAAAGATTGTTTCGAATGGAAAGCAACGGCAACGGAACACAGGGATACCTTTTCCTCCTCCGCCACCTGGAAGTTGATCCGCCAACAAACTCTGGTGGTACCGTGGCACTCTATGATATGGTTTTCACTATCCACTCCGAGACTCAGCTTCATACAATGGCTAGTGCTCCTTCATCGTCTTCCAACAAGAGATCGCCTGGCTCGATGGGGACTCCTCGACAATCCCATATGTGTTCTCTGTCAACTAGCTCCTGAATCTCATTCTCATCTTTTTTTTTATTGTTGCTAACTATAGCCGAGATGTGTGGATTCCCTTTGCCTCTGCATGCTTCCAGTCTCCGCCGTTGGATGTTGATCAATGCTCATCTTGGTTAGCCGCTCAGCCCCAAGCTCGCTCAAGCACTAGAAAATCCTTTGCCAAGCTAATTCTTCAAGTAGCCATCTACCTCATATGGTCTGAACGGAATGCTCGAATCTTCAAAGGTGAATCGTCCCCTGTGGAAAAGACTCGGTTATCTCTTGACAGGTTTGCTCGAGACATTATTCTCTCGCGGAGATCCTCTACGTCGGCACACCCTTGGAGCTTGATGGATGATTGGTTACTAGTTACATCTACGATCCAAATTCTCTGAAACGGTGATTCACTTTTGTAGTCTTTGATTTTGCGATATGGAATCCTTATCTTTTGGGTTAGTTCCGGTGATCAACCGGTTTTGTATACAAACTTGATCTATTAATACATTTACCTTTAAAAAAAAAAAAAGAATATATATATATATATATATGATAATGTATTATTTAGATATTAGATGTATAATATGCAAATGCTAACAAATAATAGATAGAACAATATAATTTATTCTACAATTATCATGATGTTTATGAGAGTTTGTATTTTTTTAACAAGCGATTTCAATCCAACAATTCTAGAATTACAAAATTCAAGTTCAGAATATATCTTCCTTCTACTATGCTTTATTTTATTTAATTATTTATTTTGTACCAAGGCAAAAAGGGGAAAACGAGGTCGAGATTTCTCCCTCTGAAGAAAATAATGGCGACGGCGCTCTTCTACGCGACCTCAAGCTCCGACCTCCACCGCCTCCGCCACCGTTCGGTCCCATCTTCCCCGTTCTTTTCGCCTTCGACTTCGCCGCTATTTCCTCCTCCGTCGCGTCTCCACCGTCAAACCCTCCTCGTCGCCGCTCCCGGCTCGGCCCGTTGCCTCGCCGTCGCTCCCGGTCCTCCCTCTCCGCCGGGTCCCGGGCCTCCTCCTCCGCGGAACACGAACAATCTCGGGGGTTTGAATCCTTACTCTCTTTTTTTTTATCGGAATTTTTGTTTTTTTGTTTTGAATTCGAATTTGTTTGGTCGTGTTTGTTGTAACCTTGTGCGCTTAATGGCTGATATCGGTCCAGAAATTCTGGAATTTGTCAATGAATTTGATGCATATTGGATGATATCCAATAACTCGGGTCCCGATTGTGGATTGGTGAAGAAGTATGTTGGATTATTCTCTCATCTTGTGGTTGGCATTGGTTGTTCTCAGCGAATCATATAGTTCGTAGATGTTGGTGAATCAGTTTTTGTTTCAAATGATCGCTGAGACTCTGTGCCCATGGAGGTAAAAGTCATCATCTTTTAAGGTGTCCATCGTTTTTAGTTTCGAGAATTCAGGATATCTGCAGAAGTCGAACCATTTCTTGTGGAGATAGATCTTCTAGGGTTTTCTTGTCTGTGTTTGAGTTACAGTATGTTGTTCTTTCTGGATGTGGGAAAAGGTTTACATGATACCCAACCAAACATCAAAAGCTTGTCCTAAAGAACATGGGATTTTGTAAGAGCGTAGACGCAGATGATGAAGTAACATTGCTGAAGCCACAAGCTTTTGATATGTTCATAATGCTGGAAACTGCATTCTGAATACTTTAGCTAGTTAATGGTGATGAATGAATCGACTGGTCATCATCATCATCATCATCATCTCTCGTTGTCTTCATCTCATCTCGATAGTGTTACCTTTTTCTTCCCAACAGGTATTGCTAGAACAATCTCCACGATCGAAGACCGAGTCAAGATATTCTTTGCTGTGCTATTCTGGATGTCATTGTTCTTCTGGGCATCGGTCTCCGATGGGAGGGGTGAGGGCAAGAGGAAGAAGAAGGGTTCACCTTTCAAATAGACTCGGAATCTTTTCAGGGCTTCAGTGATCCAACACTAACCCTGTGTACATGATGTGCAGAGGAAAAATAGCTTCAGAGAATTCTCCAAGTAAGCATCTTTCATGTAGATTCGTTATGTAGGATCATCATTGTGTTGGATTTAACATAAGCCGAATTCGGAAATTAAATCCAATGATCTTTGTTGAAACCTTAATCTTAAGAACATATAAGAACAGAATAACATAGATGTTGTTTAATAATCTTTCAAATTAAGTTTTTAAAGTAAATTGTTGTTGTTCATTTATACCGTGGGCCGTGGGCCGTGGGCCGTGGGCCGTGGGCCGTGGGCCGTGGGCCGTGGGCCGTGGGTTGCAAAACGACAGCCTTTTTTCCGGACTCGGAGGCTTTCTTCCATTACAGTTTACTTTTTAAAACAGTAGAAAAGCACGTGTAACTCGTGCACACGCGCCTCCACTGGCGCGTGCATCGTCCAAATAAGCTTTATTTTTATGCGACCATCCAGGCCTTTCACGTGTCGTTACCGGAGACCATCACAGAACGATGTTACGGGAACACCCATTTTCGTTGGACACGTGTTACGATCCTATTGGCCTTTTTTTGTAGAAAGTTTTTTTCCCCAGAGAAACCACCAGAGCCAACACCCACAAAAAACACACACAATCCCAAACTCCCAACTGTCTTCTCGGCTGGTTCTGTGCTGTTCTTGCAATCAATCCCAGGTTTTTGTTAATTAGATAAGAATTTTATTGGTTTTATCAGTGGGAAAAAAGATTTTTTGGGCTGTTTTGTGATTTTATTTTGTTTTTTTTTTCCAGAGGGTAAACAATAGATGGGAAGCGAACAAGAAGCCGTGCCTGTTGAGCTCCCGGCTCCTCCTTCGTGGAAGAAATTGGTTTGTTTTTTGTTCTTCTGTTATGTTTTCCCTTGAATCTCTGTTTGTTTTTAATTTTATTTTTAATGTGCAGACGATGAAAGAAATCACCTTCTTCTGTTTTCAGGGATTGTCGTTTTAGGCTGTTGCTTGTTATGTTAAGATTCGGCTTGAGTTTCAAATTTACGAATAGCAGTAGGAAAAGGAGATTAATAACTGAAAATGCTTATATGTCGATTCAATTGTTTAAAAAACGAGAACCTAAGATTGTAGTGAGCATGTCTTCTTCTGTTTTCTAGCTTTTTTGGATGTGTCTGAACTTTGACCTGCCTTTCTGATTCTTCTTTCACTTCCGCTTACTTACCGTCAATTACTAGAAACACGCTTCAGAGGTGGCCGTTTGATCGAAGATGAATGTGTGCGAATGTTTTCTTGAAGGTTCTGTATAAGTTTTTGAGCTCTCTCTGTTTTATTTTTTCTTCTTCTTAATTCTAGCTATGCACGAGCATTTCGCCCGCGTTGAATTGGCAAAGTGTAGTTACACGAATCGATTTGGTCAAGGGGTCTGGTTGGTGAGTTCAAAGTTTTAAACTTTGAATCATTCTGTACTCTCTGTTAATTCCAAAAGGGTCGAAGAATTCACTTTTGGAACCTTTGAAGATTTATGCTCATTCATTTATGTTTTCAAGGGTTTGTGAGTCTGGATTTTTTTTAAACCAATTTGTGCATAGATTGTTATATGATGTTATATTTAAGGAAGCCGCATTGGAGTAAAGCTGGAATTATTCATCTTTTATTGTCTGAAAATGTGTATGTAAACTCGAGAGACTTGTGTTTTCTCTTCTGTTCCATCCCTTTGTGACGTGTTCATTGTGTTTCATATGTTCTTCTGTTTATGGTACAGTATCAACCCAAGAAAGGGAGCTCAGCGAGGAAGGCAGAGATTGTGTTTGTTGCTCCAACGGGTGAGGAGATTAGCAGTAGAAAGCTGTTGGAACAGTATCTCAAGTCTCACCCAGACAACCCTGCAATCACAGAGTTTGACTGGACAACCGGTCAGACACCGAGGAGATCTGCGAGGATCAGCGAGAAGGTTAAGGCATCAACTCCATCACCGGATAAACAGCCACCTAAGAAACGAGCCAAAGCAACTTCTGCCTCAAAGAGGGATGATAAAGAAGATACAGGAGCTGATAAGTCGGAGGGCCAAAAGGAAACTCAAGAGAAGGATGCCAAAATGACTGAGAAGGAAAGCATAGATGCGAAACCAGAAGAAACTGTTAAGAACGGTTCTGATGAATTTGAGAAGGTGAATGATGGAAAAGATGCTGAGACGGCTGAGAGGGAAAATGCAGGCGCGAAACCAGAAGAGCCTGTTAAGGATGATTATGTCGAGACTGAGAAAGCGAACGACGGAAAAGATGGCATGGACACAGATGAGACTCCGAAGGCGGTTCCAGGTCAAGAGATGGAGAAAACTCCCGGTAAAGAGGGTAAAACTGGTTCAGAAAAGAAGGTTGAAGGGTCTGAACTTAAAGCTGGTTCAGTAGAAAAGGTCGAACAGTCTATGGAGATTACTGGCTCTGAAATCGAGAATGAGAATGAGAAGGCCTCAGTTGATAAGATTTCCATGGATGCAGAGACCAAGATCACTGAAGCAAATGGTAACCAGAATGAGAAAAATGCAGGTAAAGGAGCAGTCCAATCTGAATCTGGATCAAGAAACGCTGAGCAAAATGCGAATGGGGAAGAAGAGAATGATCCAAGTTCGGAGCCTAAGGGTCAAGACAGAGCGATAGAAGCTGGAGTGACCGGAAACGAAACACTGAAGCAGTCGAGTCCTGCTCATGTTAGTGCCTAGAGAAATGTAAGGTCGTTGCTTCTACCGAACTTAAAATCTAGTGTTCATCTCTTTTGTATCTTTTCCTGATATTACCGGAACTTGGCAGGATACCTTAGACTGAACAATTGCAGCCCGAGATATGGTTGAGTTAAATGGTTTAGTTCAACCCAATCATAATCATATATGTGTGTGGGTTATTTTTATTTAAATGAGTTTAATGGGTCAAACGATTATGTGGTAATTAAATGGAATAAAACATCAAACCCATTAGTTAATAATAAGAAAACCTTAAAAACATTAATCGATTCTTTTCCTCTTTTTTTGACAAATTTCTTGAAGGGTTTCGCTGTTCAGACAAGATTAATGAAAGACAAGAATCTTGAATCATGTGAAGAATCTTTTACAACTTGGGAGGGGGAGAGAGAGAGAATCTTGTCTTAAAAATAATTTAAAACAAAGAAAGAGAAGAAAAGTTTAGCTTTGAGGCCAAAGTAAGAATCCAATACAAATCCCCACGTTTTCATTTTCCTACATTTCTTGATAACTCACGATTCTTTTCCTTTTTTGCATGGTGGTGGTCACAGAGGTTAGGAATCTTTCCATCGACGAGCATAGTATCATCTCCCCGTTTTTTAGGACAAAACCCAATTATTTTTTTGAACAGAAAGATCATTCCAACACATCTCAAATGTCTTTTCCACAAATGGAATGCTCTTTCCGGTCTTCCCCTATTGGTTTCTCTTCCTTCTTTCTCCGGTTTCTCTTCATTTTCGCCACCTTATCGTCCCTCGGTAAACACCCTCGTTCTCTATATATCTTCAAGATTGTATCTTCAATGTGGTTACTGAAAACATCGTCGGATCATATATTGTCATGTCACTATCTCTCTGTCATATCATACTATCTATACCAACGTTGGAAACAATTTGTCCACTTGCATGCATTTGTCCTCACTAGTGCCAGCCTCATATTAGAATGTATATATATTCGGTTTAATCCGGATTATTTCGGTTTAGCTTGGTTTTTACATAGTATATATATCCGTTTCTCCGTTTCCATTTCTGAATTCTCTCAAATAGTAAAACCTCACATCTTCTCAGAGTTGCTGTCTAAACCTATGATCTTCGGAAAAAGATGAATACGAAGAACCCTAACCAGTAGGCCACATGCATTTTTTCTTACTGATGTGAATCTCCTTTTTCCGTAGCGACAACGTCCGTAGCGTTCACGGGGACGTACGGAGTGAACTACGGCCGGATTGCGGACAATCTCCCCTCCCCTTACGCGGTGGCCACTCTACTGAAATCGGCAAAGATCAAGAACATCAGGATATACGACGCGGACCACTCGGTGCTGACGGCGTTTAGAGGGACGGGGATTGAGATAATAGTTGGATTGGGCAATGAGTTTCTCAAGGACTTGAGCGTGGGCGAGGACCGAGCCATGAGCTGGATCAAGGAGAACGTCGAGCCGTTTGTAAGATCCGGCACCAGAATTCGTGGCATTGCGGTTGGCAATGAGATCTTGGGCGGTACGGACATCCAGCTTTGGGAGGCTCTCCTCCCCGCCGCCAAGAATGTCTACTCCGCTCTCCGCCGTCTTGGACTCAGCACTGTGGTCGAGGTATAAGTCTAATTCCATATATATACACATATCATTTTGCATAATATTTTACATATTTGATATGTCAGTATCACCTTAACATATACATCCAAAAACGTTATATCAAACTATGCCGCGATTTGGATCTGATATCTCGAATAAAATAACAGTATATATACCTCTCTTCATATATGGTGTGATGGGGTCCAGGTATCTAGTCCGCACTCGGAGGCAGTGTTCGAGAATTCGTACCCACCCTCGGCATGCACGTTCAGGGAAGACGTGATGCCGTACATGAAGCCGTTGCTGGCGTTCTTCTGGCAGATCGGGTCGCCGTTCTACATAAACGCCTACCCGTTCTTGGCTTATAAATCCGACCCTACCCACATCGACCTCAACTACGCTCTCTTCCAGCACACCTCGGGCATTTACGATGCCAAGACCAAACTCCATTACGACAACATGTTCGATGCTCAGGTCGACGCCGCCTATTTTGCCCTCGAAAAGGCCGGTTTCCCCAAAACGCCGGTACGTTACTCTTATCCGTACGTTTTATATATAAATAAACACTACACAATATGAATTAAGGTGTAGAGTTTCATCAGAAATGGCGCGCTAATTATGTACGTTAGACATAACTAGGAGCAATCTAACATCAATATACAACGTCTATATTTACCTTCAATCACGTATATATTTGTTTACTCATTTCAACTATATGAAAATATATATATAACGTATCATGTATAAATATGTACCATTTCAAATCGTTAGGTAATTGTATCGGAGACGGGATGGGCATCGAAAGGAGACCCGAACGAGGCAGGAGCGACGGTGAAGAACGCGAGAACGTACAACAGAAACCTGAGAAAGCGGCTGAAGAAGAGGAAAGGAACACCGCACAGACCAGACACGGCGGTTAGGGCTTATGTCTTCGCTTTGTTCAACGAGAATCTGAAACCGGGTCCCACATCGGAGAGAAACTTCGGTCTCTTCAAGCCCGACGGAAGCATATCCTACGACATCGGCTTCACTGGCCTCAAGTACTCTTCCGCCGTTAAACGATGTCGTTTTGAGCCCTTGTTTCAAGCTCTTCTCTCGTGCTCTGTTACGGTTCTTCTTCTTCACCGTTTGTTACCGTTACCGTTACCGTTGTGAGGATAAAAAAAAATTATATATATTATTTTACGGATTTTATACATTGACCCTTTGGTTTTAGAATTTCTCGAACTATGCCTGGATTTCTTTCAAGTATCAGAGCGAGTGCCGTTTACAGAAGGGATTTCTAATTGTTGTAAATCGTGATTACTCAACGGAACGGTATTGTTTGGGTGATTTGAATATAGATGGCCGTTATAAGATCGAACATCAGAGGAGAATATTATAAAATATTTAGATTTTTTAAGACGGAATAAAATCAAATTTAAATATTATGTAATACTGCATAATCTTTTCAAATTTTATCTAATGATCCAAATTTGAGTGATTTAGTGATAAAAGAATATGCAAAGTATGTTCTTATCATCAGTTCAAACTCAAACGTGAGGAATGTTATTCCCCTGTATTTCTCCAATTCTTTGAAAGATGTAATTGGATCAAAGTTTTGGTGAAATTCTAAATTATAAAAAAAGAATTTATGATAGGGAGATTTCTTAGAATAGAAGAAACATTTTCTAGAAGGATATTTATAAAATATAAGATCCATTGAATTCAGAGAGCCTCATGGACTACACATTTCGATGTTATCTTTTCACCATTTACCAAATTACCATACTATGTTTTTAAAAAACACGCTCTTCATTATGCATGAACTTTTTTCTCCTCCAAAATAAATGTATTTCATAATGAATCCGATACATGTGAATCTGACATATATGTAATTTGAAGTATTTTTCTTTGGTTTTTGTTCAATTTAATTAATTATTAAACAACGTAAAGGAAAAACGAATGATTTTTATAAATCAAAGAAGAATTTTATAAAAATAACTAAAAACCCCCCATAAATCTAGTACATTATAGATAGTTTGTATTTAATATTTTCATAATTTAAATCCAATATAATTCAACATATTAATTTTCTCCAATCTAACACTCTGGCATGGTAAACTAGTTCTTCTCTTCTGATGTGTGAATCAATTCAGAGATGTATTACAAAATTTAAATTGTTATAGCATCATATATCTATAACAGATATTCTATTTATTAAACTTTAATATAGATATGTAAAATAATGAAGAGAGGGGGAGAAAATGAGTGGTGGTGGTGAGAGAGGAGACCACCGCAGAATGGGCGAATGAAGAGTGGAGTAATAAAGGGTGTGGTCCATTTGGTTACAGTCTCGTCGGTCCACAAAATGTCATAATCTTTGGTCAGTATTTAGGGGGTTTTGACGTTAGGCCACATGTGATATTTATTGTCATTGTTTTATTTTTTGTATGTCACATGAATCTTTGCCCAAGCGAATTTTGTTGAACCAAATTTTACTTGTCGATTTTTTTTTTGGTTTGTAGCTTTTCGAGGATTAATAAAATATTGAATTTGCCAATTTGGATTCTTATTTTTTTTAGTGGAAACAACAATTAATGTCTATAAATATATTTTCAAGGAATGATTCCGAACCCAAAGAAAGATATATATTATATCGAAGCTCACGATCTTTATAGTCGATATAAATATATCAGTGATTTTTTTTTTGTTTCGAGTTTTAATATTTTTGGGTATTTTCTGGAAACGACGAAAACATTGAAAAGTTTAAAATTACGTGGAGTTCAAATATTATATTTTTATTCAACTTTTTGTTATACTAAAAACTGTGTGTGTATATATATCTATATAATATTAAAGCTTCTAATAAAATGACAATATCATCATTTTAAACTCTTTCGATTATAATTATACAGTTATCTTGTAATTTATCATGGTAGAGTATCTCATGGACAAATTAAACGTCGAATCTCACACTTTCCAATTTAAGAGGTATAAGACATATATAAAAAAATATCTAAATACTGTTTATATTACAATAAGAAAATATATTATCAAATAGATTTAAAATCTTTGTGTAAGTTACAAATTTTATAGAGATATATTATATTTACCAATAAAAATCGTATAATGTCATAACATAGATTATGTCTAATGATATAGTTTGTTGAGAAGGTTTCGAGTATACTTGTTACACATCCTATATACGAACGTATATAGTCGTTGGAAATATATTTAATTTAATTGCGGTATAAAGAATACGTCCGAACATTAAAAGATATAATTGAGTCGAAAAACGGATGAATTTTTTGAATTATATATATATATATATATATAATCTATGTCCAATTACAGACTCAGAAGTCAAAGATAAGCTTTGAACTGTCCCATAACTGTTCCCTTCGAGGATTAATTCAACCCTATAATTAGCTAGCTGGCAAATGAAAGAAAACTTTTACAACACAAACAAAAATAAATTAAAAGCATAAATTTATTATTTATTAAAAATATAAAAACTCTTACGTAAATAGACTTGTTAAATATCCAAATCCAAATATGTCGAACAAAAAGCTGAATATATATGTATATATATATATATATATATATATATATGAAGATTCTGGAACAGGTTTGTTTCATAAAAAATGATATTAAAGAGCCATGGCAGTACTGAAAAGAAAGTAGTGGGGCTAAAATGTGAAATAGAAAGAAATACGGGTATTAAAACGCAGATATTATTAATGTCATTTTACGTTCTATGTGAAAAACAGTATATGATCACATGTTTCGATACGGAGAGGAAGGACAGTTTTTGATGCAACCTGTCTCCCTTTTTTTTCTTTATATATATATATATATATATATATTGCATATATATTATATATTGTATATTTTTGTTTCTGTTTTTATTTTTACTTTTCTACCTTTTATTTTTTATTTTTTTATTTTAATTTAATTTTTAAATTTTTATTTTAATTTCATTTTAAAATATTAATTCTATTTTTTAGTTTTATTTTTATTTTAAATTTTTATTTTATTTTTTTAATTATAATTATTTTATTTTTTAAGCTCTTAAATATGTTATGTCATTTTACGTTCTATGTGAAAAACAGTATATGATCACATGTTTCGATACGGAGAGGAAGGACAGTTTTTGATGCAACCTGTCTCCCTTTTTTTTCTTTATATATATATATATATATATATATTGCATATATATTATATATTGTATATTTTTGTTTCTGTTTTTATTTTTACTTTTCTACCTTTTATTTTTTATTTTTTTATTTTAATTTAATTTTTAAATTTTTATTTTAATTTCATTTTAAAATATTAATTCTATTTTTTAGTTTTATTTTTATTTTAAATTTTTATTTTATTTTTTTAATTATAATTATTTTATTTTTTAATTTAATTTTTATTTGATGTGGTGTTGGGTCATCCACCACATCAAATCAATCGTTAATTGACATAGTTTAACGTCGATAAAATTTTTGTAAAAAATTTACAATGTTAATATGTTAGTTATATCCAAATTCGATAATTTTTTGTGAAATTTTTCCTTACAATGTAATTCCTAAATAATTGAGCTATCTTTCCATCAATCTTTATTCAGAAGTTAATTAGATAAAAAAATTTAATCAAATTTAATAAAAAAATAAAATCAAACAGAAAAAAAATAAGTTTAAACAAAATTTCATTCATTTAAATCGAATCACAATTACATTAAATAAGTAATTTAACATAATTTTATAAAATGAAAAATAAAACCAAAATCCAGAAAATGAAATTAGTGACTCATTCAAATTTTATATTCTTTTTAATCTTGATTTTTTTTCAAAGACGATTTGTCTTGACTTTATGATCAGAGTAATACTGAATCTCGAGATCACTACAACACTCCAAAATATAAAATAATTTTCTTGTAAAACACTATCCCAATAACAAAAAAAATCAAATAAGGATACCTTATATATATATATATATATAGAGAGAGAGAGAGAGAGAGAGATGGACATCATAGCTCAAATTAGAACCCTAGGAACGAATACAATAAAAACTGAAAACCCTTCACACCAACAAACGATAAAAGCTGAACCAAAATATAGCTCATATATTAACCAGATGGAAAAGTGTCTTTTCCAATTCAATATACAATAACAGCTGTACGCACACTCACACACACACATATATACACATATATATATATAGGACATAAACCTGTCGATATACTACATACAACTATAACTCAAAACTATACGCACCGTTTCATGAAAACAATCTTCTCTCCAATGGCTTCTCCTGCGATCACACTCAAAACACGATTTCCTTTCCCATCGCTTTCTCAACAACGGCCACTACGTAACCCTAAACACTTCTTCGCGTATACAATCAAGACGAGTTCCAAACAAAACGTCTCGTTGTCGAGAAACGCCGTACGTCGAACGAAATGCTCGTTCTCGGTCGCCCATGCATCCGATGGGATAAGAGAATCTGAGGAAGAGAACTGTCGGAAAATACCCTTTTCGGACGAATCAACGGTCGGGAAGAAAAGGGCGTTTTGGAAAAGGTGGTGGAACTATTGGGACTTGACGAGGGCGACAGAGATCTCCTACGTCCATCTGCTTAGCCTTTTAGCGCCATTTCAGTTCAACTTGTCGGCTTTGCGGGTGGCTCTCGGGCTATACGTGATTACTATACTTAGTATTACGTTGTCGTATCATCGAAATCTTGCCCACCGAAGTTTCAATCTACCGAAATGGCTCGAGTATTCCCTGGCTTTTATTGGCACTCTTGCTGGCCAGGTTGGTTTTCTAATTACATGCACATTATTATATCTTACGATAAATGTCAAATCTTTACGGGAAATTCCTTTTTTTTAAAGAAACATTCTTTCTATTTGGATTATACTCTAAAAAGTTGGTTTATTTAATAAATCTTATTTTCAATAATAGGTTTTGTTGTTTCTATTATGACACATTTCGTTATTAAATGATCACTTTGTCTAGATGTGACTGCTCCTAGCGGACCACTTACTTTGCGATATTATCGATGAGTTTAAATTATCTGTAGTTCTGTACACATTAGGATATATATATATATATATATATATATATATATATATATATATATAAATATGTGTGTGTGTGTGTGCATGGCCAGCCCCTAGCCGACCTATTTTTCCTTTTAATATATTAATTGTAGAGTTATATAATAATATACTCATATAATAATAATAATAATTATTATTATTTTTAATATATTTTTCCGTTTTTTCGTGACACTTCTTTTAGTTTGATATACTCATGTAATAATAATTATTATTATTATCATTAGAAACTAATTTCAACATGAAAAAATATAAACAATATGACAAGAGTTCGAAATGTACAAATCTCTCTTATGGGCCCTTTTCTATCAACGCTTTTTAAATGTATTACAGATTTCTAATCGTTCACATAATTTGTTCTTACAGGGCGATCCAATAGAATGGGTGAGCTACCACAGATACCATCACCATTATTGCGAGACACAACGCGACCCACATAGCCCCACGCAGGGATTTTGGTTTAGCCACATCCTTTGGATATTCGATACGGATTACATCAACCAAAAGGTATAGACAATGATCAATGCTCTTAAATATGTTATTAATGTCATAATCTATCGAGATGATCGCATCATTCATGGATGTGTGTGTATATATATATTGATGTGCATGCATATATGCAGTGTGGGGGGCTACATAACAATGTAGCCGACTTGGTGAAGCAACCATTCTACAGGTTTCTTGAAAGAACTTGGATTTGGAACAACGTCGCCCTCGCCCTTCTCCTCTACCTATGGGGCGGTCTTCCTTTCTTCATTTGGGGCATTGTAAGACAAATCTCTTTCTATTTCTTTTTTTTTATTCTAAATAAAATTTTCTTGATTACACTTTGGTGATAATGTTATAAATAAGTTTCAACGAAAATTTCGAATTTCATGATTTTGCAGTGTGTGAGAAAAGTGGTTGCCTTCCACGCCACTTTTCTAGTGAATTCAGCATCTCATGTATGGGGAAATCGTGTGTGGAAAACCAACGATCTGTCCAAGAACAGTTGGTGAGGGGAGCTCTAATAGTCCGCACATATATATATATATATATATATATCAGGTGCAAGGGACAAAACAACACACGAAGAAAACTTTAAAGTTACATAAACTTCCACCACTTCCAACAAACTTTTAAGTTGGAACAGTTTTGGTTTAGAGTCACTGTCGGAAACCGATTTGGTTGAGAGCCTCAGAGATATGCTTCATAGTCGGCCTCTTCTCAGGGCTACTACTAACGCACGCCATTGCTATCTTCAACACTGAGATGATCTCCTCTTCCACTTCCTCTGCATTGTCCTCCTCCAAAGACCGATCCAATATATCCGCCATCTCCTTCTTCTCCTCGATACACATCTGAATCCATTGAACAATACCCATTTCAGAATTTCCCACGCTAACAACCGGTAACCTTCCGGTTATCATCTCGAGTAAAATCACACCGAACGAGTAAACATCCCATTTCTGAGACGGTTTAACTGCTTTCATGGCTTCTGGCGCTTGATAGTACGATCCCAGTTTGGATGCTCGGTCTTGTGATTGCTCATCGGTTACCACTCTGTTTGATTCTGAGGTCGGGGATCCTACAGCGATGTTGGAGAGACGGACAAGTCCAAAATCAGATATATGAGGCTCCATATCGTGCCCGAGAAGAATATTGCTCGGTTTGAAAGATCCATGAACGTACTTCTTGGGGCTGAACTGATGAAGATAGACCAACCCTCTTGCTATTCCCTTGATAATCTTCATTCTAACCGGCCAAGACAGTGGCTTGAATGCCACCCTTCCTAAAATCATATCCAAAAAACCGTAAAAGGAAATACACAGATTATATAGTTTTCAGGGTTATCTAAGGTATCGAGGGTTTTTACCGTGGATTGCATTGGCAAGACTTCCATTAGGTATGTAGTCATAGATGAGAAGCTTCTCCTCCACGGACCAATAATAAGCTCTGAGATTTACAATGTTTGGATGCCTCAGCTCTCCAATGGCTTCAACTTCTGTCTGAAACTCCTTATACCTTTGAGATCCTCCTCCTCCCAATCTCCTTACAGCGACAGTTAACCCGTCTTCAAGGACAACCTTGTACACAACCCCATTCCCGCTCTTACCAA
>NW_010966021.1:1874125-1918640 GCF_000463585.1 Tarenaya hassleriana | reverse complement strand
ATATATATATAATATAAAGTATAGTATTACGTAAACTTTCCATATTAAACTATATCCACGTCTCCGGGATATTTATTTAGGTGGATCGCATTATTGACAATGGGAGAAGGGTGGCACAACAACCATCACGCGTTCGAATTCTCGGCGAGGCACGGCCTAGAGTGGTGGCAATTGGACGTCACTTGGTACGTCATCATGTTTCTCCGGGCTGTCGGTTTGGCCACCGACGTTAAGTTGCCTACGGAAGCTCAGAAGCAAAGGATGGCTTTGTCCGATGGATGATCGAATTTTGACATGAACTTAGTTTGATGTGGAACATGCACCGAACGCTATGACGTTTTTTTGTCAAGCAAATTTGTTCGAATCACATTCTTATACGCAATAATGAATTACTATACGATTCAAAACATTTTTTTTCATGATTATTTCATAACTAGATGTTAAATATGATGGAACTTAATTTTCGTTGTCCTGAATTTTAGATACACGGCCTAAACGTCCATCGCTTCCTCTAAATAATGATATTTGTTTTTTGTTAATTTCACTGACTTTTTATCATTTTAAAAAATGTGAAGATAAAGTTTATTTTAATCATTTTCGAATACGTTTCCAATTTGTAATGAAACGTTTAACCATACTGTTTTGAAAAAAATAACTATCATTTTAAATCTAGAATGAAAAAAAATAAAATAAAGTAATCTCAAATCTTAATTAAAGTGCTATGGTAACATTTATGAAAAATAAATAAGTTTAAGTTTGCAAAAAAAAAAATAGAGAGAGATGTAAAGTAAAAAATATGTATAGAAATTTGTAGGACATATCATATGCCAGATAATTCGAATAGGCAAAATATCCAAATTATCCTCCTTATACTAAAACTACTTCTACATATACCCTTCTCCAGTTGTGATCTTGTGACCAGAATTCATGTATGGTCACATGATGGTCACATTGGTCACAACTTTAAATTTTTGATGATTTTACCAAATGATTAGTGCGATATGTAAGGTGTGACCATGCTGATTTGATGCACCATAAATTTAACGTTATGACCAATGTGATCATCATGTGACCATACACAAATTCTGGTCACAAAGTCATAACTGGAGAAAGATATGTGCAACAATAGTTTTAGTGTAAGGAATATATTTTGGATAATGCCTCAATCGAATATCACTAATAATTTTTACTATTTCTCATATAAAACCAAAATAAAATAGTTGAGAAAAAAAAACCAAGTTAAAAATGTAGAACTAATCTTTGAGAGAGAAAATGGTGGGTAGATATTAAAGATTTTTGTTCCCCTTATCAAGGCAAGTAAATTAATGGGGGGATTTACAAAAATGACTTTAAATGTCATTTTTACTTCAAGGGTGATCTTGAAATTTTGATAATTCCAATTTTATCCTTGAATATAATAATTATTTTTTTATTATTATTTTATTCAGGAGACTTTAATTCGTTTTCGAAAAAACTTAGTATTTCTCTTATCCGGTTTAATGTTTCTTCTAAAAATGGGAGCCAATGTCCGTTATAATTATCTTTCGATGAACGTTTCCTGAAGTATCCAACTTTTATTTCTTTTATTGTAATTAATTTATTTAATTCTGTAATTATATTATTAATTTGTTCTTTTTCTATTATTCGTTGCATATCTCTTACACTATTTTCTATTTCAAAATATTGTATTGGTTTGTTTAATAATTCAATATTTTTCTTATATATTTTTTCCATTCTAATCGTTATGGTTTTCGATAATATCTCTTTTAATTTCTCTTACTGCGTTAAATATTGAACTGATCATTTTTATTCTTCTATTTTCTTCATTAAGTTCATTCGGTTCGATTGTTCCATAAGTTCGTTCTTTAAATATACTTTCTATAGTTTCAACTAATAATTGTTCAAGATGATCTAGACATGGTAAACTTTCAAGATTTAATAGGGATAATTTTTCGATAAAGTCTTCGTTGAAATTCATTTTGTAAGATTGTTGATTTGTGATATTGTTCTTCGTAATTTAGAGTAATCTTCCTGGTTTTCTTCTGATTGTTCAGTGTTGAATAATAGAGATGGTGATTCTTGTATACTTAATCTTGGGTTAAGTCGTAACAACGATTTTCGTCCTGGTTCTATTGCTGTTAGTGGTCTTTTTAAATAGATTACTGGTTTAAATAAGTCATCTATTTCTATAATATCTTTGTTTCTAAAGTTTAAACTGTGATGACTATTTGTTAATGCGTAGTTAATCTGATAGGTTATAGAAAAAGGGTGATTTCCTTTTTCCATGAAATCTGTTCTATCTAGTTTGTATTGGATAACTATTGAATTATCCAAATCTTTATCTTTTAATGATAATCCGAGTTGTATATTGATGTTAAATTTAATTTTCCCAGAAGAAAGATTTCCTTTTCCTTCGGCTATAATACTTTCTTTATAATTGGTTAATCTGTCATCTCTAATTTGAAAGGTAATCGGGGAATCGATACCTTCTTTGAATGTTGATTTTATAATTATTTGGATAGTACTACAGTGTATGTAGGCTATTTGTTTTCTTTGTTTTTCGGGACAATTTCTGAGCCGTTCTAAGATTTGTTCTTTGTTAATAATTGGTAGAATGAGTTCTCCTGTAGTTTGTTCAATCGGTACTGGTGTTTCTCCTACCATTATTCCGAACTTTATTATGTTTGTTCTCGATAATTGTTTCTTTATTTTTCCTAGTATAGTCTGTTCGAAGTTTTCATCTTTTTGAAGATCAAAACTTATTTTTCGTATTTTGTTTAGGTCTATAATTCCATCAAAGAAATATTCTTCATCTGATTGTATAAAATTATCGAATGCAGAAGTTGATGCCATACCTGATTCGCTTTTGTAGATAATCCCTGTCGGTTGGTGTTGGTGATGATCGTTTCCTTGTTGGTGATCCGGAGATCTGATCGGTTTTTTGATATTGTTCAGGGGTGGTGTTTAGTTCCAGAGTTCTGGAGTAATCGGTTTGTGATTCAAAAGAATTTATTCAAGGCCTCCAGAAGATATAGATCTTCAAGCCAATCTCTTGAGAGAGATCTTTCAGAGAGTTCTGAAACAAATTCGTTTATTTCACTCTCCCTTCTCCAAATGGAGAGGTCACATATTTATACAGCTTTGGAACCCTTATCAGCTAAGAATGGAATCTCATGTTGGGGCCCGACTCTTACACTCAACACTACATAATTGCACAATATAGATTACAGAGATAAGGTTTCTGATCACCTTATCTTTTATTGGGTCCGACATATTACATCAACTAGTCACATGGTTTCTTTATTTCACATGTCTTCAGACTTTTCTGATGGTGGTTGGCTGCTCCTTTTTATCTTGTCCTTTAGCTCTTTGCAGATAGTGCATTTGTGGTCGTCATACCTCATCAGGAAGCTACAGAGCTGTTCCTTGATAGATTCCTCTAGTCCTGCGAATTTTCCTTCTAAATGATAGAAGTCTAATTCGAAATCTGCTACGGCTTGCATTTCTTCCTTCGAGATAGTTTCCTTGTTGTAGGTGATCATTAGCACATTACTGCTAGCGTAATTGACTTTGATCTCTGAATCCGCAAGGATCCTTCTTGATGCCTTAAAAACTTCGAGTAATGAATGAGCTTCTAAATAATCTGGAATCTCATAATCTGATACATCATCTCTTGGAGGCAATTCTCCCTTTGCTACTCCGAGGTGTATTACTGCCTGTGACTGTATAATCTTATCATTTCCGAAGATCGGGATTGAACTCTTAATCTTCATGAAAATAGTTCTTTCCTTCGCGAATCGTTCGAAGTAATTTCTGATAATTGGTTTCATCTTTCGTGGAAATTCTTCGAATATTCTCATCGAGTCAGTATAGATACTGTTGACTAGTCCATATTGAAGGTAATCGAAGGCTAGTAATGGGTTGGCTTCTCCAATGAAGATAGCCTTTGGTCCGGTTCTGGTCATTTTTGGGTAAAAACCCATGGTAGTGTGTTTTTCCTTGTAGTCCACCAGAGACGCCCAGTAGGACTGATACTTCTCGAGGGTTACCTTTTTCAGGGCCTCTTTTTCCTGTGTGGTTGGTATTTGGGCTATTTTGGGTATTTTCATTGAGGGTAGTTGTGCCCTTGGTTCAACTGGTTGTTTTTGGGCCATGGTTTTGTATGATTCATTCAAGGCTTTTTGGGCTTCTTCTTTGGTTTGGAAGGCCTGGTGTGAGACTTTCTTTCCGTTGGTATGTTGCGAAAATATCGCATAATCTACGTATATTCCTCTGAATGGTCCACTAAAAATAGCGTACCATTTGTTCGGTTTTTCTTCCACCTTGATGTCGGTAGGAAGTGTTACCTTATCTGATTCTTTTTCTTGTTCTGATTTTTGATCTTCTACCGGCGTTCCACAAGTTGCTTTTATGATAATGTTCAAAGATTTGATCAGCTCCTCCCTCTCCTCAAAGAGTTTTGAGAGATTTTCTTGAATCATTTTAATCTGATTGTCTTTCTGACTGATCTGATTCTTAATTGTCTTGATTATTCCTTCCATTCTCTTGTTAGAGTGTCTGCAAAACAATTATTTGCGGACTTAATATATTTAATATATGGTTCAAATTGATGTAATTCTAATTGCCATCGAATTAATCGTCCTTTTTGAAATTCTGGTTGAATTTTATATCTCCAGAATCCTGTTACGTATTGTGAATCAGTTCTTAATTCGAACCGTGTTTGTAATAAATCAATTTTCCATTTCTTTAGAGTTCGAAGACAAGCAAGTGTTTCGAGCTCATGAATTGGATAATTCATCTCAGTTTTTGAAAATGTTCCTGAAATATATTTGCATAGTATTGTATTTTGTTTTTCGGTTTTTGGTACTTCATTATTATTGGTACGACCGTATTGGTCAAGATGGAGTAATTCTTTTCCATCTTTTATTGCTAACATGCATCCTGCCCAAACATCTTTGGATGCATCTGTTTCAATAATCAGAAAATCTTTGGTCGTTGGATTGTATAATTTTGGTAATATCTTTATATTTTCTTTTATATGTTTTACTAAATTTGTATCTTGATTAGTCCAAGACCATGGTATTTTGTCTGATATTAAATATTATGATATCATCAATGTATGCTAGGCAATACTCTTATAATCCACGGAGATTTCTATCCATGAATTGTTGATATATTGTTGGTGCTTGTTTTAATCCGAATGGAAGAACATTCCATTCATAATGTTTTTGTGGGGGGCATGAGAATGCCGTTAATGGCTTTGTTTCTTCTGATAATCGAAGCTGCCAATATCCTGATTTAGCATCAAGACTGCTAAACCAGTTTTTTCCTTTTATTCTTTCGAGAATATAATCTTTTCTTGGTAATTTATAACTATTCCCAATAGTTGCTTCATTTAATTTTTTATAGTTTATTACCATTCTTCTTTTTCCTCGTTTTATCTCATTATTATTTTCTACGTAGAAAGCTGGAGCCGAATGTGGACTCGTGCTTTCTCGTATAATACCTTTATCTAGTAGTTCTTTACATTCTTTGGTGAATTCTTCCACATCTCTGTGGGTATATTGCATTTTATTTGGTACATTAATTTCATCTTCGGGGTTTTTTAGTTTTATTACTATTAATTCTTCATTTGTATTTTTTATATCTAATGGGTTATCACTACATATTTCATCAAGTTTTTGTTCAATATGAGTCATACTTATAAATGTTAGTCTGTTTTTTAAATCTTCTATAATAGATTTTATTATTTCATTTTTTGTTATTATTTTTGTTGTAACTAATTCTGATTTTTGATTTTCTATTTTAGGTGCTTTTAGGCTGATCGTTTTTATGCTCTGTATAAATGGTTGATATAATTTTAGGAAATTATTTCCTATAATTATATCTAATCCGGAATCATGTTGATATATTGTTTTTGCTGGAAATATTTTAGTCTCAATAATTATTGATACGTGTTGAGCCACATACCAGATTTCATGAGTTGATTTATCGGCCACAACTATCCGTAGTGGTTTCTCTAATCGTACCCATTTTTTGGTGATATTTCTTTTAGCGAAACATAGAGTTGCTCCGGTGTCTATGTATGCTAATAACTTTTTCTTTTCAATAGTTATTTGTATAAATGTTGCATTAGGTTTCCTGATTTTAGTATTTTTCTATTCATTTTCTGAATCGGATGATTCAGTGGTATATGCATATATTTCGATGTCAGAGTCAAACTCTGAATCTGATTCGATTGGTTCAAAGCCCATATCGTATGCTATTCGTAGTATTTCTGTTTCTTTTTTCTTTCTTTTTTTAGGACATTCATTTGCATAATGTCCCTCCTCTTGGCATAGCCAACATTTACAATTCTTTTTCTTAGAAGGGCAGTATGTGTCATTCTTACCATAGTTTTTCTTTTTGTATTGTTTTCTATTCCTGAAATATTTTTGTGGTATATATTTTTGTTTCTTGTATTTTTTATATGGAATTTTTCTCCATTTCTTTTTCTTATGTTTTTGGCGAATAGGTTCGCAACCATATTTGCCTATTTTTCCTGGTATTGCACCACAACATAATTTATCGATTTTTGCCTCTTGTTTTCGTTTTTCTTGGTTGCATTGAAATAAGTGCCAATCTTTTAAGGTTGTTATTCTTCCTCCCAAAGTATTGGGGGTTTGTCCCTCGTTTACTTTATTTTGAAATATAGTTTTTACTTCTTCTGATATTGATAGCGGTAATTTATCAAAGAATAATTCTTCGGCTACTATTTTCTTATCTGTCGCTAGTTGATAGTAATGATCTCTAAATTTGCAAATGAATGCTTCAAGATAGCACATGTTACAAATTCTAAGATTTACTATTTCCCATAGTGCTACTTCTGATATTTGTGTTTCTCTTAATTGTGCGTTAGAAGTTCTTCCAAGGAATTTTTCTCCTATTACGTCAATTAGCCTAACAAATGTTTCCCATGCAGTTGATCTTAGAATTTTTTCTGCTTTTATTCCTGTTGATAATCCTATTAAGTAGTTGTATACTATTCCCGTTGTTTTATGTTCTAAGTAGCTTAACATTTCGTGAGGATGTAATTCTCTTAATTCCTTATTAGTTTGTATTAACAAACTTGTACGATTTTTCCAATCTTCTAGTGTTCTAGTTGGATTAATTTCGCAATCTAAATTTAATATTTCTGAGGATTTTATATTAAATGTATCATATTTTGGAATATATTCGAAAGAAACTTTTCTCCAATTGTTCCCTTTCGGAATATATTGATTTTGGTATAGTTCATATTCATGATTTTTATATCCTTGATATTCATCATGTGTTCGTTTTTTAGGTAATGTATTATTATTACTATTCTCCCCCCTTTCTAGTTCGGTTTTTACTAGGAATGAGTTATTATATGGATTTTCGTAGGGATTTTCATCGCTGCTATAGTCTAAGACAATTTTTTCAGTTTCATCAGGTTGCTCTTCTTCGGGTATATTAAGAGCCGCTAATAATGTTGATAATCTTTCTATCTGATCATCTAGTCCTTCCATTATATTTTTGGTGGTGATCTAATTCGAAAAATTAGATTTATCGATAATAATTAATTCTTTTGTTTCTTTTTTAAAATAACTTTGTAAGTCTTTTATAGTGATATATTTATTTTGATTAAGTCGTTCGATTATTTCTTGTAATTGTTCTATTATTTCTAGAATTTTTGGTTTTTCATCTTCGTCTGGATTTATTATTTCTTTTCCTTCATTTTTTGTAATAATATTTTTTACTAATTCTTTAGCTTCGTTAAGTTCTTTTATTATTTGAATTTTTATGTTATTATAACTGTAATTATTTGTTGTCGTGAGTATTTCTTTTATATTTAGTAGTAATTCTTTTATTTCAACAATATTTTCTTTAATTAGTTTTTCTATAGTTTCCTTCATAGTTTTTGTCATCCTATTATTGTTTTAATATATTCTTTTAATTCTTCAGAGTTTTGTTTCATTTCTTTAATGCTTTTTTCTTGTAGATATATTATTTCTTCTAATTTTTTGTTTATATTTTTAGTTTCATCTTGTTTTTCATGGTTTTGTTCGAATATTTTTATTAATTTTTGTAGCTGATTTTCTAAATCTGATTTTATATTCTCAATATTTCTTTTTAATTCTTCGTGATTTTCTGGATTTTGATGTATGATTCCATAAGAAATCATTTCAACAATATTATTTAGGGTAAAACCTATTTTCTTTATTTTATTTCCGAGATTATGATTAGTATCATCATCAAAGATGGTACCAATATAATATCGGCTTTGATTATGAAGATTTTTAGGTATTGTTATCACATTTCCTTTATAAGGAAATCCATGATAACATTCGTCCTCATTGGTTAATATTAATGGTAATCCTTTCGAAAAATCAATTTTTTCGTTATCCATAATCGTTGTCTGGTTCTGATACCAAATGTAAATTGTCAAACTAACAGAAATTTAGTCAGACTAACAGAAATTTAGTCAGACTGGTTATACCGTTTGAATTGGTCATACCTCAAATTTTGGTCATACTAGTTGTTCTGGTATTTCCGTAATTTTATTAAAAATATTGGTTTTTTGGGAAACCCTAGAGATTCTAAGGTTATGGCTGTTGCTCTTGTCATTTTTAAAGTTATTTTTGTTATTTTACCAAATTAATGAAAAGTGAAACTAGACTTATGTGATCTAAACTTCTTAGCCCACATATTATTACTCCTTTTTCTTTGTTTGAGACAAATTTGTATTAATTTCAACTTGAATTTAAATTCGATTTAGATTTTATTCCCATACAGATTCAATTTTTATTAGACAACGTGTATTTTAAACACAATTTTTATTTTCATTTGTTATTTTCAATTTGGCTTAAAAACTTATATTTAAAATAATTTTTTTAAGATTAATTTGATTTTTAGACAACTAAATTTTTTTATAATCAATATAACCAAATTCGAGTATAACTTAACCGAAATCTGAAATGATCATCTCTATTTCTCGTCTAACATGGGGACGAAGATGTCTTTGCCTTTATAATGTAATATTTTTTCCCCATACTCTATATCTAACCTTTTTTATTTTGATTAAACATCTATTTCTATTTTTATTACCTCTAAATATGTAACTCAGACGTTACAGTGTCCGGTGTCAGATCCGAAAGATTGTAGATAGATTCTCCCATGTATAAAAAAAAATGTAACTCCGGACACCGTAGATCCGTTCTTTGCAACAAACAAAGGGGAAATAAAGAGCTATGGAAGATGTTTTCCCTTAACTCTAACATGCATGTCTTGCACATGGAAGAATATAAAGTATTCAGTATGTGAAAAAGTTATTTCATTATCCACAAATTATTTTAAAATACCAAAATAAACATATGAAAAAATTATATATTTATACATGCACTGAGATTTAAAGGAAATATGCATAATTATTTTTTAGTTCTAGGCTTTTCACATCATTTTAACATAAAATTAATAAAAAAAAAACTAAAACCGACTTTAAATTAACAGAAGTTAAATATTTGACGGAGTTTTATACGTTTAACATCCATAATTTTTTTAGGGTAAAACACCTAAAAAACCTCAAACTTGTAAAAATATATACAAATAAACCTTCAACTTGAAAAACTGTCATTCAATCTTCGAACTTGTAACTTGTCACTGAATAAAACCCGAACTTGCAAATTATTGTTCTAATAAATCTTTGACCGGTTTGACCACAATTTCAAATGATCAGAAATCCATATTTTGACGGATTGCTGATGTCATTTTTAAATTAAAATTGATAACGTATATAAGGTGATATCAGCAATCCGTTAATACGTGGATTTTCAATCTTCTGAAATTGTGGTCAAACCGGTCAAAGGTTTATTAGAGCAATAATTTGTAAGTTCGAGGTTTTATTCAGTGACAAGTTACAAGTTCAGAGATTGAATGATAGTTTTTCAAGTTGAAGGTTTATTTGTATATATTTTTGCAAGTTAGAGGTTTTTTTAGAGGTTTTAACTTTTTTTTTTTTAAATTAAATTGATATGAGAAGTATGAGACCTTTGGACAATATATAAACTACATGTATATAAAGCTTGAGCCCGATGTGACCAGTCGTATGCATTATTCGTCTCTATTTTTATTTTTCTTTTCAAATTGGTTTCGTATTATTACTCTTCTGAGTTGTGGCTGAGCCATGTCCACGTGTACATGTGGTTCCAGCAAAACCTGTTTTCTTAACCCTCAGCCATGAATGCGACTTTTCACGGAAGCAACCCCTATCCATGACCCATGCCATCTGTATGGTGAAAATTAAAAAAAAAACAAACAATTATGGATTTTGATTTTAAATCTTATATTCGAGGATTCGTGTCCGTGAATAACAGTTAAAAAAACCAAAACATGTATTTTTTTTATTATTCATAGTCTTACTTTCTCTCTCAAGACAATTGGTAGAAAAAATCTTACTTGATATAATATTTTTTTTTTGTTAAAGCACTTGATATAAGTTTTGTTACAAGCATATTACATCTTGGTCCAATGCCCAACATGTGCTCCATACGAAAAATTTGGGGTTTTGAATTCTAAGACACCGTTAAAATAGAGAAAAAATTGGAAAACAGTAAAACAGTGAAAATGTAAGAATAGTGCTAATAATTATTTAGAAAGGAAGTAAACATTATATAATTTATTTAGATTTAATTCAGATAATTATAAAATTTCATAATTGGCGGAAATGATATTTTAGGTATTCTGAAAAAAGTATAGCTTACAAAAATTGTTTTTTTATAAAATATTTTACGAATTTCATTTTTATTTTGATATACTTTGTCACTTACCATTAAAAAAATGGTTGTGTGAATTTTTTTTATAATTATACTTTAAAATTTTAGATAATATATTGTATATTATTATTTCTGTTGTTATTATTTAAAAATAAATTTCATAATAATTGATAACATTTTAAAATATATATTTATTCATACGTATACAAAAATGTTAAATAATTTATGAATTTATGTGGAGTAAAAAATGGTTGTGTGAATTTTTTTTGTAATTATAATATTTAGATATATAACTTTTTACGAGATTTTGTACTTCAAAACAGTAAAATTCTAATCATATATATGTATTGGTATCCTTTTTGTTTTCCTTTTTTTTTTTTTGACAAAACAGAGTGACACAATATAATCATGAATCAAAACGTGTCTCTCACTACACTCCGCCATCGAGCTTACTCTATCCGCAGCCATGGCTTCTCTCTCCATAACACTCCAAGCAAGGTCCCTCTCTTCTTCACCGCTTCTCCAATCTCGGCCACGACTAAACCCTAACCCTAACCCCCTGTTCCACTCTAAACCCTACTCAATCTCCGACCGGAACCCTTCATTGTCCAAGACCATACTCCCTCAAACGAAACGCATTTTCGCGATCTGTGGCGACGGAAGACGAGATCCATGGGAGGAGAATCAGCGGAGAATACCCTTTTCCGACGTAGCCGTGGACGGAAAGAAAAGGGCGTTTTGGAAAAGGAGATGGAACTACTGGGACGCGACTAGGGCATCGGAGATTGCGTGGGTTCATGTTCTCAGCCTTTTGGCGCCGTTTCACTTCAACTTGGCGGCTCTGCGTCTCGCTGTCGTAATCCATCTGATTGCTGGATTCGGTATTACGTTGTCGTATCATCGGAATCTTGCTCACAGAAGCTTTAATCTGCCGAAATGGCTCGAGTATTCCTTTGCTCTTTGTGGTACCCTTGCCGGTCAGGTTCGTTAATCTTTTTTATATTTAATGATCTTTTTAGGAACACTGAATATTTATAGGACAAAGCATTATTCAAAAATATCATTTTTTTTAATCTCATTCTCATGATTAAATTTTAACTTACAACAAATTCGTAGATCTATATTTCGAATTATCATTAGAGATTATTCGAAAATTTTTGTGTCATTGGGTACGTAATATTTTTTAAGAATCTAAATACGACAGATTTGTGGAAAGATTATCGCATTTACCAGTTAATATATTTGCAGTTAATTAGTGCTGTCTTTGTTTTCTTTTTCTTACAAAAAGAAAAGCCAACGATGCGATTGTTATTGTCGGGCTTTTACGAGCGATTATCATATTTAGTATATTGAAAGAGTAGCCTTTATTTAGAATTAATATTTGCCAGCAACTAAACATTAAAGGCTCAAGTCTAATAAATGCTGGTAGAGAAAATGACTTTTGAATCCAATATTATTGCCAAAAAATATATTAGGATGTGCATGTTTCCCCCTTTTTAATGCGTCTTTTAAGAATAATCTGATGTTTTTTTTTTTTATAATTTGAACATTCGCCGGATTTTGTCTCGATTATATATTCCAGAAAATTAAAAAATTGATGTGAATATCCTTTTTTTAAATAAGGATCCGAAATTGGATTGAAATGAATTTTGCTCATTGAATCAACTAGATAGAATAATCCATCCGTTTAAATGTGTATATCTATTTAGTTTTCCAAATTATTTTGTACATATAAATATGGTTTTCAACAGGGATGGGCATTCGGTTCAGGTATTTCGGTTATTAACCGAATCGGTCGATATATATCCGAACCGAACCGAATAAAATTAAATAACCGTTTGGTTAAGATTTTTTAAAACTCGAAATAACCGAAACCGAACCGAACCGAATAAAATTAATTAACCGTTTGGTTATGAATTTTAATAACCCGAAATAACCGAACCCGAAATAACCGTAACCGATTAACCCGTAATCGACCGTTCGCCCCCCAAGTTTTCAAGCCACGGGGAAAAATCACGGCCGTTCAGTCTCTGACAAATATACTGTGGGGTTTGTCTGCTCTGTGGTGTTTCGTTTTTATGCTATACATATAATGATATATATATATATATATAAACTTAAAAGACGACTTTATCTCTAAGACTTTTTGATACTTATTCTATTTTTTTCCTTGCAAAGAAAATGATAGAATGGGAGACCAATTGCAAGAGTCGAATTAAAATGTTTTGAAAGGAATATTTATTGGTTTCATTTTAAATATTATTATGAAAAATACACCACATGCAAATCTAAGTTAAAGTTATGAAATGTTTTTTTTCCCGTGCATAGGGAGATCCGATAGAATGGGTGAGCTATCATAGATACCACCATCAGTACTGTGATACAGCACGTGACCCTCATAGTCCCAAAGACGGGTTTTGGTTCAGCCACATCTTCTGGATCTTTGATACTGATTATATCGCCGAGAAGGTATACCGCTATACATATATATATATATATATGTAAAGCTCTTTTGTTCACGTTTTATGCCACATCAAATGTTATTGGGTATGCGAAGAACTTCGTTCTTGGGTTCACAGTCCATGCTACATGAATGTTATCGTGTATATGCTAAGGAAATCATTCTCGGGTTCACATTCTTCATGCCAAAACAATGGTATTGAGTGTGTATATATATATATGCTAAGAACTTTATTAATTATCGGATACGGAGTTGCGATGAAATCGTCGAGTTGACGAAATGCACGCAGTGTGGAGGCAGGAGTAACGTAGAGGACTTGGTGAAACAACCATTCTATAGGATCCTTCAAAGGACATGGATTTGGAGCAACGTTGCCCTCGCCCTTCTCCTTTACATGTGGGGCGGCCTGCCGTTCTTCATCTGGGGGGTTGTAAGAAATTCACTTTCTTAAATTCGGTTTTCCTCCCTCGTGATTTAGACATATCTAAGGTTCGAACTCTACGCCCATGTGGGTATTGGAGATTTTGTCAAAGTGACAGACGAAAACACTCTTTTGTCTTATGCCGGTTTTGGGTTTGAGTTTGCATTGAGATTTTCCTCTGCGTGCATACTTTTTCTCGCAGTGTGTGAGGAAAGTGTTTACATTCCACGGCACTTTCCTAGTGAATTCAGCTTCCCACGTTTGGGGGAATCAAGTGTGGAAAACCAACGATTTGTCGAGAAACAACTGGTGTGTATTTATTCTATGGTTCCGACCGATATGATATATACATATATATATATATATATATATAGGTTCGGAGTCCATGAAAATGTAACTCGTTCTTATCCCGAAACATTCAGGTGGGTGGCGGTGATAGCGTTGGGCGAAGGCTGGCACAACAACCATCACGCGTTTGAATTCTCGGCAAGGCAAGGACTCGAGTGGTGGCAGCTGGACGTTACTTGGTACATCATAAGATTTCTCCAAGTTATCGGGTTGGCCACTGACGTTAAGTTACCCACGGAAGCTCAAAAGCGAAGGATGGCTTTGGACTGATGATGATGACGACTTATCACACCAAGGACTAAGGTTGTGTAACATAAAATCCAACATGAATGTGGTTAAATTAAGTCGAAGCCTCTGGTCTTATGAGACCAAAAAGAGTCTAAATGGGTTAAATCCTCGTAACTTGTTACAATATAGTATCTAAACTACCAGATTTTGATCTGCTATATTGGTTATATTCGTATATATCTTATTCCTTTTATATAGGATAGTTGGTTTATTTGCTTCTGTATAAATGTATGTATCTTTCATGGGCTTGAATAAGAAACAGAGAGAGTTCCTTTTCTCTACTGTATTTCCAAACATACAGATCTCAGTTTATTGACATAACTGAAAAAAAAAATTAAGTTGAAGCTAAGTAAAATCATATATATATGGAATTGGAAGAAGTTTATATATATATATATATATATAGGGTATGATCTTAGAATGTGTTTTTTTTCCATAATATGAAAGTTCATCATAGTTGGTCGCAAATTCATGAAAACGAGTACTAAACCGGGCATTATTAAAAATATTTTCCATTTACTATTTTGATTTCAAGACCTACCCTTTTTCAACTGTGATACTGTAATCTGAAATATAATCTTGATCATATTGATCATAACATTAAATTTGATCATATTCATTCATTATATTCATACATCTCATTAATTATTTAATAAAAATATTAAAAATTTAATATTATTATTAATGTGACAAATTATATTTCGGATCTCATAGATGACAGAATCATAGTCGAAGAAAGATATGTTTTGAATTCAAAATAGCAAATGGTGGATATTTTTTATATAATGCCAACCAAACGAGAGTGTGAGTCTTATTATACAAACGATATGAGCAAAGAGACTCATAATTAGAATTCCACTTTTTTTTTTGTATAACCTACAAAACGAGGCCATCAATATATCAATACATATATATATGTATATATAGATCAGACCAAGGCATTTGCTCCGGCGACGATTTCGAGGATCTCGCCGGTGATCTTGGCTTGACGCTGCCTGTTGTAGACGGTGGAAAGCGTCTTCTTGAGCTCCACGGCATTGTCGGAGGCACTGCTCATGGCGCTCATTCTGGCAGCAAGCTCACTTGCCAAAGATTCCTGCAAAGCCCTCAAGATCTGGCTGTTGAGGTAGAGAGGCAGTAGAGCATCGAGGATCTGAACTGGGTCTTGCTCGAACTGCAAGATCGGTGAGAAATCCACAGTTGCTGTCCGAATGGTCTCTCTTTCCACCGTCAACTTCCCTTCCTTGGTCGTTAGCCGGAACAGCTCGTCCTCTGCAGCGTCCACGCAGTTTCCGTTGATGTCGCAGATCTCTCCCTTCGGCGAGAGTGGAAGCAAAGTGTGGATCACTGGGTCGGATTTCACCAAAGAGACGAACTTTGTGTAGAGAAGCTCGACTTTGTCCACTTCCTCGCTCACAAACAGGGAAAAGACATCGTCGGCTATGGCCTGTGCTTCTTTTGCTGTCGGGAGATTACCTGCTTCGAGGAACTTGTCGACTGGAATGTACGGTCTTCGGATGAAATATGCATTCCCCTTCTTCCCAACGCTGATGACCGTGTAGTCAAGGCCCAGACCCTTGAGCTCAGCGATTCTTGCTTCAGCTTTCTTGATGATTGCATTGTTGTATCCACCGCACAGGCCGCGATCCCCGGTGACGACAACCAAAGCAACTTTCTTGACGGGTCTGATTTTGGTGAGAGGGACATCGATGTCATCCGTCTGAAGCTGCTCGTTGATGTTGTAAAGAACCTCGACTAGGGTTTCGGAGAAGGGTCTTCCATTAACGACAGCTTCCTGAGCTCTCCTGACTTTCGCAGCGGCGACGAGCTTCATGGCTTCCGTGATCTTCTGGGTGTTCTTCACAGAATCGATACGGTCTCTGAGCTCCCGGAGACCGCATTGGATCGGCGTCACAGACGAGGATCTGGAAGAGACGTTGGAGTTGGAGCTGTAATTAGGGAGATGATGGTGAAGTGGGCTGAGAACTGAGCGGAAGGACAAGGCAGATGAATCGGGAAGGGAGGGTTTTGATGAAACCCACATTGTCAGATTAGAGCAAGACATGTCGCTTGTTCACTGATCTTGCTCGAAGCTTTTTTTTTCTTTCCAGAAGTTGCTTATCTCTTTCTTCTCTCTGGTGATAAGAGAGGAGGGAGGAAATCGAGTGGAGGAAAGAGAAGGAGACGGATGAGGTTTCGAGATAAGGTTCTGTTTTGTATTTTGTTAGGACAAAAGATCCTCACTTGCTGACTTGGCATGCTCTTATTGGGTGTTTCAAGATCTTCTCCTTTGCTGTCCACCTGCATTTATGTGGAGTTCATTCTCCCCATCTCACCAAAAACAAACCTGTATTTTTTTAGACGTCAGCTCCGATTAGCAAATTGGGGTTTAACGGTGGCAAGAACTTGATTTTCTGAGTCGGGCTCAAATGTAGGACTACGAAACTCGCACATGTCCGAAATTTAGGTACCTGATTGATTTAAATAGGGTGACTGATTCGGAATCTGGAAACTAGAGAAATTCAGATTCGACATCAGATAACCCAAAATCTGGTGGCTCTGTTTTCCATATACAATAGGGTGAGTAATCAAACATTGTGGTACAGAACCATGAAAACAAGAAAATTGGGCTGACTGTTAAGAATCCAAAAAATATCAGGAAAATAAAACATTTCATCATCTCATCTATCATATCAACATTTTTCTAATCTTGTCAATATATCTACAAAGTACAAACCCAAATGCTAAAGAAGCTGTTTTTGGATGGAAACTACTTTTTCTTAAAAGCTTTTTCAAGCACTACAAATGACACGTCTACTCAAATCATTCAAGTATACAAATTTCCTACAATAATTGCAGCTCCCCATAGCTAACATGATACGATGAATCAGAGAGAGAACTAGCACATAAAAAACGGTTACCTCGGCGTTTGATCGGACCCTGCCGCCGCCGCGGAGGAGCCACTGGGTCCTGCGCCATCTTTTGGTGGCGGAGACATGCCCCATTTTCCTTCCAAACCCACTGGCGGCTCGAGGACGTGGACCCCACCGTCTGTGAGCCCCACGGCGAATTGGTTTGGTTCAGACGGGTGGGCTGAAATGGCGGCTGGATACACTCTGGAACTGTTTACAACGACATTTGTTTAGGGACGAGTTGCGGAAATGGGGGTAATTACCGTTTGAATTGGTTTTGGTTCGGGACATGAATTTTGTACCTCGGGTTTGAAGGCAAATACGCATTGGGGCCAATACGACACTTCAGTTGCAATGTTGTTGCGGTCAAGATATTCACGCTTCCATCATCAAAAGCTGCATAGATCAACTGGCTATCACACGAGTACACAGCATCCGTGATCGAACCACTTGATTCCCGTGGAATCCACTGAATTTACACAAACAAAAAAAAAACGATCAAAGTTCAAACTATCAGCAGTCATGGGTTAACGGGGATCGAGTAAAATGGCGATGTTAATTCTTTAACATGACTCCATTATAAAATAGCGAAACCTACCTGCTTTACACATTCCAGCTTGGGAGTCTCGTATATGGCTAACTGACTGGCATGGACAACCAGAACGTGAGTCTGATCTTGATGAAACTGAACACGGGTATGAGCCAGGGGATTTGGCGTGTGCCCGCTTGGAATCTGTATCTGTTTGCTAGTTTGCTTTTCCCACCCATCCATGCTCCACACGCATAGCTTAAAGAGAAAAATCAATTATTTCACCATCAATTCATGAAAGAATATCATTTGGATGCTTATAGATGATGCAAATAATGGTGACTATTTCATCAAGGGCCATAACACCTCACCTGAGAATCAGCACCAGATGATACAAGAATGTTTAGAAGGTTTGAGAAGGCTAGACCAGTCACTTTCTTCTGATGACCCTTCAGTTTACTCTTGACCTGCATGCATGCATATCATACAAAAGCTGCTATTATTAACATATGCTCTTTCTATGGTACATAACAGGTTTAATAAAGCCATGATACCTCATCGACTCTAACATTGTAGATTTGAATTGATGAATCATCCATTCCTATTGCAATAATGTTATTGTCTTGGGGATGGAATGCAAGAGAAGTTGCCGCAGGAGGAGGAGCCATAAATGTGGTCATTGTCTACATGTAAAAGATATAAAAAGGAATGTAAATATAAATATGGCAAGCAAAACAGACCAAGTCAGTGTTAGTTCAGACATGGAGATTTGACCTTGAATGTCATCATGTTGAACAAGGAGATCTTTCCTCCCGAAGTCGACATGACATAAGAATCATTCTTAGAGAGTGCAAAGCATGGAACTACATCCTCTTTGTTTGCATCGCGTGTGTCATTTGTCATTAATAATCCACTCGATGGCTGCCATAGATGAGGTGGGACACTGCTGGTTGCCTAAATATAAAGCTCCATATGATAAGAGACAATTAGAATATTCAAAATCAGTGATAGGTGTGAAATCATAAAGCATATATAGTTTTACCTTTCCTGAGAGATTCCGCTCATTTTTTTGCCATTTCCATAATTTATGAACAGCATTTTCTGCTAGTGCCAATATGGCACCTCCAGAATTCGTATATATCAATTTAACAACCTGCATTGACAAAGAGGATAGACATGTCGCTTGTTCACTGATCTTGCTCGAAGCTTTTTTTTTCTTTCCAGAAGTTGCTTATCTCTTTCTTCTCTCTGGTGATAAGAGAGGAGGGAGGAAATCGAGTGGAGGAAAGAGAAGGAGACGGATGAGGTTTCGAGATAAGGTTCTGTTTTGTATTTTGTTAGGACAAAAGATCCTCACTTGCTGACTTGGCATGCTCTTATTGGGTGTTTCAAGATCTTCTCCTTTGCTGTCCACCTGCATTTATGTGGAGTTCATTCTCCCCATCTCAAAAGAGTGAAAGAGAGTGCAAATTATGTTTCTCCTGCTAAAAAGGAAGATAAATATAAGTACCCAAAAAATCTCAAGATAACATTCCGCTCCAAGATATTTGAACTAACAGCATGAATATATTTCCACTGAACCACAAAATGTAGATCATGGAAAAAATGTAATAAAAAAAACGAACGGTTGCAGCTCCAGTTTGTAGCAAGTGACCAAACTTACCCTTGCTGGTAGCAAACTGTCAGGAAGCCGCAAGGTACGAAGGTGGGCTTGTTCATTGATCTCGATCAGCTTCCAGATCTTTGATTTCTCTACTTCATCAGGGACTCTTGGTTTCACATCAGGCAGATTGCAGCTATCTCCGTTCTAAAATCCACAAGATTACAAGTGACTTCCAAAACTCATCAAAATTGCAAAATTGTGCCATAGGGGCATCAGTATATAGTCATGCAATTCTTGTAGGTTTAGATACTTCCATTAGGAAATCAAAATATGCAATTTATAATACAGAGTAGGCCAATGTGCTTAACAATCTGAACTCTGACTTGAACAGTAAATATCTAATTCAACAACAAATCCTAACATTTAATAGGCAGGATTACCAATGCAGTAACAGATGCCCCTGGTCCACTTCTTTCAGCAACTGGTAGATTCATCCCACTGGTTGAACCCGGTGCACCAAATGTGCCAATGATAGACCCCTAAGATTAAAATCATGCACTCAATGTTCTTCTGTAGTGGTAGTGGTACTCACTACTCAGATTTACCCAAATAAATAAAATAAGATAGCAAGTATACCTTTGCGGAACCATGAGCAACTCTAGAGGCTTCAAGGGCACGACCCTCAGTGGAGCGCAGAAGCCTAGCACCTTCGGCGTTTGCTAGTATTTTAATTCCATTTTCAGTGGTTGAGACAGCCAGCAGAGTTCCTTCTTTGTTGAACCTTAAACAAGGAGATGACTGATGATATTCAGTTAGCAACTGTTTAACTGAAAGGTTCATTAGAACAGCAATCATAGATCAAAAGTGGCCCATTACCGGTAATCCCCCTTCTGCATTTGTTGTAGTCAAGGGGTTGAGACTATCCATATCCCAAAATTTAACTTGGAATTCATCACCAGCTGCCAAAAACTTATTCTTAGTGGTATCGAACTGAACAACCCCCACAGATCGTTTCCCTAGTCCATGGTAGGTACGCTTGACGGCTCCCTCACTTTCATTCCATTCTACGAGAAACGACTCTCCCTCTTTACTAGTACCGCATGAGAATAATCTGAAGTAAACGGGAAGATAAAGGAGGCATGAGCAAAAAGGTGAGCGTGTACCAAAACAAACTAATTTGACATCAAAGAATCATTCCTTACCTTGTTCCATCAGCACAATAAGCCATCATTGTGCAAGATTGACCTGGTGCATCATAATCAACTCTAGAACCCATGTTGTCATATAGCCAAGCCTTTATTTTGCCATCAACAGCAGTTGAAAATATGAACTGACACAAACAAAAATGTAAATCCTTAATCTTAAGGACCAAATATTGAAACTCACACGGACAAGAGATGCTAAGCAGGAAACCTAAAACTTCCGAAATCACTATACAGTAGAGCAACACAAGATTCTCACAGAGAGAGAATAACCTCGGAAACTCAAGCTAAAAATGAAAAGAATTTGCTGCATGCATATGCACGTCTCTATTTGTACAAGTGCATGCATCTGAAATACATACAAAAAAAAAAGATGTCTTTGAAATTATCCTTTATGATAAATGTGTTGCATATGAAGTAGTCTATGCACAATACTACCTGAATATTCTCCTTCTGGTGCGGGCAAACAGAATAAACAGGTGCCTCATGACCTTCAAATGTGTACAATTTATTTCCAGTAACGGCATCCCAAACCTGAATACATAATATGTAATTAAGTGGACAAGCTTAGACCCCATTATGAGATATAGGCCAAAATGCAAACCTTGATTGTCTTGTCATCTCCACAAGTCAATGCACACAATTGCTTGTTTGGCTGGGAGAAAGCAATATCATTGACATTACCAGTATGGGCATCAATCTACAATAATAAATAACAAACCTCAGTCTGTCAGGAACTCATCAATTTCAGACCTGAGAACATTACTGATGTATTAAAACGAATAGAACAACATTTGTCACTTGTCAGAATCAAGAGACCAGAGGGCCAAACATCTCTAATTAAAAATTAGTCTTAGCTGAGAGAAAAATCTTTTGAGTTTCGGATTCTTGAAAACTAAAGGAAACAGATAAATGCCCAAGATGGCATCCAATGCAATAGCAAGAGAATCACTAACCTCTAAATGATTTCTCAAATCATCACTTCCGTGATACGAATAGATATGCACAATATGCTTGGAATATGCAACACCTGAAATAGGAACATACATTTTGAGTTTTTCACGGTGCACTCTCTTCCTATAATTTACAACATCATCATACAAAAGAAGGCATGCACACCCAGGAGGGCAACAAATTCTTCACCATGAACCTAAAATATGCTCATCATATCACAGAACAACTTACCCAGAAGGGCACCATCAGGACTCCAAACAACTCGGTTTACTGCTGCAGTATATTCGTTCGCAAGTGATGCCTAATGCATGAGAATGAAGGTCAGACAAGAAGTTGCAAAAAGGAAAATATATCTTCAGAATATTTATCGAGATAGACATGTCTAAGCATCCCGTAGAACATAACACTCATGCAGCAACTTCTCGTTTGCAGTTTTCGCATTTTCTGCTCTGTTTTTCTCCCGATCAACGATTCTCTGTGTATACGTACGAATAAAAATAGTGGGTTCATTGGAGTTATTCGGAATCAATATGCAAAATCGTATTTATAAATTCGAGGACTAAATATAAATCTGTATTGAGTGGGTAAAACAATAAAATTTCAGCTCAGAATATGTTTACCTCCATCTCAAGTTTTTCTTTCATCAAGCGGCTAAGCTCTTGTTTCAATTCTGACTGAGAGGAAAGAGTTGAAAAAAGCGAGACACAAATAAGGTTGCCTAATTTTCGTTTCTTATTCATCTTAACTTATGTTTCTTACTTCCGAGAACAGTATTCGGTAAATAAAGTATATAGCTTTAGTGAAAGAATCGAGGAGTTACTTCAGATGTTTAGCTATTACTCTTCAAAAGTTTCTCACTAGTAAGAGAAGCTTCTCTGTAGTTTCGTGGGGTGAAAAAAGATCTCGTGACTTTTTCCATTTGTTTCATCTTTTTTATCGCCAATATACATTAAGAACAAATCAAAGCCATGACCCATACCTGAAGTATCATAGTGCAAGCATTAAGATCCCAAACTTTAAAACTTCTGGAAATAAGCCTCTCCCTGCTACCCACCTCCCATATCGCAATATCACCAAGGTTTGTACCAACTAAAAACAAATTAAACAGGAAAAAATGAACAAAGAAACAGTCAGCAGATGATATAGAATGGGTGTCGGGATGAATGTATGCAGTTGGATCCAAGTTTTGCAAGTAATTCTGGTGTTGACAGAATAAAATAAAAGAAAGAAAAAGTTTGAATAGAGAATACAAACCAAGAAGTACAGTTTGATGTAGTGGATGAAAATCCATGCTCTTAACAGCAGAACCCTGACTCAAAACCCTGCTAACGTTCTTGGGCAAATCGTCGTTAGAATAAGGTGCATGTGTATGGCTCTGCCCTGGATATGCAACTGGCAAAACATTAACTGGAAGGTTATTAACCTGCAAAATGGTCAAACAACACTATTATTTCCAACAGATTAAAGAAGATTATTAGAGCTTAAAAGGACTGCCAACTTGCTTAATTATTGAATAACAAGAAGTTCAAATTTTTTTAATAATACCTCATCCGATATTCCAAAAGGTCTAGGCCTCTTCAATACGCTTTCAGAATCTGCTGTCTGATAGTCCAAGGCCAGGTTATTTGTTGGAGGAGTCCTAGGACGCTTTAGCATAGATGCTACAAGCGTAAAAATGGCAAATTCATATTATGATAAGAACATCACTGGAAACTATAAATGGTTATCTCCTGAAGGTAACAACGAAGCAAATCCAACGTTGGATGCTTGACTTTAGTGTTCTCCGCTCTCACCAGAGAACAATATGAGCCCAATCTATTTGCCTTTCTCTATTCAGTATCATAAATGTATTCCTGCCACTACAAATGCAGAGAACTTGCAAATGGACCTTAGTGTATACTTTCCATGTGCTTAATGAAGTCCAGTGAGCACAAGCAAAAAACAACAGTCACCAAACTGCTGGTCATCTAACCATCTTAATACAACATGAAATAGAATTGGATAACACTCATAAAGACACATGTGAACCACGAGGATAAATGGTACCATCCCTAAGAAAGAGTATTCACCATAGTTTAAAAAGATGAACACCTAAGTCCACCATAACCAGCACTCCACATGATCAGATAAAAGAAAAACCAAAGGTGGAACCAATAAAAAACAATAAAAAATTAATATGATTGGGAGAACTAAGTAACGTGGATTTCCCCTAATCTAAACTCCAACAAAATTGTGTTATGCACATAACTCATGCAGTACAGAACAGTAGTCCAGAATCCGTTACCTGCACTGTTCGGGGCACCTAAGCTAATAGGGCCAGCAGAAACACTTTGGTGTGAAACAGCAGATGGATTAGGCATCCATCCTGCAAGAGATGTCGTAAGAGTAGCTGGTGTTGGCTGAAATGGCTGAACCAAAAGATAAGGATATGGACTAAGAAGTTAAATCCCTGTGTTTAAACCTTTATCAAACACAAGTAACAAGTGACTTTAATCATCTATGGACTTACACCATGAGCACCAAGCGGAAGGAAGCCACCAACTTTTGGGACAGAATTCATCAATGGATTAGTTGCAGGAGAAGGAGCACGTGCACCATTTGGAGGCCCACAGGTATGGTCCACAAAGAGTGTTTTTATATCAGGATTAGGTCTTGGGTGCTTGCAAAGTTGATGTTGCCAATTCAAACTACAATTTAGCAAACATATAATCAGTTAGTAGATCCACCAAGAGAAAAAAGAAACAAGAAAATAGGAGGACAAAAGATAGTACAGTACTTCAAACTCACCTTTGATTAATTAAGGTCCTCAGTCTCGAGTTCTTTAAACTGGGAAATTGGAGTTTATCCCGGAAGAGAGGATTGGCTTCGATCAATTTCTTAAGTTCACCCAACATTATTGCCCTTGCCGACTTAGTATCTCCATACTTCGAGAGTTGCTCATTCTCCCTTGAAATGAAAAAAAAACCCGAAAAAAATACCTCATTAAATCATGAGAAATTGATTTCTTATATATGCCGCACAATGCAACATGTTATACCAAATTTTATACACCACCAAACCAAATAGTGTATAATCCATTTAACAGGAAGCATCAAGTTTTTCCATCAAATCTGATCTTTATTTGCATATTTCGGTTAAAAAAATATAGATCTAAGAAAATTCAGATGCTACCTGAAGTTCGATAAGGTTAAAAGCATCGTGATCTCCTTAAACAGCTCTTCGTTAAATGTTGAGAACACTTTTAGCTCCTTCACAAGTATCTCAACGGCCTTAGCATGATCTTTCCTGAAACAAAAAAAAAAATAGCAAAAGGAGAAACAAAAGGAAAAACATTCAAACCCGAAACATGGCAAAACAGTCCCCCTTCAAATCAATAATACATTTAAATATTGACAATGGAAATAGCAACTACTTACTTGTCAAGTGCTTCAAGGTACTTCTGCTTTCGAATCTCGAAAAATATTTTCATAGAGTATCTATTATCATCAACTTTGGTGAACCCAGCGAGGTACTTCTCTACCTCGTCCCATTCACCTGCTGTTACACAATCTTCGAAATACCTCATGTTGAAGAAAAATCCCGACTCTTTCTCCAGTCTACAACCATATAAGTCGCAGAAAAATACATAATTATCAAAACACGCGCACACACAAACAACACTTACCCAAAACTATATTCAACACAGCGGAGGAAAAATTATGTCTTTCTTTAATCTGAAAATTGAAACTTTAAGGAAACTGAACAACACAAATGCACTTCGCCCATATACTATAATCCCAGAAACCGAACATAAACAAGAAATTTTAAGGCAAAAACAAAAACTTACCTGTGCACAGTCTCTTTGAATTTCTCTTCGTCCAAAAACTGGAGTATCAAAAAAACCAGTTCCCGGCTGAGCGACGACATTTCCTACCTCCCACAACAACAGATCGGTACCAATTTCACTCATGAAACACTTCAAACCACAAAAAAAAAAAACATACAGAAGAAGAATTAGGGTTTAAACATTCGTCGAATAAACAAGACAAATGGACCCATTTTCCCAAAACGCAGATCTAGCAACGAAATCGAACAACAATCGATCGGGAATTCCCAAACAATCAAGCGAATCGAATCATGCGCTCGTACGAAACACGTACCCGAATATACGTACAGAGAAGGTGTATGCATACGGTTTTACCTGTTGAATTGACTTCGAGAGAGAGAGAACTCAGAGAGAGGAGAGAGAGAGAGAGACGTTGGGGGTATTTATAGAGAAACTCTCTGCAGTTGTCTCATTTTCGGAGCGTTTTGTTTTGTTTTCCTTTTTTTTTTTTAAATATTCTGTGGCCGTTGAGCGTCTAATGTTTAATAGAAGCGTGTAGATAGGAATTTACTCAAAAAGCGAGCTATGGGGATAATGTTTCAGTACGACGCTACACACCGAGGTTTATTGTGGACCTCTCTTTGCTTTTATTTTTATTTTTAAAATTTTCATTTATTGTTGGAGGCGAATCTAGTACCACTGACCGACTGACCACTTAAATGCTCTTCTCCCATATTTTTTTTTTTAAATTTGTTTTTTTTTTCTGGTCACGTTTTATTTCTCCTAGTACAGATCATATATTGCCAAACAAAATTTTTTTTATTTTATATTTTAACGTCCACATTTAAAAATAAATAACATCCGAACTTTGTGTTTGGAAAAAAATAACATCCGAATTTTATTCCAAATTTTACAGAGTTTGGATCATCATACGTTTGAAAAAAATTAGTTTTTTTATTATAAGGTGACTAGTATGACCAATAATCATTATATAAAATTTGAATAATACGATTAATATAACTAATATGATCAACATTTAATTTTAACGGTATTATTAGTGTGATATTAAGATAGATCACGGTGGTATCACTCGCACGGGAGATAAAAGGATATGATTTGAATTCTATGTAGTAAATTAATAGTATTTTGTTTTTATAATCCTCTGTTGAACGACAGCGATTAATTTTCTTGAGTTTGAAACCTCTCCTTCAATCAGAAACTTCTTCGATTTTGTTTTTCTTTGACATGGACATGGACATGGACTATACGTACAATAACTGTCTTCAATTTTATTTTTAATCCTAAAGCCCAAAACATTGAAAAGCTAAAGTCAAAATAGGCATAAATGCAGGGAAGGTTCATAGCTTTATGTGCATCTATTTAAAATAAATGAATACAAAAATAAACACTAAATAATTTAATGAATTTAAGTGGTACGTGTAGGGGCAAAAGGAAAAAGGTACAACAAATAATCCTAGGGCAAATCATTTTAATTAAATATTATATATACAGATTTGTTATTATGTGGCGTTTTTTTATTTGAATAAAAAAAATCAAGACTTTGAAAACATCTAAATAGATAAGAATCGTTTTTGACCCATCTGGTTAGTCCACCATTCATTCCCTTGTGCCTTTAATCATACATTATCAAATATATAAACTCATCATTACTAACGACAAATCAAGAAAATAATTTTTTTACAACCATTTATTGCTTTAGTTTTCTTTTTATCACGCTATTTATTTATTTATTTGCTTTAGTTTATTGCGCTATTTAATCAAAGATTGATGTACAAAACTGTACATTAAAACATCTCCAAAGATCATCATTTTTATATATGCCGTAATAAATAAGAGGTTTCGCGATAACTATCAACAATTAAATTATATGAAATAATTAAAGTTATCATATAATTATATAAAAAACAGTTTTAGATTTTTCTTTGTCAAAGTCTTACTATGTAATTTTGTTGCACGGTATGAGACGAGGCATTTTTTTTTATAAGTCGGAAGTTCACCGGGCCTTTGATCAGATTATATTTTATAGAGGACCGAAGAAATCTATGTGAATACCCCTTTTCATGCTTGAATTTGAACTTAGAATGAGAGCATGTTTTGCATATTCTCTTACCACTAGACCATCAAAACTTGGATTGATGAGACGAGGCTTAATAAAGAGGGAAGACAAACATGCATTATTCTCTTTGGTTCAGTTTTCCGTTTCTCAATTACAACAAATTTTTTATTTCAATTTGAGAAATACAGTATGCTTTCGTTTCAAAAGGTAAGAAAACCATAAAAAAAAAACAAAAATAGCCAAACAGATTGTACCAAACCGAACCGAAACCGGTTTGCCAGAAACTCACATCACTGTGGGCTTTGTTCTTGGGCTTTGGTCCAAAACCCTTGTGTTTCTTGGTAGTTGTGTAAGACATGGATTCTGGCCAATTGGGCTTTAGAGAGTCTTCATATTTTAAATTTTGATTTCCTCTCAAAAGCCCCAAATGTTCAAAGAATCCATTTTTTATAATGCAATATTATATAATTTATTAAAAAATCCAAACACCAACTAATAACAAATATATATGTATATATATATATATGTGTTAAAGAACAATTGAATCGAAATAATTCTTCATATTGGGATGCTTTACAACGTTTACCATTCTTTCAATTAAATCTATCAAATTATAATTTTTTTTGTATTTTTTTTTCAAATTTTGCAAGAGTCAAATGTGAAGTAATGATACTACTTCAACTACTCAGCACATGACAATTGGACCCATTAGAAATGGAATTTTGCATCACCGCATTATTTAACAATTAAAAAATAATTACAGTTCATGCCACTAAAACTGAAGTTAGTGTCTAATCCTAACAAAACTTACTTACCATAATGTCAATAACAACTACTTCCTTTTTTCTCTATATTATATATAATTATTGGAAAAATATTATATTGTTAAACCAGAATAGAGAGTATATATTTCTTTTTACTCCCACAAGTTATGATTTTTTTTTTACGTGAAAAAGATTTGAGATATATTTTTTACTTAATTGGTGCAAGATCTGATTTTTTTACTTATCTTTTCCTTTAAAAAATGCATAATATTATGGAAAATCATCAATACAATCTCTATATATAGCCTGTAGTAATAAAACATACATTAATAGAAAATCTGTATTTAAACTAAGAGATTTTGGTGAGCTGTCATGACTCATAGGGCAGGCCTTTGATGGAAAACTTCGAATTCTAATTCTAAAAATGTAAATCATTTTTTTAATAAAATATTATCCTCTGTCTTTTATGTATACAAAATACACACACAAGTTGGTCCACGCCCCACTAACTTTTGAATTTTTTTTAGTATTTTTTAAATTTGAACTTTCTTTTTGTTAAAAAAAAAATTGAAAAAAGCTAAACACGAAATCAAATGAGTAAAGGGCCTTGTGGAAGAATTCTCCAAGACTCTTGTTTCTCTTCTTCATCAAGGAAAAAAAAAAGGAAAGCAAAGAAAAAAACGATTCTCTCTCTCTCTCTCTCTCGAAACGTAGATCAGTACAGGAGCTTCTCTGCTTCCTTTTGCCATCACCCGAAAAAAAAAAGCGTTACGTTTGATATTTTTTCCCCTGTTCTGTCCGTTCTGCAAATAACGAGGAAGAACATAGAGAGAGACAGAGCAAAAAATAAGAGATTTTTGTTTGTGGGTTTGTTCAAAGATGCAACTTTTGAGTAGCTTCTGTTGTGGAAAAGGATTTGATCGGTATGGTGTTTCACTTTTGATGGGTTTACACGATTTTTTTGGTGTTCTATGTTGTTGGGTTGCTCCAAAATCTGTTTTTGTTTCATGAATTCTGATGTTTCCCTTGGCTAGGGTTTCTGACATTTACGCGGTTTCAAGAGTTGAGAAGTTTGAATTTTTGGAGCCAAATCGTCTAGATTAGCTTCAACGGAGATCTGATTATCACTAGATTCGAACTCTTCGCTCAAATTCTTACTTTGGTGGTTTGGTTTCTTTGGGTTGAGTGGTTTTGGTTGAGAAATAACACAATTGTTTTCCTTTCTTTTCATCTGACTGGTTTATGTTCTGAAATGAAAGTTAGGGTCTTCTCTGGTATAAAGATTGAAATTCTCAAATCCCTTGATGAAGTCAGTCCAGATTTCATTATTCTACAATGTAGTAGATTATGGAAAATGTTCTTATTGTCATGAAGGAACTAATAGTGTATTGGACAGTTCCCCTAAAGTTTGATGTTTTAGGATAAACTAGTTACTAACATATTCTGCATTCTTTAAGTTAGGATGTTTGCTTCTGAATCCTTGAATAGTTATAGTCAAGCAATGACCTAAGAAATGTGAAGAAGAAGAAGAGGCATCGAAAACTGAATTGCTATCTGTTTATTTTCTTTGTCATATACAGAAAAAAGAAGGGGAAGACAGAGCCAACATGGAGGATATTCTCATTGAAGGAACTTCACGCAGCCACAAACAGTTTTAATTACGATAACAAGCTTGGTGAAGGCCGTTTCGGCAGTGTGTATTGGGGTCAGCTATGGGATGGATCCCAAGTAATGAACCTGATATTCCTTACTTGATGCATAACTTGATCTTATAGGCAAACAATTGTTTTTAAAAGGGTTGCTGCATTTAGTTCTGTTTCGTTTCACTGATGTCGGTTCTTCTTGTGAGAATGTTTCCTTTCATTGGACTCCTTTCCATGTTCATTTCTTTAGCTTAAAGATGATTAGAATAATGCATTGATGTTCTTCTATATTATCGCCCCAGCTTCTGTAGTAGATGACCTTGTAAAACTTGGCAGATTCACTGAAGTTATAACTTATCACTCAGCTCGGTGGCGTAAAAATATAGTTGTTGCAACTTAAGTTGGCCCTAATCTTGTAGTATTTAATTCATCCTTTGTTTGCTTGGCTTTGACTGTTAACGAGACATTGTGAATGCCGTGAACTGAATGATGGGCCTCGTGTACAGTATATGTGGCCTTAGAGTCATTTGATCAATGAGCCTTGTACAACGATTTTATATCGGTTCATCTGGGGAAAGGCAAGATTCTCTGTGCAAACACTTATCTTGATTTTTCATGAATCACTAAATCTTCTGCAGATTGCAGTGAAGAGATTGAAAGCATGGAGCAACAGAGAAGAGTTGGATTTCGCGGTGGAAGTGGAGATCCTCGCCCGTATTCGCCACAAGAATCTGTTGAGTGTACGAGGTTACTGTGCCGAAGGGCAAGAACGACTCATCGTGTATGATTACATGCCAAATTTAAGCTTGGTCTCACATCTCCATGGCCAACATTCAGCCGAGTGCCTTCTCGATTGGACAAGAAGGATGGCTATTGCGCTAAGTTCTTCTCAGGCTATCGCGTAAGTTCTTGTAATCACCAACTAATTCACAAAAGGAAGTGTCTTTCGAATCCTAACATGTGTTTTTTTCCCTCATTTCTCAGCTACTTACACCACCATGCAACTCCACACATAATCCATGGCGATGTGAGAGCCAGCAACGTGTTGCTAGATTCTGACTTTGAAGCTCGGGTCACAGATTTCGGGTACGGTAAGCTAATTCCCGATGACGCAACAGATGGAATTGCCAAAACCAAAGGCAATCTCGGGTATCTTGCACCAGAATGTCTAGCATGGGGAAAAGAATCAGAGAAGGGCGATGTATACAGCTTTGGCATTCTGTTGCTTGAGCTAGTTAGCGGAAAGAGACCCATAGAAAGGGTAGACCCAGCAACGAAACGGACAATAGCCGAATGGGTTCTTCCATTGGCTCGCGAAAGGAAGTTTGGTGAAATCGTGGACTCGAGACTGAACGGGAAGTATGTGGAGGAAGAACTGAAAAAGACAGTCTTGGTAGGGCTTGTATGTGCTCAGGACAAGCCTGAGGAGAGGCCAACTATGTCTGAAGCAGTGGAGATGCTGATGAGTGAATCGAAACAGAAAATGGCTGAGCTCGAAGCCCACCCGATCTTCAAGAATTTGCAGGGTGGCAATGGAATTGGTGCAGAAGAAAACTCTGACGTGATCTCGGAAGAGAAGGATCATCATCAACAAGAATAGGTTAAAAAAAAGCTACTCAAAGTAGATTTCTTTCGCCTTTTGTGTTATTTGTCATGTCCATATTTGCTTGATTGTTCATCACTTGATTCTTCGGAAGCTGCTGCTTTTTTTTTTTCTCTCGTGTTTTCGGGTTTTGGAGTTTGTGTTTCTTTCTGACTGGTGGTTTGAGATTGTAAGGTGTTTCCTTCTGAACATATTTGGCTAATTTATCCATTAGGGTTGTTATCTTGGTTTTTGAATCTTACAAGAAAGTACTTGTTGAAACTTCTAAGAAATTGATGTGCCTTGTCCCCAAGCATTACATGTGCAATATCCAAACTTCCAAAGCCAAGCACCAGTGTTCTTCATCTCGTCTCATGGACGAAATGGCTACTGAATATATTCATACGGCTAGAGTTGGGTATTGGTCGGGTATCGGACCAGCTCTTAGGTTTCTCGGTGAGAGTATCTAGTCTTGTTCCTTGTGAGGTTCGGATCCGAGCTTCAGATACTCGAGCTCTGGGTACTAAACCCAAACTCGAACTTAAAAATTTGGTTCTTGCTGACGAACGGATCCATTTTTGTTCTGCCGAATACTCGAGACTTAACTCACGGGCGGGGAGAATACCCCTCATTTGTCCATGCCCACCCCCTGCACAGCTTCATAAAAAACTCGAATGTCCAAAACATGAAAAACTCGATGAGAACAATCATTAGTACCATGAATCTTGTATCAAACTTATTAATTCTTCGGGATTAACAAAGGGGTGCTTCATATCTCATAAGCTACACAAACACCACAGTCAACACATTTACATGCGCAAAACAATTTAAATCATTTCTCAAGAATCTTGCTCAAAACTGTCCTCGCGAGAGGAACATTCTCTTCTTCTTCTTCTCCTTTGTCTGATAATTCATTCTCAGACAAAACACAACGAAGCAGAGAGGTAATCTGCTTTCTCAATCCAGCGTTATCAATCAGAACCTCTGTTAACATCTTTCTCATCACATCATTGCTGTCTCTTCTCCCCCCCACCATGTCAGTTTCACCATTCTCTTCCGCAAGAAGCTGCGCCTGTATATATACATAAGTTAGGTCAAGAATGAAACTTTTGTAAATCTCTCTACATATGCATAACATAAACATCAAAGTAGTTCTCCTTCTTCAATGGGATTTGCATCAAACAATGTGATTTCACACCCTACCTCGGCCAGTAGCAGACCTATTCGATTATCAGATGTTGCCAATTGATTGATCGCATCGGATTGATATGATGCATCCACTATAAGTTTGCTGTTCTCATCGATGAGGAAGCTAACACTGCTTTCTTGAAGCCGATCCCGTAGAACATAACACTCATGCAGCAACTTCTCGTTTGCAGTTTTCGCATTTTCTGCTCTGTTTTTCTCCCGATCAACGATTCTCTGTGTATACGTACGAATAAAAATAGTGGGTTCATTGGAGTTATTCGGAATCAATATGCAAAATCGTATTTATAAATTCGAGGACTAAATATAAATCTGTATTGAGTGGGTAAAACAATAAAATTTCAGCTCAGAATATGTTTACCTCCATCTCAAGTTTTTCTTTCATCAAGCGGCTAAGCTCTTGTTTCAATTCTGACTGAGAGGTTCGGAGAGATTTCACCTCTTTGACAAGGATCTTCAAATCTGCTTTCGATTTCACTTCCAATTCTTCGTGTTCTTTGCGCAAATTATCGAGGTTATCCCTTCCAGCATTCATCTGTTGTAGTAACATTTCATTTTCTTGAACAAGAGATTGTTTCATGGTCTCAAGCTGAGCTTTCTCGTCCTGCTTGCAAAGCACTCGAAAATTGAGTCAAATCACTGAACGAAAATAAAAGAATGCATGACGGGTAGTAAAAAAGGGAAACACAGACCTGTACGGTGTTAAACAACAGTTCCATCTCCATGTATTGCTTGCGGAGTTCTTCCATATCCCACTGCATTTGAGTAAATCTTTCCTTTTCACTCAAAACTGCATGCTCCATTCCTTGTTTGCAGCTCTCTCGAGTTGTTTCAAGTTCCACCTCCAAATCTTTGATCTGTGAGATGAAATACACTATACAAAGTCATATAACACCGTATAGCATCATTATCAGAAACCCACACATAGAAGGCGAAACATATCGCACAGAACGAGGCGAAAAAGCAATGGGTTTAAGCCAATCGAAGATTAAATATATAACGGAAGAAAGCAGAATCAGATGAAGTCGTGTATAACCTTCATTGACATGAATTGTCTAACGGCATCTTCCTGATTTAGCCTTGCAATGAGATCTTCCATGTCAGATTTTGCTGATTCTAGTCTCTGCTTCAACGTATCAATAACTCTGTTCAATCTCTGTCTCTCCTCGGAATGGAATGCGATAGCCAGATCCTTCCGAGACTTAAAATCAGCATGCTCCACTGCATCATGTTCATGCAGGTCTTCATCAGCCCTATCATGGAGGTCCAGAGAGCTAACTGAATCAGATACCCCAGGATTTGACGGCCCGCCGTCTCTTGCAAGGGTCGAGTTACTTTCAGTGGCCTCGGTTGGAATTCCCATTACATTGCCATCCAACCTCTGACATTTGACAACACTAGAAGAGTCCTCTCCATTTGCAATCCCAGTCTCAGAAACTCTATCCATTTTAAAACTGGAAAGCCTTTCTATATTCCCCTGAAAAGGATTCTTATCGAGAAGTCCGTATTTTTTTATTAATTCATGCCAGTCGGTCACATTATCTCCAGAAAGTGAATTGTTTGAGATATGGTCCTTGTGACTATCTTTGCCACGATTTGGTGTTCCAAGGTCAGATGCCTCATCAGCGGTGTCATTGACATGATCTGATGCAACTGATGAGCTACCAGGAATTAAAGAGGCATCAGAACTGGAGTTTGGAAGAAATGAAAGAACATCCCCGGAGAAGTAAGGATTCGTGTCTTCGTTTTCTTGATATCCATCACTGAAATCTGAAAAGATCAAAGTGGAAAAAAGAAGCCAAATCAGAAAATTGGTCCAAAGCACTAAAGACCGCCGAAGGATTCTAGTGAAAATAAATTAGCATTATTTTTAATAAAAGCAGAAAGAAATTACACATACAAGACCTCACAGCAGCTTCTAGCTCAAGAAATGTTGCTGCAGCAGCGCTTCTGGATATATCAATGTCTGACAAAAGTGTATTCATCCAATCTTCCAAGAAGTACCTCCTCTGAAATAAGCTAAACATTTTGAGAATATTATTGCTTGTCACTAACAGTATATAAAAGAGAACAGGTGTCTACCTCCTCCAAAAGTGTTTGGCTTTTCATTCTTAGAATTTTCTTTGGAGGTGCCTGAGGTAATCTTTTCTTTGGAAACCCTTTCTTAATCTGAAAACGAAATTTCAAAGTGAAAACAGTTGAACAATGAACATGAAAGGTCATGAACCAAAGCAATTGCGTAATCAGTAAAATACTTCGAAAAAATGAGCAGGCCTGAAGGGAGCAAAACGGCCATTCAGAAGAAACATACTCACCGAAGAATATAACTCCAAGAAGTCACTGAATCTTCTTAGTATCAGCCTAGCAGCAGTGATCCCTTCGGGAGATTGTATTGCCACTTGCACTCTATAGAACTGCCGAGGATGGTTGTTAGAACCGACAAGAAGCTCACAGTATCATATTAGCAAGCAAAACAATATTTGATCTTAAGAAGAAGAGACAATGCTTCACCATCATATGTGGCTATAAAAACGTTTAACAAAATGATGATACTACCATCTCTGCATAAAAGAAACAGCAATGAATGAAGATAATACACACCACGGCAGGATCAGAAACACTTGATCTCGTAATATGATTCCAAGAAGGCACAGTAACACAGTAACTCCAACCAGTTCGAGGATCGTGTGGCCAAACAGTGCTCCGTCCTTCCTATGAATTTTCAGCAGTTAGGAGCATCAATATCCAAACTCAGGTAGAGAAGAACAGAAAATCTATAAGAAAGTTCCAGATAAATAAGAGAAGCATGAGTTCAAAACTTCGATAGCTCCCTAAGATAAACCGAACCTTCTCTGTTCTCAATGAAAGGTGCAACTTAAGTTCTAAAACACCATCTTTTTAAGGTTGTAGTGAAAATTACAAAGCGAAAACAAACATGGTCAAGAACCTTCATATTTCTGCCATGAGGGCTAACGAATGAGATAAGTAATCTCAGTGCAAGTAGCAGAGGTTACTAACGGGGCAACTAAACCTATTGGCTATTGCATTGTTCATTCCTCTACAAAAGATACACAAAAAAGCACACGGATTTATGATTTGAATTATGAATGTCTTGCCCTGAAACCACTGAGAAAGAAAGTTGAAGGGATAAATATCAAGTCCATACAATAACCAGAAAATCTAAGCTCTTTCAGCGAAGACATGATCAATATTCTCCAGAATTCAAATGTCGACGATCGTATACGCGAACTATCAGCAGCGAAATCCAGAGTTCAAATGTCGACGATCGTATATGAAAAAACACTATCGGGAATGGAAACCGTCCAGAAAGAAAAAACTGAACAGCTCAAGTCGAAAAAAGGAGCAAAAATGGAAGGGGAAAAAACGTAACCCATTTACGAGGAGGAGCACTCCAATCCATCCCCAGAGGCAACGGAGACTTCCCGTCATGGCGATGCTCCAGAGACACTATCCGATCGGAGGCCGATTCTCCGCCATAGACACCGCCGCAACGGTAAGGAATATTCCGGCGATAATCGTCGTCATCGCCGTGGAAGAGAGAACCCGAAGAGAGAAAACGGTGAGAGAGAGGCTCGCCAAAGGAATCGGAGAGTCCGTAGTTGAAATCGAGAATGGAGAGATCGTGGGCGTAGAGGTTCATTGAGTTCTCCGTTGAATCCTCTCTCTTTCTCCACCGAACCTTTCGTGCGAGCTTCGGGTCGGTCTGTCTGTCGGGCCCGGGTTCTTACGACTCGCGCTCGTCACCCCGAGTCATAAAACGCTGCGTTTCGAATTAGGGCGGTTGGTCGTATATAACAAAGAATAGCAGTACAGTATAAAAGAAAATTCTACTGCAGGTTTGTTTTTTTTTTTTAAAAAAAAAAACAATATTAGGCCTGAAGAATCAACAAAAAATTAGAGATATACAAGACAAAGAGCATAATCAAATAAATTGTCGAAAATGTGGTAATGAAATTTGCTTAGTTACACTCTCAAACCGGAAAACCGACAAATGAGGCCATTGCCAATCTGGGTTGATCGATTCAGAGGACAAGGACACAACAAAAACAAGCCCTGAGATCTGTCTGTAATCATGGAGATTTACAGATGCATAAAGATAAAAACCAGAACATACAAATCTTGTTGCGACCTTAGAGTTTGTAACCTGCAAAAGGTAGATTAGATATCAGTTTGAACCTGGATCCAGGACAGGAAGCCGGCAGTGAAAACTCACGGATTTATCCGTCTGACGGGTCCCGGGAACGAAGAACTGGAAAATAACAGTAAGGCAAGCGCCCTGTGGAGCGATCCCATAGAAAGCACTGTCGGGTTTGGCCAAGTGACACTGAAGGCTCTTCGAAAAATGCTTTACACTCACCTGCACGGACTGAGCATCTCCTCTCGCGATTGCCCTCTCGGACCGAGTCTGTGCACTCAAGTTTCGATCCTCCACTGGAGCCTGAGATTTCTCGCCAATGACCGAAAGCTTTTGGAATTCAGTGCCAAGCCTGATTAAGGTCGTCGAGATTTGCACCTGCAGGTCACCATACTTGCTTATCGAGACATTTAGGACGTCCCCGACATGTTTCATTCGATCTACATAGATCTGCAACTGATTCGGGTCCGGCACTTGAACAAGGGTCGGGGGCAGATCTTGAGCTGAATCGAGAGCTGTCTGTAGCTCGAGGACCTGAGACCTAGATAACGGTTTCGAGATGGGCACATCTTGAATAACTGCGGATTTGTAGCCCTTGGTTTCAAACGTGAGAAATGGCATTGGCTGAGTACAATTAGGAGGCAGCTTCTTCACCAGTTTGATCTGCAATCTGTTAGGAGCCGACCCGCCACTGAATTCAGTACAAATGCTGACACTGCTCCTCACTGCTCGGTACAGAAGGGATACGTCCAAGGAAAAGGCGATTCGATCCTCATTCTGGCTGGATATACGATAATCGTCGAAGAGAACTTCTTTGCGGAACTGAGCTATGCATTGCACCCCATCGCCATTGAGAAGGTTGTGGAGGAAGAACAAGTGTTCTCTCGTGAGGAAAAGATGGCACGTCTTACCCATTTTGTCGAAGGCCGGAAGGAATCTCCTCTCCAAGAGATTCACACCGCTTTCAGTCAAAAATGCCTTGAACTTCATCCCAGAAAGTGTTAGCAAAGCCAGATGCCTGCAGAAAGGGGAAGATGCAGAGATGAAAAATTGTAGTCATATATAACAAAGATGCATGCTTGTTTAAGTTTGTAAGGACACTCTGCTGCAAATTTGATGTAGAAGATGTTCATATACTATCTGGGCAACGTTTAGCAGAGAGATTAAACCATATTTCCAAGTCAAGATCCGATTAGAGTGTGAACATATAGACTTTCGGTGAAACAAGAAACGTAAATAAGCAAGTGCGTCAAATTCCGCAGTCTTTCCATGGAAACAAACCCACAGAGATCAAATCCATTGGAAGATGAAACAGAAAAACAATCTCCGACTCCAATCGATTTTCCCCAAACTTCCACAGAGACCAAACAAGTTTTTGCCATATTTGCGAGCTTCCATCAATCGAAACTACTCAGCAAGTTCAGTACTCAATACATCAAGTTTAAGAAGAGAACTCACCGGAATCAGCGCAACAGGACAGCGAAATACGGATCCGTCAAATTCTTACCAAATTCCACCAAAGTTAAACCAAATGCGAGTGTTGTCGACGTCGCCTCCCAGAACGAAGAAAATTCGAGCTGTGTAACAGTAGAAAAGAAATCAAAAGCTGGTAGAGGCACGAAATAGATGAAGAACACGAGAGATCGATTTGATACTCAACCGAGAAAATCGAATTTTTGCTTCAAATGATCGAAAGAGGGGGAAAATCAGAAACCTACAAAGGCGCCAAGAATTTCCTTTTTGTTTTCCTTTTGGGAACCCTCGACGATTTTGAGGAGGGTAAAAATAAAAGGAGAAATCCAAAAAACATTAAATTTTATAATTTTGATTAAAAAAATATTAAACTTTTTTTGTCAAATAAATATTAAATTTTTAAATAAGTTTAAAACATTTTAAAAATTCAAAATAAAATAAATTTTTTTATGTGATTGTTAAAAATATATTAAATTTTTTAAATGATTCAAAAAATATATTAACTATATAAAATTGTCAAAAAAATTAATTAAAATAATTTGACGGGTTTGTGTTTTCTTATTATATGATATTTTATTTGTTTATTTTGGCAATCGTGCAAGAGTAAAGTGTTTTATGATAAATTTTAAAAACTTATTTTATTTGATAAAATCAAAAGTTTAGTATTTTTTTGTCAAAATTGTTAAATTTCAGTATTTTTTTTGAGATTTTTCCAAAATAAAATGGTGTGGCTTTATTTATTTCATGAACCATTTGATTTTGATACTTGTATATTTTTTGTAACAATTTTTCCCAGCAAACAAACATCACGATTGTGTGGACCTTAGTTTGTTTTTTTTTTCTTTCATACAAACCTTGTTCTAAGGAAAAATGAAATAGAAGTATCGTTAAATAATATTCTTTAATAACGATACAATAGTATATTACAAAAAGGTCCAAACTTCAAATTGGAAAGAACGATTTCTAAATTTCAGAAACCTTGGATTATGGTTTATACTGCTCTCCTCAATAACATTAACCCTTCAACAAGAAAAGGGCAAATAATTTATCAAAAAAAAAAAAGAATCTATATATACGCAGAGTCAGACGACATATCATAATTCCTTGTAAAAACTAGCTAGTATTCTGTACCATGCTTTTGTACTTCTACGTTATGAACTCTGCCCAAAGACTCCTGAAGCATTTGCAGTGCTGCTTTGTAATGTTCCATGGAAATGGCTCCTTCTTCAACTACTTGCAGAGCGCCTCTGTACAACTGTTCGTAACACTGAACCCTATCCATGCCCTCCCCGAAGGAGCCGTGATCGGGAACGGGGATGTTGACGCGTTTATAGTCTTTTCTCCACCTCGGTAGAACGTATTTCTCGGGTATTTCCTCGACCCCGTTGAAGTTCAGTACGCACAAGGCGTGTCTGCATAAGTATCCGTAGAAGTTGAAGCAGTTGCAGATACACCGTACTTCTCCCGCTGATCTGTCGTAGAGTACCTCGAAATCTCGGATTTCCCTTCTGTTGGATTCGCTCAAGACCCGCTCTTTCACGAGGAATATTATGAAGGGCCCGTCGATGTGCAACTGTGTCGTGCTGAAACACGAGTACATTTCCTCCACCTCCCCTTGGAATCTCTTGAACATTTCTCTCGTGTAGATTCTGGATAGCTGCATCTCGTAAGAACACCTCGTTCTAAGCTGGGGGTTCGAGCTTCTCGACTCTATGTCAGCAACAGTTTCTTCCCTGCGTTTCTTCTGAATGGCAAGCTCGTATTTATCGAGAAACTCTTTCAGCGGGGTTTGCTTGTGAATGTACTTCTCGAAAAACGGGCTTAGCGTTTCCCCCGGGCGAGCGGTAGCTAATCCCGCAAAGAACGCATCTTTCAGATAAACCGGAGACCATCTAGCTCTGTCTTCGTACAAGGAACGGAACCACTCATTGTCGATAACCCCGAAATGCTGAACCATAAACCCCCAAGCAGCTTCAAATTCAACAACTTTTAGGGTTTCATACACTGCTTTCCCGAATGCCTTCCTCAACACATCATAATTACGCAAACCCCCCAATTTCTCGGGAACTTTCCTCATTATGTGCGACAGAATAAACCGATGATTAGATCTCGGGAAAACGACCGAGATGGCAGCCTCCAAAGGCTTGCACCGATCTGTGACAATAGTTTGAGGAGAACACCTCATTAGACTGAACCATGTTTTGAGCAACCAATGGTAAGACTCTGTTGTCTCTCCAGCAAGCAGACCACAGCCGAGTAATGTAGTTTGCCCATGATGATTTATCCCGACGATTGTCACCAGCGGAATCTCATACTTTCCAGATAAATACGTACTATCAATGTAGATTACGTCCCCAAAGTAACTGCAAGAAGCTCGGGAGAAAGCATCGGCCCAGAATACATTCCTAAGCTGCCCTTCATCAGTTACATCCATCAGGTAAAAAAAGCTTGGATTGGTCAATTGCATACGGCAAAAGTAGTTATAAATGGCTGTGGAATCCCCTCTTCGAAGATTCAGAACATTGGGTGACCCGGAAAAACCCTGAAATTGTATCAGGCTAGAATTTTGATTCGCGTTATCCCCTGCATCCATCACGAGCGCCCGATACAACTTTATTGTCTTAACCTCTGAATCTGGGCTGGAGACAGACTTCCTCTTGATTCCGGTACCTATCTTCTTAACAGATTTATATATCCTGCAACCGAGCAAATGATTATGTTCCAGGGTAACTTCAAGCACTCTCCACCTCTTAGAATCCACCAGCCTCATTCTTATCATTGCAGGACAACCAGTTCGGGTTTCCTTCCTTAAACGATTCACATCTTTAATCCTCTTAAAGCCCTGACTGCTGCAACACAGCACGGCACCGTACTTCTCTTTGCTGTTCCGTTTGAACCATGAATTCTTCACTCTCACACGAAACCCAACTTCCTTAGCGTAGCAGTTATAGTAATTATAAGCATCATCATAAGATTCGAACTCCATCCCGACTGCCGGGGCATCAAATTCTTTATTTTCCGCATGCAAACTGCTCTGACTGCCAAATTCCGTAGCTGCATCTTCTGTCTTTTGCTGGCTGTCGTTAAATTCGCAGTCCACCACCACCTGCTCACGGCCACCGAGGGCTTCTCCCATCTGTAATATACGTTCACCGTCTGAAGCTGGTTCATTTCTTGAACGGCTCTCATCCGTCTGCAAATAGGCTGCTGCCTGTTCAATCCAAAAATAGATATAAAAGGTCACATAGAACTAACGAGTAGCAGCTCTATCTCAAATGTTACTGAACGTTAACCAATAATTCAACGTATTCCGCACATAGAAATCATATTCATATCATCTTACATCCTCACTACTAAACTAAAAAAAATTAACAAGAATCTTCCATTCCGTAGAAACATCACCAAACACCGCCAAGTTACATCTTGACAGGTCTCATACTTGATCGCTAAAACAACCATTCGAGTTCCTGTTTTCGAGAAACTGCAATTCATATCGGTATTAACCTAAAGGGTTTTGAACTCAGGACCCTTGGTCTACGATTCACGTACACAATGAACAAAACGTATATTCAACGAAATGGTACTTGCAAACACATGTAATCATCGGGCACGCAACCAAAGACCAAAAAAGGAGATTCTACTCGATCTTAGGGTCTGAAACGACGAGAATTTGAGCGAATCGAACAAATTTCCCCGAGAAAGCGACAGAAAAAGAGGTCGAATTTGGTGTACCTGTACATCTCCACCGCTTGTCTCAATTCCTTCCATTGGAGCTCGGCTCCTCTTCCTCCCCCTCCTCCTTCTTCTGAGTCGTCGGCGATGTTTCAGTGGTAATTGAATATTTTCTCCGCCGCCGGAGAAATTCCGTGCCTTGATCGGACCGGGGTGGATCCGGTCGGGTCGTGGATGGAGGATCCGACCCGGATGGGTGGCTCAGCGCGGGTAATGGAGCCGGGCGGTTTTAGTTGGCTTCTCTCTCTCTCTCTCTGACGGTGAAGGTGCTTTTGGGGCACGACTGGTGACTCTAGCATTTCCAGGCACGCGCGGTATTCTTAGGGTTTCGCTTCACACGTCCAAATCACGTGACCTCCAAACGATGTCGTTTTGTTTCCCATATTTTCATTTAATTGCAGAAATCACTCCTAAATTTATTAATTTACAAATTTCACCCTCATATTTCGTCCCTTCAAAGAGAACGCATGTATATTTTGTATCAGTATCACAAAATATTTAATATGATATATATCCATTAGTTATATAAATACTCGGTTGAAACTTTGAAATTATTCCGTGTACAAATAAATTCAGCCGAATGTATGATTTTTTTTAATCATACCAAAAATATATACTACATAATAGAAATATATCTATACAAGAATTTTTTGTTAGATATAACAGAAAACTGTGGTGTACGTTAAGTTCAAACACACTCCACAAAATAAAAAAAAAATAACCAAAAAAAAAAAGATGCCGTCGACTCTGCTCTCTCCGCTTCCTCTGCTCCACTCCTTCTCTTCGATCGCCGGAGCCAAATCCTCTGCCTCTGCTTCTCTCTCCTCCAGACTGATTCCGCCGCCGCGAATGTCTCGGATCTCCGTCGTCAACGCCACGCCGGAGAAACCAAGCGGCGGCGGTGGAGGAGATGGCGATGAGGCTTCGGGTTTCAATCCATTTGGCTTTGTCACCGACAATCCGTCGAGCCGGAGCGCCATTCAGCTTCCGGATTCTCCGGCGGAGGACGGAAACGTCGGTCAGATGCTCTACGTGAGTTCATCCGTGGATTCTGTCGCTTCTGTGGACTGTTGAACTAATCAATTTTGGCGAGGAGGTTGAAAGTTTCTAATTTAACCAAATTGTTCCATTTCGGGGCTGAAACAAATTGCTCCAAAGTTTGACATGGAAATGGGACAACTTAATGAACTGTTGATGAGGCATTTTTACCATTTGATTTGAGTGATTTTCTTGGATTTTGGTACATTGATTGCAGTGGTATTGTGGTGCAGAGGATTGAAGATAAGGGAAAGGAATATGGTTCAACCAGAAAATCTGGGAAGCTTAGATGGTTTGTGCGAGAAACTGGTAAAAAAAAATAGACCTTTCCATATCTAATTAGCTTCTCTTTTTAAATCTTGCATATTTTTATGATGATTAATCATCTTTTCTTCTGCAGGATCACCTGATAGTCGCCGAGGAACTGTTGTTTTCATCCATGGAGCTCCGACTCAGTCTTTCAGTTATCGGAATGTCATGTCTCAGGTCTAAACTGTCTCTTGAATACTCTAAAGCGTCACTTGTCTCAGCTGATGCTCTAAATCTTGTTCAAGTGAAACTTGGGCGATAATCAACTGCATGAAATGAAACTAAAAAAAGTATTCCTTCACAATGATCCTCTTTATTCAATCTGCAACTTTAATCAATACTTTACATTCGTCAGACAGGCGGGGAAATAACAATCTGCTCCTTTTTTTGTCCTGTCTGGAATTACTTCTCAGTTCAGAAATCAGATTCATGAGACTGAGTGATGTAGTTGACGTTGCGTGGATTTTTGTTTTGTAACCCTTTGTAGTAGATGTCAGATGCTGGATTTCATTGCTTTGCCCCTGACTGGATAGGATTCGGATTCAGTGACCAGCCGCAGCCTGGATATGGCTTTAACTACACAGGTTCTCTATGTAACATTAATCATTTTTTAGAATTGAATTACTGCGTTGATCTTTGTCCTATAAAGGCGCTTGATTTCGCAGAAAAAGAATACCATGAGGAGTTTGATCGATTACTGGACGTGTTGGGGGTCAAATCTCCTTTCTTTCTTGTAGTTCAGGTTCGAGTTCCGGTTACCAATGCTGTCTCTGGATACAATGATAGATGTTATGGTGAATCTACAAATGTTTTGTGTAACTGACATGTGGGTCTCTTTTCATTTAAAAGGGATTTATTGTAGGTTCATATGGTCTAACATGGGCATTGAAAAATCCAAGCAAGATACAGAAACTTGCTATACTTAACAGTCCAATTACTGCTTCATCCCCGGTTCCAGGATTATTTCAACAGCTGAGGTTCAAGCCTTCATTCTCTCTCTATCTTTTTTTTTCTGACCAATAAATGTTCACAATCCATTATCAAAGTATTTGCTCAATCCTTTCATATTACATTTCTCAGTCTCCACCATGATGTCTTTCCATTAGCATACATCTCATATAGCAGCATCACGATAGTTCTTGTTCCCTCTCAAATTCTTGCTTGCATTTTCCTCTTTCTGTTGCAGAATTCCTCTTTTTGGCGAATTCACATGCCAAAATGCCATCCTGGCAGAGCGGTT
>NW_010966021.1:1865503-1873350 GCF_000463585.1 Tarenaya hassleriana | reverse complement strand
GCGGTTCATCGAAGGAGGTAGCCCGTATGTATCAGATCACCCATTTATATATCTGTATTTTTATATCACCATTCGGTTGTTTCATTCGCCTCGTGTCACATTATCTATAACTCTTTCAGTTGTAAAGAAGAACCCTTCCCTTCTTCTGCTGTCTTTCTTAGGATGTAAAACAAAGTTGGGACATTGCGCTGTTTATGTTAGCCTTACCTTTGTCCTTGTTACCTTTTTTTTTTTTGCAGCTACGTCCTGAAGAATGAGAAAGCTGATGTATACCGTTTACCATATTTATCAAGCGGAGCCCCTGGATTTGGTGAGTTACTACTTTCCAACTCAAGTTCAATAAATTAAAACTCTTTTGGAGTGAGTCCAAGTTTTCAGAATCGATGGGGGATAAATAGTAAACACAATCAAGGACAGTTCCCACGAGAGGAAATTGATTCATGCGTTGAACACAGCTTTTTTCAAGTAGCAATTCTTTCATGAAATTCTAAGTACCCTGTTTTGGGAATTTAGCATTGCTCGAGGCTGCAAAAAAGATAAACTTCAGAGACACCTTGAGCCAAATTGCTGACGGATTTGCATCAGGAAGGTCGGCAGTCGTTTCCTCTACCATTTTAGATATGTAGATTCATTGGCTGATATCACTGGCTTTACCCCCCAGTTTCTGCCTTGTGGTGGGTTGGTTCTAAAATTCGGCTTCCTTCCTTCACAGCTGGGATAAACCAGTGCTTTTGGCTTGGGGAATAGCGGACAAATACCTCCCTCAATCTATAGCAGAAGAGTTTCAGAAACGAAACTCTGATGCTGTCAAGGTTAAACTCTTAGAAGGCGCTGGGCATATGCCTCAGGAAGACTGGTATTGTTTTTTTTTTGGTCCCTTGAACAGCTCATTTACTTGCCTATTGAACCATTTTTTTCTGATCATTTCTGCATATTGAACCATTGTCCACAGGCCAGAGAAAGTAGTTGATGCCCTTCGAAGGTTCTTCTAACTTCCACATTCATCAAATGAGGTAAAGAAATGGACTAAATAACTAGAAACAGTTGCATCATACATATGATTAAGGGCAGTCTAGACTTTGTTACTCACAAAAAAAAACATAAGGATATTTAATGCATCTGACAATATTCTTACAAAACCTGGCTTAGGAATTAGCATCTGGGCAGTGGCTACCCACAAAAACATGTAGGAAGGCTAGGAGCTGTCTGCGTCTTAACTCCTTCCCTTGGGCTTCTTCTTACTAGTTTTTGCAGGAGCTTTCTGTTGGGTTGCCTTGCCTGCTCTCGCTCGCTTTCTTGGTTTCTTGTTTCCACCATCATCATCATCATCATCATCATCATCACCATCATCATCTGTTCCAGAATCATCAACATCCGCATTGCTGTCTTCAGATTTTCTCTTTCCTGTTGCCTTCATGCCGCGACCTCTGGGTGCCACCACACTTTTCTTTGGTTTGGCATCATTCTCTTCCACCTCGCCATCATCCTCATCATCACTCTCTTTGGGTTTTCTCTTTCCAGCAAGCCTCTTACCACGCCCTCTAGGTTTCTGCCCTTTCTTCAATTTAGCACCACCATCTTCACCCTCTTTTTCTTGTTCATCTTCCTCTTCATCTTCATCTTCATCTTCATTGCCTTCTTTAGATTTAGCACCATTTTTTGCTGCTTTGACCTTTGCTGCTTTTGCCACATCTTTCCCAGAAAGCTTTTGCAGCTCGGGCACATAGGCTGTTGTCTATCAAAGAAAGATACACAGATCTATTTAGTTCATGATGTCCATCCTCCATAAAGAACAGAGTCTATTAAGCAATGCATAGGTCACATGAACATACCCTGCCACCTGCAGTTATGAACTCAACCTTCTTCCCTGCCATAGGAAATAGACTCCCATCAATATCCCCATAAAAGTAGTACCCACATGATACAACACCAACCAATGAACAAGAAAATAATTCTAGAAACCGAAAAACACAAGAAAAATGTGTCAAGGGCGATAGTTAGCCCTGCCAAAGATCAACGGATCAGATCTTGGCAAGGTCACAGTAGATAATACGGAAGGTGAGGATCCGAACCATCAATAAAAGCCTTTCCTGGCTTCATTTCTCTGACATGAAAAATCCAGTTACTAGGAAACTGGCTACTGTCAGCCCCGACTTCCACTGCCCTTTCTATCACCTGAAAAAAAATCCAATCACTTCTGTCAAAATCGTTCATAGATCGAGGGATATATCTTACCATCAACTTTCCCGGGTTTTCGTCCCCACCGAAAATGAAACAACCATTTTTGAGGAAACTCTTTGCTATTAGCATTGACTTGAACTGCATGCTGAATGACCTACAAATGCATTTTCCTCCAAATTCCATTACATGTTTTTAGATTTACAGAACATTGTTCCTTTATCTGGTAACGTAATTTTCTTGCGGGTGTTAAAGTATCTCACCTCCTTGATGGATTTGTGTAAAGCAGCACATTGTTCGTTGGACATACTGGAAGAGGTCTGAAGAGGGTGGATTCTTGCCTGCCAGAAACAACAGCAAAGTCAATCATGCGGCATACGGTACAATTTCTCGAGAAAGTTGGATTTTTCAACTGTAAAAAGTAACGATCTGGAACAGAAGTAGATATTATGAACCACCCTCTGGTTCGTACAGATGATTCGGATGAGAAATGAGAATATCTTAGGGTTTTTTTTTTCATAATCGGAGTAAGAGTTAGATACTTGCTTACTTGGTAAAGCACTTCATCAGCAATCCAGTTTCCAATACCTGAAATGAAATTCTGCAAAAGAGAAAGAAGTGAAATTCTCAATCATAATTGTTCCGGAAGTTCAGATATTTACCGAACACTTCTAATTGAAAGATATAGTTTAACCAGTAAAAATTTCATTGCATCCTAAAACAACATCATTTGTAATTTAAAGAGCAAAAATTTAAAAACAAAGAGAACAAATTTTTGCTCCATCGTAAAACCACATATTTGTAGTATCATGATGTCAAACACTAATTACATCCACATAGAGCAATACAACAACCTGCCATTTTCGGAGAAGAAAAAAAAAACATTGCTACCATTTTCGTATTAGAGAAAGGGAAACGAACGGATTACACTTCAAATTCTACAAGGAAATACTGAAACTACAGACCTTATTGCAGTACAGCTTAAAAAATTTTCAGAGCCGTTAAATATTGTCTAAAAAATGTTCTGCAACTTCATCAATGCATATGCATAAGATGCATCGAATGGAAAATGGTTGAAGAAGATAAAAACAATTTTAACCTGATCAAGTAAGAGAGGTTTGATGGCTATCTTCTTCTTAGCGAAGCTTTCTGCAAGTTCATCAACTGTCATAGGCTCCAACAATGCATCAGGGCCAAGCTCTGAAATTGGCGGTACAGAAGCAGGCTGCAGGTTCAACATTATTCAACCGTCACTAAACACCTGACAAAGAAGATCAGCAAGCGACGTAAAGACATATACTGATGTAAGATACATTTTCTAGCAGCCGAACTTTGGCAAATCTCCTCTTGTCCGTGAAAGAAAGCTCCAGGCCATCATCAAGCTGTTAAAAAGAAACTAATGTAGCACCCGTAAATGTCCATAAAGCTCACAGCTTTCGAGCCATGGCAATAAAAGAAAATTCGGAATTTCCCTTCAGCTACTCTTTGATGTTCTTAGTTCTTACCTCCACGAAAAACTTAGAATATTTGGATGGCCATTCCTCTGTGTCCTTGACAGCAGACCTATATAAACAATCATTGATTTTGTCTTAAGATTCTGGAAGACAATCAGAGAAAACACTATAAAAGAACTTAGGAATTCAAGTTTCTCAGCCTTCAAACACCATTCCTATACACAAATCGATATGACATCCTGATGCATACGATGTGCCTCACCTCTTATACTCTGTAATTGAGACGCCTTTTATATAGATAGCACCAGCCATACCTGAAGCACATTAAACCAAAACAATGCATAGACTCAAACCATCATCTCCAAATGACCATCTTCTCGTTTACCAAGTGAAATAAAGTAAACATTTTTACTCTATCCATGCATCAAAACTCAGATAAGCAGAGGTTGAACACCCAAAACTCGTGCATGTGATGAATGCCCATCTTCTATTCTCTCTTCCATTTTACACCAAGCCAACGCAATGTGACAATATATATACTTTCGACTCCACAAAAATTCATCAACGAAGGCAAGAAAGAAGGTAACCCTAGATTGATCCCGATACTATAAACCCAACGCCGTCTTGTCAGGGTGAAAGACGTACCGAACTGGAATGAGGGAAACGGGGGGGAATCGAGCTCGAGCCAGAGGTTCTTTCCCTTCCTACGAGCAGAGACGATGGTTTTGCCGAGGATCGACGTTTCGAATTCCGACGGGGAGATTCCGTCGATCACCTTATTGTCGGCGGCGATGATGGATCGCTTGATCTTCTTCCCCAAGCAGTTGTCCTCAATGGCCCTCCTCGCGGCCTCCACCTCCGGAAGCTCCGGCATGTTTCCGGTCGTCGACTTTAGGGTTTGCTCAAAGCTCTCTTTGGTTCTCCTTCGCGCGCTTTTCAAGGGTAAAAGTGAATGGAATGTCCGGCGATTAAACTCCGCTAGTGGATTTTTCTCATTTTGCAACCTTCAGCGTACTTTAACATGAAGCCACACCGATCCAGAAAAATATTTTGTAAAACTATATGAATAAAGTAAAATAGGCAAACGAATGATAACTTTTTATGTTCTATTTGGGTATATGTTATCAATGGATGTATTTAAAAGTTGAAAGGGTTTTTTTTAATGTCTTTTAAGATAATAATATTGTGAACACGTGAATAATTGAAATTTTAAATATATATTTTTAAAAAAATTGAGATGAATTTTTAGATACTTTCTCAAAAAAAACAAAATAAGAATTAAGTTTTAGAATAAAAATTCTATAGTTTTTGGTATCGATAGTAAAACCATATATTCGTAGCACAATCCAATTTAGGAACAATTTTGGTTTCCTTCAAATTCGAATTATTCAATTATCCGATATCAATTACATATCCAAAGGTAATTTCGGCCGTACTCAAGTTCGAACCATCTTGTTAGAACTTCTAGGTCTATTGTCCACAATATAAGTCCAACCCATGTATATACACACACTCATGTCAAACGGGCTTATACCCATGTATTTCTGGGCCGGGGCCGGGGCCGGGGGCGGGCCTATGCCTGGGCCTGATGTATGACGGTAACATTAAAATATGATGTTGTCATCATTGCATTTGCTAAATACCAAATTAATGCTTACATAATCCGGATGTCCATCAAGGACACATAATTCATTTCCAAACGACAAACTATATGCAATTTTGGATTAATCCAGACAGCTGTATATACTCCAATTACATAATGAGACTCTGTAAAGTATAGAATATCCTCTCGGCGTGAAACGAATCTTCACATCTTTCTTTTTTCTTTTTTTCTACTGCATCTTTTCTCGAAATAGAAGTATTACACATTATTCACTCTTAGAAATATAGATTACAAGGAAAATAATATAAACTTTGCAAAGGCGTTTTTCTATATAAATCAATGTCAGCAAATTCTGGTAGATAAATATAAACAAAACCCAATTATTAGAGGCGACAAAGCCGTCCCCACAAAGGTCAAATGCAATAAAAGAGGCATTGGGAATCCAAAGTCTAAGTCAATGGTCTAATTATAAAGATAGTTACGGACCACCAGCCTCACATAATTTAATTGGAACTCTAACCTATGAGGGAATCATAATCTATAAATCAAATTGCACCGAAAAGATTCAATTCTCAATAAAATAATGGCAACTCGGACTACGATATAAAAATAAAAAAAAAAGCTGGAAACTAGGAATTTCAAAATGCAATAACCACAAAAGAATAACATGAGCCACACGCAACAAAGCGTTCGACTAGAACAAATTTCGATAAGAATCTGGGAAGATAATATCACCAATAAAATGACGAGGAAGAGCTATTGAGTTTGTTTTCACTTAGGGTCTCATGCATTTGGTTAGAACGTCTACGAATCTCTTGTACATGTGGCGTTTCATGAACATTCTCTCGACTTTTTCGCGCCCTTGGTTTCCCATTCGTAGTCTAGTGGAAGGGTTTCTAAGTAAAGACAGAAGATTCTGAGAGAAAACTTTGTTACCTGGACGACGGCCAACCGGGTGAAGAAGCCCCGTAACGTTGTGTTCCACTATCTCCTTTGTCCCTCCCGCGTCTGTTCCCAGTACCTGTGACGTCAAAACGGAATTTAAAAAGAAAAATCCAACGCTGTATAGCTACGAGGATGAATCTTTCATTCTGTCTGGATAATGCCATTGCGGATATTGCTTACGGGAAGATTATAGGCCATTGCTTCGATCGTCACTCTCCCGAATGTTTCCCCGATTCCCTAATTGAACCGAAACGAAAATCTCAGGAAGATTAGACGAAAAGTTTCGGCCGGGTTATTGAGAGGGAGGGATTATATTTATCACCTGTGAGTTTATGACATAGACATCGGCTGCAGAGTACAGCGATGCGACACGAGTAGTTGCCGGAGTCCACAGCACTGAATCCGATAAGTTGCCATTGCTTGACAAGAAGCTTAAGATCTCTTTTATGTAAGGAACTTTGTTGCTCTTCGACCCGACTGATCCTATCAGAATTTTGAGGTCTTGCTTCCTTGTTGTGTTTCCAGAAATCTTTCTGCCTGTGATGTTACTCTCCACGGGAGAGAGAGACCTACTGCTCAGCTTCCGAGATGAACCTCTTAACCGATGTCTTGCAGCGAGATTAATCTTTGCTTTCCTGGCTCCTTTGAGAATCTTTATTTTTGACTGATTCCTTTTTGCCTCTTCTTCTTGTTGTTGTGATTTTACAAGGGCCAACGAGGCGGATTCAAGGAGAAGAAGTTGTCCCTTCCCGGGGTTTATGCTGCTAAGAGACATCACAAGCATATCCGTTTCTTTCAAACCTAACTCCGCCCTAACAGATTCCCGTAATAGCTGTCTCTTCTCCTTCATCTTCGCCGGCGTAACTGTTGGAGTGTTTAGTGAACAGTGAATCCCAGCTACAAAAGCCAATTCGTCGTTAACAGATAGCGGAACAATAACCGGCTGAGACCTAAGCTTTATGTGTTCCTCCTCACACCATGCTAACCATTGTTTGCCTTGTGATTCGGATATAAAAATCAGCATTTTCACTCGGTCAAGCACAGGTCTCGCTCGGTCAAAGTATTCTCGCCGATTCTCCATTATCCACCAAGCGATCTGGCTCCCTCCAGCTGGAAAATGCTCGATGTATTGATCTATGAGAAAATAGTAAACAAGTACAAACACAAGTTAGGCTCAGCGTAGAATTCTAGGCGACTGAGAACAACTTCCCACGAGGGAGGCAGAGAAGGCAAGGATGATATGATTGGTAAAAGAAACTGAACACATGGATCATTTATCAAATGATCTGATGAGCAATTACCATGTATTCAGTTCATACGTTAAGTAATCTAAAAAGAGTATTGTCTTAGATGAAAACTTTAACAACAATTTGCAACTTCCAGGGATATCAGATGAAGGACATTCAATTATCAAACGGTCTATAATATGAATGTAAATTTTTATCATTGTGTAAACTGAGATGTCAAAGTTTCAGCGTATATAAATTTATCGCCTGTGAAGCCTTACCTATCCATGATGCGCAAACTGCTGATCCTGGAATGACGAGATCTGCTTTCATGGCAGTTTTGAAACTGAGGTCTGCTTTGTCTTCTATTACTTTAATCCTTCTCCTGGTGAGCTCTTGCATCAAGCCACCCTTCCTGCTGAGAAATGAGAATATCTTAGG
>NW_010966021.1:1863347-1865168 GCF_000463585.1 Tarenaya hassleriana | reverse complement strand
TCCTGCTGAGAACTACTGCATAAACAGTTGCCCCACAGCTCAAAAGCTCAGAAGCCAGCTCCATCATTGAAATCGGGGCGCCAGTCATTGAGAGTTCATGAAAGATTAGGACGAATCTCCTTGACCAAACAAGGCGTGCAAAGTCAGATTTCCTGTCACAGGTTCCTGATCGCTTTTGTGGACTCCATTCGAGAACCCTATCCTCTAGTGATCCAAAAGGACCAAAAAGCTTACCATACGTAGCATTTGTCTTTGGAAGCTCTTGATCTTGCTCCTCAAAGTCTTTAGTCTCAACCACTTTTCTAGCCTTCTGCTTACCACGAGTCTTACCACGTGAACTACGCCCAGATTGTCTGGTCTTCTTCTTGGCACTCAAGTTCCGTCGAGATGCCACATCCTCTTTCTTGGCCAGAATAACATCCATCCTCTTATTACCACCAACATGACTATTGTTGGTATCATTTTCTATGGCATGTAAACTCTCACTGGCAACTGAATCCAGATGTTTATTTTGCTCCGAAACAGAAACATCAGCTCTTGGTTTGCCTCCAAAAGCTAAGAACTGCTCTTTATTATCATCATCACCATGTGCCCACCTGGACTGTACATAAAACCCAAGATACGTCCAAAGAGTAATCAAAAGAAGCCAATAAACCAGCCGGCCACCGCGGAACCACTGCACAACTCCTCCACTGCCTCTACCTTCTCTGCGTGGAGTTCTGACAGAATGCACTCTCCGGTATGTCGGTGAACCCCTCGGAGTTGACCTCCCTGACAGCGATGACTTAAAGCTACCTTGTCTTAGTGGTGATAACCGAATATCTTCCATAACTTCCGGGTTATAATCCCATGCTGACCATTTTATTTTGAATTCTTTGACCTCAGATACTGCACTAAACTATTAGCATCTGGACCAATTCTTCCACCTCAGACACAACTTCTCATATCCACAGCAGTCACACCGCAACCTAGATGGAGAGAAATCATGCATCAGTATGAAACACATTGGAAAATCTAGACACATAGTGACGGCTACCTATAGTTTCCCTTCTTATCAAAAGTTCATTAAGAACTATTCTCCCCACATCTGAAACTAAAGAAAACATTAGGAACAATTGGAGAACTATAGCTGGTCAGAGTTCAGATTTGGACATCGGTTTCTCTTCCGACCTACAAGAAACTAAGCTAATTCAAATAAATCTGGAGAAAGATCGGTTATTCTTGGTCCTTAAGATCACGATAACAGAGGTCAATCACAAGTAAGACAGAAACAAACGAGCTTCAGAACAGAAAAACATCTATAACAAATTTTCCAGGAAACAAATTTCACTTTGTTTCCGATTTCCATCGAACTCGGGATTCGAAGCTCAAAAGGTACATTACATGAACTTTACCGACACTGCATCTCGACGACCAAAAAGACTTCATCCATCGCCAAACAACTTCGAAGAACAAAAGTTCACTTCAATTACCTTACGCTTTCCGATTGAACAGACACAAACATCCAAACTAAATAACTTCAGACTTGGATCGCTGATGCTTCGACGGCGCAGCAGAACAAAATGCGACGCGGCTAGATTGACACGAATTCGCTGAAACCTAGTGTGAAAAAACAAGGATCAGAGTAAAATCTAAGATCAATGTCCTTCAGTCAGCCAAAACTACAAGCATAGTCGTCGATATACATAGCAGAAGAACAAGCCAAGCTTGAAGAAAGAACAGAAGCAAAGGAAGACGAAAGAGAAGACGAAAACGAATACATTACTTTGAATTCAGTGTGCTTCCATGATCTGAACTTCCGCCATCGGAAGAGCAGAGAGA
>NW_010966021.1:1777263-1863337 GCF_000463585.1 Tarenaya hassleriana | reverse complement strand
GAAGAGCGGAGAAGGTGTCTGATTTTTTATTCGTTTATTGTTTTTCACATTTATTTGTTTATATAATTTCCGTACAATTTTTGTGGGTCTTTAAGAAACCTACTAAATGGGCCACGGCTCACATCATGGTTTGCTAGAATGGGCTCAAGCTATATGTCTCACTGATTGGGTTACAAAATAAAAAAGTGAACTTTTTTCACGATAATAATTAAATAATTATTTTAAAATACTTAATTAAGTGAAAATAGAACAATTTTTAAAATAAATTTTCACGAGAAAAATTAGTTAATATTCTTTTAGCATGTAAAAAAACTAAGATATCGTTTAAAAAATTACAATCTTTTTCCGAGCACAATATGGTCCAAAAAATCTTTTTTATAAATCATTTTAAAAACTCATTTTCATGGGAATAATACACTCATATTGACAATAATTATCTATTTATTATAATTGTATAGGAGTTCGCTATGATTTTATTTTCTTATTTAAGGCTGTATTTAATTACTTCATTTATAAGACTTAAATTGTTCAAATTTTATCATGTCCTAAAGCAGAGAAGCTAGACACGTTTTATTTGCGAGTCTAAATCTTCAACTATTCTTTTGTCGGATGGATTCAAGGTTAAACACCTTCGGTTATATATATATATATATATATATATATATATATATATATATATATGTCAAAGGAAAAATGGAATAAAATATCTAAACATATATCTAAACTAAAATTTTTATTAAAAAAAACCTTCAACTATGACGTTTTATCTAAAAAAATATATAGTAATTGAAGAATTATTTTTTACAAAAATTATAATTTAGGCATTAATTTGTTAAGTTTGAAAATTTTGCGTTTTTTTATTCTATTATCTATAACGTATCGCAGTTCCATTATGACTTTTATTTTATTTATTTAAGGTTCCATTATGACTTCAACAACAAACACCTACGGTTATACACACACACACACACATACAAGCTTCACAGTATGTGTAGATGAAGAAACAAAGACTGAAGCAAAACAAAGGCAAGAGAAAAGCTCAAAAAAACAAGCGAAGGAATATGGAGAAGAAAACCGCAGCATTGGCAATTTTAGGGTTTGTTTTGATGGGTGTTTTGATACAAGAAACTGCGGCAGATTTCAGCCAATGCTACCACGAGTGTTATCCCAAATGCAGACTCCGTGAACAAGAATTAACATGTGCAGCCTTTTGCCTATTCGAATGTACGTTCAATAAAGCAAAGTTCGGCCTCCAAAACGACGTCGCTTCGGTTCCCGCTGTCGAAGGTCGGTGTTCCAAACCCTCTTTCGCCGTTTTATAATCCTTTCGAAAGAGATGTTTGCGTTTTTATATGCACGGGCGAATCACGTGCCAACGTACCGGAACTGTTAGATAGGATGATTATTTAGGGTTTCGGTTTTGGGTTGATTCGTTTATTTTCTGATCTGAGATTTTTGGTTTTAGAAAAATTTTAACTCTTCACTTTTCGTAGTTGGATTCGGTTAAATTCGTTTCGGTTTCTATGTATTTTGATTTAGATTCGGTTTATACCGTTAAAAATATTCATTAAAAAACATTTTTCGATTATTTTTACATTTTGGATCATATCAATTAAAAAATAATTATAACATTTGGTTTTTATATTAGACTCAATTCAAAAGAAATATATATAGCTATGTATTATTCAAATCAGATATGTTCAGTTCGGTTTTATCTAATAGAACATAAATAACTAACTATCCTACCTCTGAAATCAGTGTCAATTATTAAACTATTTTGTATAAATTTTAATACAAAATAAGTATTATTAATTTCATGTCCGTAAACTAAACTAATTAATAACATCTATTTTTTTCAATTTATGATTAGTGTTTTTTGCTGAATTAGTAATATATATTTCTAGATCCATATTTAATTTTATCCATTTTGATATTTAGTGGTAGAAAAAAAAAAGAATCACGAAATATAAAAATACTGGTGGACTAATTCTTAAAGTAATTGATGCAGATTCTACAAAAATGGAGAGGTGTGCGGATGGTGTTTGTAAACGTCTACGTCAATAATTAACATAAAACAATCGATGAAAATTATGTTTCCAATATAAAAATAAAACAAATGTTTTTTATTTCATTTCAATAACATTCTCAATTCCTTATTATTAAAATTTTCATTTTTATAACCAATTTTAAAATAAAAGAGAAGAAATTGATTAATGTGTCTAGACATAGTGTATATGCATGAGAGAATTTAGATAGATACCCAATTCCGAGATTAATCTAGAACTTGATACATGATACTCAGTTACATAATCACTATTTACTATTAGATAGAGATGATTATATGGGATTGTATTTGATTACTACACTTGTATATAAGACCTAAATTGTTCAGATTTTGTGACTTTTTATTTGTCCTAAAGAAGGGAAGATATGCATGTTTTTATTTGCAAGTAAGTAAATCTTCACTTATTCCTTTGTCTGATAGATTCAATCATAAACACCTTCGGTTATATATAGATGTGTATATTGATTATTCTATAAGGGAAAATGGAATAAAAAAATCAAAACTTTTCAAATTTGATAAATTAATACCTAAAATAAATTTTTTATCAAAAAAATCTACAACTATACTACTTTTATCTAAAAAAATATAGCAGTTGAAGTATTATTTTTTTTTGACAAAAATGTTAATTTAGGTATTAATTCGTCAAGTTTAATTTTTTTTTTGCACTTTTTATTCCATTTTCCCATTTTATAAGGGTATAACCGTATAGGAGTTCAAAATGACTTTATTTTTCTTTTCAAGGTTGTATTAATTAAAACATTCACCAGACTTAGATTGTTAATATGTTATATATTCCTAAGATATACACATTGGCTTTCCTATTCAGTTTGAATCTTCAATTGTCCATTTTTAGGATAGATTCGATGACAAACACATATGGTTATACACACACGTACACACACATATATATATATATATATATATATAATGGGTGTGGTACTTTATATGTCTCATATTCATGCATGGTTAACTTTCAATTTTATACCAAGACTTTCGAGTTTAATAACTTTCAGGACATACAATCAAATCATGCATGCTATACACCATTAGAAAAATAATTTCGATATCTACGAAATGATATCAAGAACATGCAATTCCGATAACAGTACAGAAAGTTATGATCAAACCAATATCATTAAATCTATATGATTTTTTAAAACCGGAAAACCAAATCCGAACTCACGGTGAACCGTGTCTCCTTAAGAAAATTATTCCCCGCACGGTATCTACGGTTAATGGAATATATCCTCACAGGATAGGACGGACGTACCTCACCGGAACAGTGGTACTTCAAATTCCGGTGCCTTGTCGAACTCAAAGAACGGTTTGAATCACAAAGAGAAAAAAATACTTTTCTTTCTTTTGCAAAAGCTTTTGTTTTTGTTTTGTGTTTTCCTTGATGTTCATGTTGTGTATAAAAATGAAAACAAAGCCTCTTATTTATAGGATTGAAAAATTGTAAAACTCCCAAAAGTCATAAATATTTTTTAAGTTTTAGAATATAGATGTGGAGAATAACATACAAAAATATCTCCTTTCATTTAATTAAAAAAAAACTCCAACAATATATATATATATATATACATATAAGCTTTACGATATGCCTACAAGTAAAACATAAAACTGCAAAACAAAGGCTAAAGAAGACTAAAAAACAAGTGAGAGAATGGAGAAGAAAACGGCAACATTGACAATTTTAGGGTTTATTTTGATGGGTGTTTTAATAGAAGAAACTGCAGCAGATTGGGGCGATTGCTACCTTGCTTGTTTTAACGCCTGCTCCCATCATGTATCACTGGCATGTGGATTGAAATGTATATTCAAATGTGCAGTCAGGGTAGACGGCGTGGTCCGCAAAAACGACGTCGTTTCAGCTGCTTCTCTGAGTTCCGCCGTTGGAGGTCGATTCGATCAGTTCGGGAATTGCGATCTTGGTTGTGCGATGGCTTCTTGCGGTGCTTCTTTTGCCGGTAAATTTTCATCTTTCGACTAACTCTATTCGAAAGAGATGTACGCTTTATATGCATGGACGAATCACGTGTCACGGGTACTATTAGATTGGATTAGATGATTATTTCGGGTTTCGGTTTTCTGATCTGAGATTTTTTTGTTTTAGAATAACTATACCCCTTTCGTTTTTTGTATCGAATTCGGTTAAATTCGGTTCGGATTTTATTTATCTTCAATTTAAATTTATGTTATGAATGGTGATAATTTTATGTTTAGTTTTTTTTTTGTTTTAGTTTTGAGTTTTTAGATAAATTTTTTGGTTTATTGAGTATTTGTAAAACTTTAAAAAAATAAAAATTTTAGTTTTTAGTTGATTTTTTATTAAATTAGTTTCCGAATATCGACGGAAACTAAATCTACAAAATTTTGGTTGTCAAGATTTTTGGTGTTTAAAACTCCATCCATTTAATCCCTTAGTTTTTACCGTTAAAAAATATTCATTAAAACATTTTTCGATTTTTTTTTTCATTTTCATTCATATCAATTTAAAAAATATACTATTTGATTTTTATATCAGATTCAATTCAAATATAATTATTTTTTAAATCTATCTATGCAGTTCCGTTCTATCTAATGGACCACAAATTACTTGTCTTACCCTTACCTGTAAAATCAGTGCTAATTATTTAAAATAATTTATATAAATTTAATGAAAATAGTATTAATAATTTCATGTACTTGCTCTTAAGAAAAACTAAAGTAATAGTAATCTATTTTTTTTTCTAACTTATTAGTATTGGTATTTTTGTTGTGTTTAATCATATATCTCTAGATTCGTCATTAATTTTATCCATTTTAGTTTTTAATGATAGAAAAACTTAAAAAAAGAATCCCAAAATTAGAAAATATTAATGGAGTAATTGTCAAAGTAATTTAACTGTAAATATGATATATATATACTTGAAATTGATGCAGATTCTACAAAAATAGAGGGTTGTGTCAAGAACTGCGCCGAAGGGACCTGTAAACGTCTGCCTTAGGAATTGACATACTACAATGAATAGAAGTTTATGTTTCCAATACGAAAATATAGCAATTATATTTTATGTTATTTCAATAATATTCTTACTTCTTAATTATTGAATTTTGTTTTTTATAACAACTTTAAAAAATAATATTCTTTGAATCTATTGTGTTGAAGCGTAGTGGATCATAAATATGAGACGATAGTAAAAAACGAGAGAAATAAAAAAATATAAGAATTTATCATGGTTTCCTGAAATGGGCTTAAACTATATGTTTCACTATTGACTCTTTGTCCCACTGTTTTCAAAATTAAATAAAATGTTATAATCCATATTACAATTGTCTTAATTAAATTTTATACAAAGACGATGAAATTTCAGAATTCACCACCAAAAGGCGCAAGGTCGATTCAAAATATGGAATCCTTCTTTTGTATTAATATCTAGGCTCGATAGCCGGTTCATTTATATGTTTCTTTATTTATATATGAACTAGATAAAGACCCGCGCGTTGCGCGGGTTATTATAATCTTTATTATAACATTTATTTGATATGAATTTAATATAAATGATATACATATTTATTTGATTTAGAAAATATATATTTATAAGATTAAATTACGAAATAATATCTTAAAGAGTATAGGTGTACCAAAATATGATTATCATTGTACAAAGTATAAAATCGATATTAATGATATGTATTATCTTTTTATTTTATTTTATCTATTCTCTAAAAAAAATTAGTTTAATTATAAGGTAATAATAAAAATGATATTATTAAATATTATAGTGATCTTTTATTAGGAGAATAATTAAATTTATATACTTGTTATGAATTTTTTATCGATAACAATAGCAATGATGGTAAACATACTTAATCAAATTTAATATTTTTAGTTTTGTTATTAGATTAATCTTTTAGTTTTAAATTTAAAATTGAGTGTTCACAAATTAGGGGCATGCGTGGTGGTTCCACTTAGCGACCTCTAAGTTAACTCTATTCCCACTAAGAAACCAACTCACTAATTATTTTTTGAATGGACTAAAATCCACATTTCACTTAGATTTGAGTGTATTTAGGTATGACATTAAAACCTACATTCATTCCAACAATGTTAATTACTTAACGGATTTGATTATATATCACTGTTATATTTTAAAAAATAACATACTATCATTGTCCATAGAAAAATCTCAATTTAAAAATATAAGAGTAAATGGCCAAAAAAAACTTTATACTTTCATTTTGTCTCAGTTTAAGTCCTATACTTTTTTTATTCTAAAAACCTATGTACTTTTAGACTATCTCTAAAAAAATCATGTACTTTGTATATTATGGTAATTTAAACCCTATACTTATTTTTTATCCTAAAAAACTCTGTATTTTTAGATTATATCCAAAAAAACCTTATACTTTACATATTATGGCAATTTAAATTTTATATTTATTTTTTTATCTTAAAAACTCATGTACAATCAGATTGTCTCCCAAAAAATTTATACTTTTCATATTATGCCAATTGAAATCTTAGTCATTTTTAACCTACAAAACCATGTACAATTAGATTATCTCTATAAAATTCTTGTATTTTGCATATATGGACGAAAATAATATGACACTCATATCTCGTTTCCCATGAACAGGATGTGTCACATGGAGAAAAATCAATAATATAATAGGTTTCTGTATTTACTCAAATTCGGGACTATGTATTAAATATTTCAAGATAAAAAAAATATAAGGTTTAAATTGTCATAATATGCAAAGTACATGTTTTTTTAGTGAATTTAAAAACATATGGTTTTCAAGATAAAAAATAATTACATGGTTTAAATTTCTATAATATACAAAATGCATAGTTTTTTGGAGATAATCTAAAAATATAGAGTTTTTTAGGATTAAAAATAAATATAGGGTTTAAATTAAGACAAAATAAAAGTACAAAGTTTTGTTGGCTATTTAGCTAAAATATAAAAATAATGTATATAAATCTATTTATAAAAAATAAAAAATAAAATCTATATGTACGTACTGATAAACATATATATACACACAAATAAATCGTTATAAATACATACATATATATATATATAAATATATACATGGTATGCATATATACATATATATATATATTTAGTTTTCTTATCAATTTCTAAATTAATATTGATTCGTATGTATTTTAACATAATATTTTATCTTGTATCAAAATAATTTACTTTGATTTAATATTTCTTTTGATTTTAAAATCATTATTTTCATTGATTTAGAGATTAAATACGATAAATCGTTCATGTTAAAATAGAAGTTTATGTATAATAAAATAAATTTTTATATAGTGAGCTGAATATATTTTAGAAGTTATCTTTCATATGTTTATAACTAATAAATTTATTTGTAACTGTCATATATTATTTATGTGTAAAAATTAGTGGTGGTATAATCAATTTATATGTAGCTAATAAATTTTTAAATGACAAATAAAAATTTAAAATAAATGCCACATAGATTTCATATGTTTGTAAATATAATTTCATATGTTTTTCACAATGAGATACATATTTAATCAATATAATTGTAATGTATATATTTGAATAATAAATAAAATATTAATTGTTTGCAAATTTTGCAATGTTATAAAACAAAAGGTAAATACAATATTGAACATAGTGTAATAAATAGGCACTAAATATTAATAAAAAATAATAATTGATGAATTTGTTTAGTATAAAATTTGGTTAACATGGAAATTTTTGTTAATTGATATTGTAAATACCATATATAATTAAAATTAATTTTAATAGGTAACTATTAATAATTAAAGTTTATAAAAAGAGTATAATTAAAGATAGTGATTTATTTATCTTTTTGATATATTTTTCAGAGTTGAAGTTTGTATAGTTTGTCTAAAACGGATTTGCATTTTTTTTTGTAGTATTCATCGTCACAAGTTTTTTTTTTTTATTTTAGATTGTTTAAAATATTAATATTCTATATAAATCAAAACAATAATATTGTGATTAGATTTGTAATAGAAACAAATCTTTGATAGTACGTTCAAGATTTTTCTATTTAACATATATTTTAAAATTTTGGTTCAGTTTTATTCGTAAATATTTTTATTACTTTTGATTTTATAAAATCGATAACTATTTTTTTTTATTTTGATTTGACCAAAACAATTTAAAATTGAATTCTAGTACATCTGAAAATATTTTTATAAAAGCTTTTATTACATCCAATAATAGATAAATGGACAAACAAAATTTTGACATCTCATAATATTTAAACTCTCTCCACCAACGGTATAGAATTAAAAATAAATTAGAAATAAAATAAATAATCGAATATAAAAATAATAAATAATGGAAAAAATAAATCTATATATATACACACATAAGTATACACATATGTTGTTATAATTTTGTAAATAATTTTGTACAAATACGCAACCAAAATAAATAAAATTAAATAATTAATTTGTGAAGATAGAGGTGAGCATAATATCCGAATAAAACGAACCGATTTATTATTTGATTTGTATCCGAATCGAAAATTCGGATATCCGGATTTCAAGGATCAGATACGAATATTGATTTCAAAATATTTATCAAATACGGATAGGATATACATATCAAAATAGAATTATCCATTATATATTATTCGATTCTTTTTTATATATATTAATAATATATAGTTAATTTGGTTATTAATTTATATATGAGGATAATTTTATAAAAAATTAAAAATATGCTTGGATTTTTTTTTCTCCACTATTTCTTTCTATATCGTTTGTCCGACTCCCTCTTCTTCCCTCTCTCTCTCTCTCTCCCTCTCTCCCTCTCTCAATCTCTACACACCATTTTTACTGATAAACTCATCACCTGGTCTCTCCAACATCTCATTCAACCAAAATTTTTTCTCTTTTAATTTGTTGTAACATTATGATTTTGACTTTTAGACATATAATGTGTCTTACTGCAGATGCCTTTTATGTTTTTTTTTAAAAAAATTAAATGATTTTTTGTTCGATTTACACATGAGAATAGAGATTTTATTTTTAACTTTCTTTTTAATATACAAACGATTTTCTTTTTTAAACGATTTTCTTCCACTTGAATGTGAATATTGTTTATATTTGGTGATATTGTGAACATATATATATAATTGAAAGGAGAAATTTAGAGTGGCTTTGAATCTGAAACTGAAAATTTTAAAAATCCATACGGTCGTTGGAATTCTCATGAATTTGGACAACGTTTGTTATACACAACAACATATACATTATTTCATTGTTTTGCTGATAAAAAAAAGTGGGGAAATGGGAAAAAAAATGCATAGTTTTCTCGGCTTGCTTGTAATCTGTCAGCTTCCGCCTGCAAGCTGCATTGCTGAGATTGCATGCCGCCTTTAATGCTTCCGTTTGTTTTTTCTCGTCCTCGCTGAAGGATGAATCGTACTCGATGAATTTGACAACAGGGCAAGAAAATCAATAGATGAGGAAAACCAAAAAGAAAATCAATAGATGAGAGGATATGATTGCGTTTAACACACGCAAGCGGGTATCAAAATAATTACCTTCTGAAATCGCATGGATTAATCCCATTTAAATAAGATGTTTGAATTAATTAGAAAAAGAGTATATAATAAATGTGATGTTAGTGGCTTCATATGACATTGAGTTGGCAAGCGTTTTTGTTTTTGTTTTTATTTTTTACGTTATTAAATATTCTCAAACATTTAACCAAAATAATATGAAGAGACAATATTTTCGGTTTAAATTTTCGATTAATAAATGGAAGGATCTCTTTGATATTGACATTTGATTTTGAAAATGGTTTTGGAATACAAAGAGATGCGCATAATATTAGGCCACTACCTCAGAGGACACGTTACCACAAATTCACCTATTCAGATATATAATCAAATTACGTTACGCTTCCTAATTAATTATCTTACCCTATTCCCATATTTAATCAATCCACCTATTCACATATGTAATCAAATTACGTTACCTTCCTAATTAATTGTCTTAACCTATTCCCATATTTAATCAATACCATTCTAATTAATTGTCTTAAAATATTATAATGCAATGAAAATTGAGAAATCTGTCAAATGGACGACGTGGCTTCACAATTTTTATTATTTTTATATTCAAATTAAATTGATAATTGTATATAGCTATAATATTTAAAAAATATTTTTCAATAGAAATTACTAAAATCAAATTGAATTTTTATATAATAAAACTGATTTTTTAAAAACTATAATAATACGATGACAGGTTTTTGTGATATGTGATCACTAATGTTTCCAAAACCATTAATAATACTCTAATCAAATAACTAATGATGATAGTAATAATCAATAAATAAATGCCACATGTAATTGATGATGTGGATATTGACGTGGATCCATGAGAAACCTTCAAACACAACTTTTAATATATATATAGATTCACCATTTACAAAAAAAAAAAAAAATTATACAAAGATATTATTCTCAAATATATTTTCTCTCTCTTTCATTTATCAATTCCAGTCCTACGGCTTATCATGTATATATTGATAAAAAGTTAAAAGAGGGCCTATGCTTTTACAAAATAAAAAAAGTGAACTTTTTTCACGATAACAATTAACTAATTATTTTAAAATACTTAACTAAGTAAAAACAGAACAATTTTTAAAATATTTTTTCACAAAATAATTAGTTAAATATTCTTTTAGAGTGTAAGAAAAATTAAAATGTCGTTTAAAAAATTTAAAATCTTTTTCCGAGCACAATGTGGTCCGACAAATCTATTTTATAAATCATTTTAAAAACTCATCTGCATAGGAATAAAACACTCATATCGATACTAATTATCTATTTATTATAATTGTACAGGAGTTCACTATGATTTTATTTTCTTATTTAAGTTTGTATTTAATTACTTCATTTATAAGACTTAAATTGTTCAAATTTTATCATGTCCCAAAGCAGAAAAAGGTAGGCACGTTTTATTTGCAAGCCTAAATCTTCAATTATTCCTTTCTCGGATGGATTCAAGGTTAAAAACCTTCGGTTATATATATATATAAGGAAAAATGGAATAAAAAAATATAAACATTCAAAATTTAATAAATTAATACCTAAACTAGAATTATATAAAAAAAACCTTCAATATTGTAAAGGTGGTTTTTTTTCTTCTAAAATTTTAGTTTAGGCATTAATTTGTCAAGTTTGAAAATTTTGCTTTTTTATTCTATTTTCCCGTTCTATAACGTATCGAAGTTCCATTATGACTTTATTTTTAATTATTTAAGGTTGTTTAATTAATACATTAATGGAGACAGACTGTTCATATTTTATCTGGAGAAACACCAGCGGTTATACATAACCAAGTCAGTTTAAATCTTCAATTATCCTTTTGAAGGATAAATCTTCAATGACAAACACCTACGGTTATACACACACACATATATATATACACACACACATACAGGCTTCACAATATGCATAGAAGAAGAAACACAGAAGAAAAACTCAAAATAACAAGCGAAGGAATATGGAGAAGAAAACCGCAGCATTGGCAATTTTAGGGTTTGTTTTGATGGGTGTTTTAATACAAGAAACTGCGGCAGATTTCAGCCAATGCTACTACGAGTGTTATCCCAAATGCAGACTCCGTGAAAAAGAATTAACATGTGCAGCCTTTTGCCTACTCGAATGTACGTTCAGTAAAGCAAAGTTCGGCCTCCAAAACGACGTCGCTTCGGTTCCCGCTGTCGAAGGTCGGTGTTCGAAACCCTCTTTCGCCGTTTTATAATCCTTTCGAAAGAGATGTTTGCGTTTTTATATGCACGGGCGAATCACGTGCCGGTACTGTTAGATAGGATGATTATTTAGGGTTTCGGTTTTGGATTGATTCGTTTATTTTCTGATATGAGATTTTTGGTTTTAGAAAAATTACAACTCTTCAATTTTGTAGTTGGATTCGGTTAAATTTGTTTCGATTTCTATTTATCTTTGATTTAGATTCGATTTATACCGTTAAAAATATTCATTAAAAAACATTTTTCGATTATTTTTATATGTTGATTCATATCAATTAGAAAATAATTATAACATTTGGTTTTTATATTAGATTCAATCAAATCAAATAGATATAGTTATGTATTATTCAAATCAGATTTGTTCGGTTCGGTTTTATCTCATAGAACATAAATATACCCTATCTCTAAAATCAGTGTCAATTATTTAAATTATTTTATGCAAATTTAAAACAAAATAAGTATTATTAATTTTATGTACGTGAAGTAAACTAATAACATCTATTTTTTTTCAATTTATTATTAGTGCTTGCTTTTTGTTGAATTAGTAATATATATTTCTAGATCCATATTTAAATCCATTTTGATGTTTAACGCTAGAAAAAAATGAAAAAAGAATATAAAAATACTAGTGGACTAACTGTTAAAATAATTGATGCAGATTCTACGAAAACGGAGGAGAGCTGTGTGGAAGGTGTTTGTAAACGTCTACGTCAGTAATTAACATATGACAATCGATGAAAGTTTATGTTTCCAAAATAAAAACAAAACAAATGTATTTTACTTCATTTCAATAACATTCTCCCTTCCCAATTATTAAATTTCCTATTTTTTTTATAACAAATTAAAAAAATAAAAGAGAATAAATTGATTAATGTGTCTAGAGTCTATAGAACATATGGACCGTTTCCTTCCACACAAAGCATTTCGTTATTGCACTTGTTCTTTCGCCGGTACTTTTCTCTCTTCGTCTTTTAAATCTTTTTTTTTTTAAGAGATAGATGTGTTTTATATGCATGGGAGAGTTTAAATAGATCCCTGATCCCGAGATTAATCTGGAACTTGATACATGATACCCGGTTACGTAATCTCTCTTTATCATTAGATAGAAAGAGATTTGCCATTAGATAGAGATGATTATATGGGATTGTATTTGTTTCTAACCTAAATTGTTCAGATTTTGTGACTTTTTATTTGTCCTAAAGAAGGGAAGATATGCATGTTTTTATATGCAAGTAAGTCTAAATCTTCACTTATTCCTTTGTCTGATAAATTCAATCATAAACACGTTCGGTTATATATAGATGTATATATTGATTATTCTATAAGGGAAAATGGAATAAAAAAATCGAAACTTTTCAAATTTGATAAATTAATACCTAAAATAAAAATTTTATCAAAAAAACCTACAACTATACTACTTTTATCTTTAAAAAATATAGTAGTTGAAGGGTTTTTTTTTGACAGAAATGTTAATTCAAGTATTAATTCGTCAAGTTTAAAAAAAATTGCATTTTTTATTCCATTTTCCCATTCTATAACCGTGTAGGAGTTCAAAATGACTATTTTTCTTTTCAATGTTGTAATACATTCGCCAGACTTAGATTCTAGATCTTCATATAGTATATATTCCTAAAGTGGAGAAGATATACACATTGGCTTTCCAATTCAGTTTAAATCTTCAGTTATCCCTTTTTAGGATAGATTCGATGACAAACACATATGGTTATACTTATACACACACACATATATATATATACATATAAGCTTTACGATATGTCTACAAGAAAAAAACATAAAACTGAAGCAAAACAAAGGCTAAAGAAAACTCAAAAAACCAAGTGAGAGAATGGAGAAGAAAACGGCAGCAACATTGACAATTTTAGGGTTTATTTTGATGGGTGTTTTAATACAAGAAACTGCAGCGATTGGGGCGAATGCTACCAATATTGTTTTAACGCCTGCGCCCATCACGTATCACTGGTATGCGGATTCAAGTGTATGTTCCAATGTGCAATCAGTGTAGTGCCGAAAACGACGTCGTTTCAGCTGCTTCTCCGAGTTCCGCCTTTGGAGGTCGGTTCGATCATTTCGGGAACTGCGATATTGGTTGTGCGACGGCTTCTTGCGCTGCTTCTTTCGCCGGTAAATTTCCGTCTTTCGCCTTTTAAATCTATTCGAAAGAGATGTTTACATTTTATATGCATGGGCGAATCACGTTCCAAGGTACTAATAGAGAACAAATGACCAGTCTTACCGTTACCCTTCCCGTAAAATCAGTGTTAATTATTTAAATTAATTTATATAAATTAAAAAAAAGTATTAATAATTTCATGTACGTACCCTTAAAAGGAACTAAAGTAATAGCGATCTATTTTTTTTTTCTAACTTATTAGAATTAGTGTTTTTGTTGTATTTAATCATATATATCTCTAAATTTGTCTCTAATTTTATCCATTTTGGCATTCAGGTAGAAAAACTATAAAAACAAATCCCAAACTATTATAAATTAAAAAAAAGTATTAATAATTTCATGTACGTACCCTTAAAAGGAACTAAAGTAATAGCGATCTATTTTTTTTTTCTAACTTATTAGAATTAGTGTTTTTGTTGTATTTAATCATATATATCTCTAAATTTGTCTCTAATTTTATCCATTTTGGCATTCAGGTAGAAAAACTATAAAAACAAATCCCAAACTATGAAAATATTAATGGAGTAATTGTCAAAGTAATTTAACTGTAAATATGATATATATATACTTGAAATTGATGCAGATTCTACAAAAATAGAGGGTTGTGTCAAGAACTGCGCCGAAGGGACCTGTAAACGTCTGCCTTAGGAATTGACATACTACAATGAATAGAAGTTTATGTTTCCAATACGAAAATAAAGCAATTATATTTTATGTTATTTCAATAATATTCTTACTTCTTAATTATTGAATTTTGTTTTTTTATAACAAATTTTAAAAATAATATTCTCAGAATCTGTGTCATGTATTGGATCATAAATACGAGGCGATAGAAAAAAAATGAAAGAAAAAAATACAAGAATTTATATTGGTTCATCAAGAATGTCTATATCTACGGCGAGGAAGAATACAAATTTTACTATATTGTTGAACATACGTGGAATACAATACATACTTAACATCATTTTTCAGAACTCAAACTACACCATTTCTGTCGAATCAAGAAAGAAACCCTAGACACAAAATAGATTTCTTGTTGAATAAGAAAGGTTCTTCACATACGTACAGATCTATTTCTCTTCCAAATGTTTGTTTTGTGATGCTTCAACAACAGAAATGGAATGCCTTTACAGGCGCATACACGAGAAGAAATTGTAGTAGTAAAAAAAATATAGCACATGAACCGTTCCTTCTGCACAAGACATTTCATTATTGTCATACATCATCATATTATATTAATCAGATTTCGGTAGTCTAATGGTAAGAAAATATGCAAAACATACTCTTACTCCGGATCCAAATCCAAACTTGGAGAACGATATTTATTTGGACTTCTCCGATCTGATGAAAATGTAGATGTGAGAGATATAGTTGTACCAAAAGTCTAGTAAATTTACGGATTATTAAACAAAATATTACATTAGTCATTATACTATATTGTAATTAAATTTTATTGAAACATATTAATCTCAAAGATTTTTTCTCTTCCATTTTCTCAAATCCAATCCTACGACTTATCATGGATATGTATATATATTGACAGATCAAGTCAAAAGAGGACCTATGTTTTTACTAAAAAAAAGTGAACTTTTTCTCGATAACAATTAACTAATTATTTTAAAAACAACCAATTAAGTGAAAATAGAATAAATGTTTTCAATAAATGTGTACAAAACGATTAGCATGTAAAAAAAATTAAAATATCGTTTTAAAAAAATTAGAATCTTTTCCGACCGCAAAATTGTCCAAAAAATCTATTTTCTAAATTATTTCAAAAATCATTTGCGTAGGAGTAAAATACTCATATTGATACATATCACTTTTATGTGTCCTAAGGCAGAGAACATAGACACGTTTTATTTGCAAGTTAAGTCTAAATCTTCAATTATTCCTTTCTCGGATAGATTCAAGACTAAACACCTTCGGTTATATATAGACGTATATATAAATATTGATACTTATCTCTTTATTCCATAAGGGAAAATGTAATAAAAAATCCAAACTTTTCAAATTGGATAAATTAATACCTAAACTATGACAGTTTTTTCTTATTTAAGGTTGTATTAATTAAATACATTTACGGGACTTAGATTCTTCATATTGTATATATTCCTAGGCAGATTCTATCAAGGTGAATGCATGCATAAAGAGCTGCGCTGAAGGAGTTTGCAAGCTTTAAGCAGAAATTCGAAGAGCCATAAGATTGAGGAAACTGATTTTCCTTTTATCTGTTATTTGTATTTGTAATCACATCAATGTTAATAAATATTTTTTAATCTTTTCACCAAAGAACGGCTCATGAGGGATTAATTTTGGGGAGTTATATCATCCCAAAGGCACTCTGCTCACCTTCGGAAACTGTTAGGGTTTCGGGAAGAGGCGAAGAAACTCATTAAATGCACCGTGGGGGACGGGAGAGATGTTGATTTTTGGAACGAAAACTGGACAGGTTTGGGTCCTTTGATTGAGCTTACAGGTGCTAATGGTCCTCGAGTACTAAAGATTCCATTATATGCGAAAGTCAGAGATAGTTCGGAATGGGGAATGGCACTTCCCGGGGGCTCGTTCTGCTGCTGTCCAAGCGATCCTAGCTCGAATTACCTCTATAACTCCTCCGACAGATGGGGCGGGGAAGGACAAGTACGAGTGGAAGACTTCGGACTCTTCCTTCAGCCATAAATTCTCCTCCAAAGCGACGTGGCGGATGATCAGGCCTAGAGGAATATCCCAGGCTCCTTGGACCAAATTGGTATGGAGCAAGCTGTCAACTCCGCGACTGAGTTTCACCCTATGGCAAGCTTTTCTACATAGGCTTCCCACCAAGGACCGACTCTCTAGCTGGGGGTTGGGAATCCAAACCACATGCGTACTCTGCCAACACGCAACTGAATCCCATAATCATTTGTTCTTTGAATGTGATTATAGTATGCAGGTTTGGGGACTGTTCTCTGCGGTACTATACTCGTCGCCTCCTACGTCCCTAGCTGGTTGTGATTTATGGTTGCAAAGGCAAAATGATGGCACAAATTCGCCGAAGCGAGAGTTGTCAAAACTTGTCATGCAGGCGACATCCTATGTTATATGGAGGGAGAGGAATCGTCGGATCTTTCGACGAGAATAATGTTCTATTGGGAAGATACGCTTTGAACTAGACAGATTGGTGAGAGATATCATCATTTCAAGGGAGACAGTGTTGCCTTCAACGGGAAACACTTTGGAGGACTTTTGGCTACTTCAGACAACATCGATCCGACAATTCTTGAGGGATTAATTTTGGTTTTGTTACTTAATCTTTGTTATCATCTTTTTTGATGGAATCCGTACCTTAGGGGCTAGTTTTCGACAAACGGCCGGGTCTGTAAAAGAACTTAAATTTGTTGATTAATCGATTTACCGTTATCAAAAAAAAAAAAAAACGGCTCATGCAAAAAGAGAGAGAGAGAGAGAGAGAAAAAAAATCAACGCAAATCTACATTTTAATTAAACCAACAAATTGTAGCAATATAATATATAGGTGTGTAGCTTCCATTTGATATTTTTCAAATATCATTCTCGCAAAGTATTGTTCCTAAATAATTTTAGGAGTCGTTTGAGACAATTCTCGAAGAAGTATATATATATAAAGAGTTATAAAATTATTTTTTGAGTTAATCGGGTCAAAGTTTTTAGATATTCTTTCACAACAAAGACGAAAAATATAGCTACCATTAAATGTATATGCACATACACAAATAAATACCCAAACGTCATAAGAGACACACGAAAATAACTATCGAATTCATATATATATATATATATATATGATTAATAGCATTGGAGTGAGGTGATTTTAATAACACTAAAATCAGCCTTATTTATTTAATTAGTTTATATAATATTAACAAAATGAATATTAATTTTTATAAAAACAATTCTTTCACAAAAACAGTAAAACCAATTCTAACAGTTACCAAGCTTAATTAGGAATGAAATTCTCAGACCGAAAAACAAAAACTTTAAAAAAAATGCTATTACAGGAAAATTAAAACTAGCAACAACGTGTACATATAAAAGTAAAAATTTGAAAATTTTCCGCAAAGAAACAAAAAAAAAACATGGGGTGTAATAAAACAAAAAGCTTAGCCACGATCGTGTGGTTTAGTTTGGTAATGAGCGGCGTGTTGATGGGAGGAGCATCGGCCGGGCCTTTCCAAGACTGCTTCGGAGATTGTTTCTACGATTGTATGCTCAGAGCCAATAGAGGATGCGTCCTTCCTTGTGCCCACAATTGCTTGTTCGGACCAAATCAATTCAGCATCATGCTTAATCGATTGTCCAAAAACAAACCTCGCAAAATCCAATGGGATCGGTCCGGGTTTTGTAATCTTGGTTGTGCCATGACTTGTCCTCGTTCCTCACCCGGTAACTTGCATCCCATCTCTCTTTTCTTGATTTAGTTTGAGATGTGAAAATGTTTTTGTTCAGAACAGTACTGTGGTTTCATGATTTCAATTCAAAATTTGATGATAAATTTCGGGTTTTTCGCACTTTTGGGGACATATTAGGATTTCATTTTGCTTCTTAATATGCGTGAGGAAATCTAAAATATTATTCGTTTTGAATCAATTGAAGAGTGTTTGTGTGTGTAGCTATGAAATTGTTAATAATGACATATTTGCGAGGGAATTAGGTTTGAAATTAAAAGCTCTTGTCTAAAATCCTAGATCATGTAAAATTTTGCAGATCCTGTCAAGCTGGATCGTTGCCTTCGGAATTGCGAGAATGATATTTGCAAGTCCTAAGCGGGAACTCACGTACTATATATATATATATAGTATGTTATATATGATATCAAATATTTTTGTCGAATATCAAATGATATTTTTTGTTTATATATATGTTATCATATATGGCTTAATAACCAATTATCAAATGGTTCCTTTTAATTATTACCTTGTTTCCGATTAAAACAGAGTGAAATGAATCAAACATACATGTCATTTTGAATTCAGGGAGAATTCTAATGGAATTGAGTAATTATCATTGATACGTTATTAATTGAAGCATTGTATATAAAAGAACCATACCAAACCAAGTCCCAAATATTCAAATTATCGAACCAAATTAAAACCAAACCAGTCACGCATTTTAAATACGAGCTGCTCATTTCTCTAGATAGTTTTTTTTTACCTGTGGCCAATAATTCTATATTTGGTAATGCATCCGACACAATATACATATTTTGACACTTTTTTGGAACTTTTTAGTTATTTCACCAATCAAAATTACTTTTTAGTTATATATGGCATTCACATAATTCAAAACTATGAGTTAATTTTATACACATTCTTACATTACAAAGAGGTAAATTAATAAAATAACTATATCTAATTATATTTATATGAACCAAAACAATTCGTCAAACAGATGTAGTAAATATCACAAAATAATACTTGTAATTTTATATATATAAATATATATATATATATATATTTATATATATATATTAACAATCCAATAACAAATTGCAAAACAATATGCTGAAAGTGCATAAACTATAGGTAGAATGACCAAAAATAGTTGCTTCCAATCATTGTTTACTTTCAAAAAAGAAATTCAACAATAGCAGATGACAAAACAAACAATAGAAACCCAATAGAAACTAAATATATAATATCGTAATAAAAAGAGCTCAAAATAAGTTGAATTTCCAAACTAAAGATAAAACTGAATTCGGGAACCAAAAAATAAAATGGCTTAGTCAAACTAAATCTTGACCGAAACCAAACACGATTTCTAGAATCCAACTTTAAATGGATAGACCTATTAAAAAAGAAATTCTCGAGATAGTAAAACAAATTAGCAAATACTATTCACGGAAAAAGGAAAAAAATAGCAAAACCTGCTATATATATATATATATATATATATATATATAATCGAACCTTGCCCCCCTTGGAAAAAAAACAAACCCACAAACAAAAGTGAAAAAAATCAAGAAATCAAGAGAGAATTACAGAAGATGGAGTCTAAAACCCTAATAATGGCGGTTCTAGGGTTTGTGTTGATAATGACGAACACAGCCTCTGCCGGGTTCGGCGACTGTTACAGTAATTGTGTCGAAACCTGCGCGCCACCAGGAGACCCCGCCTACGCAAAATGCCCGTTCACGTGTTTGTCAAAGTGTTGGTCCGATCCTAACGCCAAGAACCCGAAATCTATACGTCACATCAGCAAAGTCCCTTTGGATCCGTCTGGGATTTGTACCCTTAGATGTGCCCTAAACTCGTGCGCTGATTCTTTGAACGGTAAATTCATTTTTCATTTACCCCTTTTGTTTTTCCTTTTTTTTTCCGGTAAAAACGAATCCGCTTCCCAACCCAGGTTCGACTCCTCACTTGGAGAGAGACATTCACATAAACATCCTCCGATTCTCGGGTCAAAGACCCGGTGAACTTTCGGATCAGGGGCGGATCCACTCATATTTGAGTGGGGGTTCTATGCCCCAATACAAGATTTCATTTCAATTATAATTTTATAAAATTTTAATGAAAAATGTAACATGCCCCATCAAAATTTGTTGTGTACCCCTAATTCTTCCTTCTTTCTTTCTTTTTTCTTTTTAAAAAATTGTTTTTCATTATTTGCTCCCACTAATTATTTTCTCTGGGTCAGCCACCGTTCCGGATTATAAAAAAAAAATGATTCCATAATCTTCGATAACAATTTAGGACGTAAAAATGACGATATCGAGCCCGAAATCTATACGTCTAATTAATATTTTTTTTTGTTATTTCCCTCTTCTAATTAACGTGTATTTATTGTGACAAACAAATTGTGCAGATGCTTCCAAAATGCATGTCTGCCTGCAAAAATGCTCGGAAGGTGTCTGCAAGTCCTAAGGAGGCAGAATCTACAACTATATATATATATGGAGCCATTATTTACAAAGAGAAATGCTTTCATTTCCTTTGTTGGAATTAATGGTTTATAATTGTATCGCATAGTCTATGCATAATAAATATTTTAAAATTTATTTTTAACAAAGAGAGTATCTTTAGCAAAAAAGATCGACGCATGTATCCAACTGCAGATACTTATGCATGTGTAACATATAATGACACAACAGAACTGTATAACAATAAGAGGTTTGGTCTGATTTCCATTAAAATTGCGATAATTAAAACTATGATAATGACATTTCGAATTTTAATTCGGTTTCGATTCGAGTTTTTCAATTTCCAAAAAATTCTATTCATTTGTTTTTTTATGTCAGATTTTGATTTGTTTTCTTTAAAAAAATTACTATCATTTTCTAAAATGATTTCCATTTTCATTCTTTTTTTTTCCTTTTATATTTTAAAGTGATGCCATATATAATACTCCTAATATTGTTTTCTGTTCCAATTAGACTCAAATAACAAGAAATAATTAATAAATATTTTGTCATCCTCTTTTAAAAAAGGAAGAACCGCATATTGCTTGCCCAATCTGCTGGCATCTTATTATATGGTTCTAAAGCCTTACCAACAACATTTTGCTATGTGGAAATTTCTTCCAATATTAAGTACGGTCTTCAATCGATATTAAATTATAGTTTCAAAATATTAAATTACAGTTTCAAACAAGGCAGGATCTATTTTCATTTAATTAATCGACTTTTTACTGTTTATTTACGGCGTGCAACTGGTTGCTCGGCATTAGCACAATGCTCTGTTACGCAAAACAATGGTAATTCAGATAAATACCGAGAGATTAACTGAAGTCGGGTAGTTTAAATTCATTTTATATAATTCTAAATACAGAGATAAACCAAGGCGACAACCTAACTATTGTTATATGAGCATACATTACTTTCATGGACATAACGTTTTTATTTCTTAATTGTTGAGTTTCTTTTTTTTTTTACAATAAATTTAAAAAAAATAAAAGAGAAATTTATTAATATGGCCAAAACTCAATATAACACATAAACCGTTCTTTCAACACAAAACATTTCGTTATTGCATCCACATCATATTCTAATTGCATCATTGTCATCGAAACCGGTGAAATGAAAATCGGAATGGTAAATAAATTGTACAACTAGTGTAAATTAATCATTGGATGAGAAAAAAACCATTACATTTTGCTTTTTCTTGTGGTTAAAAATTTATTACTTACAATAAACAATACTGCATAACTATATATAGATGGTAAGGCTTACACAAACTCCATCTTGTTCAAAAAAAGAAAAATAAAAAAAAAAGATAGAAAAGACTAAGACATGAAGATGAACATCACAAAATTAGCTATATTATGGTTTGTATTGGTGGGTATGTTGATAAGTGAAGTCAGGACCGACAAGTTTAGTGTTTGCTACTACAAATGCATTACAAAAAAATCATCGAATTCCAACGGATTTTCCAACGGATTTATCTGTTGGAAATTTTTCAATGGATTTTCAACGGTTTTTAGCGGCGTTTCAACGACGATTTCCGTTAAAATTCCGTTGAAATTTCCAACGGATATCCGTTGGAAATTTTTAACGGAATTTTCAACGTATTCAATTGAAAAATTGGGTTGAAAATTTCCAACGGTATTTCCAACGGATATCGGTTGGAAATTTCCAATGGATGTTGGTTGGAAAAAAATTCCAACGGATGTCGGTTGGAAATTTTTTTGGAAATTTAAAAAAAAATTTTAACGGATATCCGTTGCAAATTTAGATTTTAATTGAAAAATTAATTGAAATATCTAATATATATATATATATATATAATATACACATATATATATATATATATTTAAATACATGTATTTTATATATTTATACGTATACATATATATATATATATATATATCGATATGTCTATATTAACCATATACATACACATAACAAATATTATATATATATATATATGAATTCGAATGTGTATATACATAAATATATATACATATAAATATTTATATATATATGTATATATGTATATATGTATATGTGTATGTGTATATATATATATATATGTATAAATATTTATATATGTATATATATTAATGTTATATGATATCAGAAGTTTAACTTGGAGTAATTGGATGATTGTAAATTGGAACTCTAGGGTTAAGGAGGATTGAGTTGGAGCAATGGAATGATGGGTGACCTATTGGGAAGTGAGCTTCGGGATCGGGATCAGGGTCGGGGTTGGGATCGTAGTCGGGGTCAGGGTCGAGAATATGTTTTGAATTTTTCGTTGAAAAATTCCAACGGATTGCGGTTGGAAATTCCATTTGAAAATTCCAACGGATATCGGTTGGAAATTCCGTTGGAAGGATTGCGGTTAGAAATCCGTTGGAAAATTCCAACGAAAAAATTCATTGAAATTCTGTTGAAAATTCCAACGGTTGTCCAACAGACACCGATTTCCAATGACGAAATTTCAACGGATTTATCCGTTGGAAACGTTAATTTCCAACGGAAATTTGGCCATTTCCAACGGATTTGCCCGTTGGAAATGACCATTTTTTTGTAGTGATGTTTTAACAAATGTGCTTACACAAAAGCCAATAAAATGAACTAACATGCAGAATCAAATGTATTATGCAATGTGTTGTATCGTTCTATCCCAAAGAGGGATGCAACACCTTTCACTTCCACAATCCAATTCTTATTCTGATTCTTTTAAAATCGATGATGGCAATATGGATCATAGTGTTTATTGTAAACATGGTTGTACAGTCCATTCTTGCGTTGATTCTCTAGCCGTAATTGATTCTTATATCTCATTTTCGTATCTTTTTTTTTATTAGGAAAATATTAGTTTCAATTTATTATATACAATTTAAATATATGATGTAGGCCCTGAGTAGTATTTAACGATTATATATAATCTAAATTTATTTCGATCAATGGTTCATACAGATGCATTTAAAGTGGAAATATGCTACAAGAATTGTGCCCGAAGGGTTTGCAAAACCTAGTGGCAAAATTCACTAAGGTTAAATTAAAATCATTTTTTCATTTAAAAAAATGAAACTGATGTTTCCTATATTTTTTGAACTATTTTGAGTATATTTTTTGTTTCTATATTATGGCAGGAGATTTAATTGCAAGACTGGTCATTCCATCATTTACTATTCTTCCACGTTCCACATCTAAACCTACCACTACATGATGATGAGATATAATAGTTAAGTAAACAGTGATTAAAAAATTTATATGTGTGCGGTTTATAACAATCGTTATACACGAAATCGCATATTGTTATTATTATTGGCTTTTTAACATTTATTTTGTATTAATCCTATTTTTAATTTTTTATTTATTGTAATATATATATTTTTATGTTCTATGAAACTATTTGTTATCCTAATTTCTTATTGTATATTTTTTTGGCATAATTCTTGTCTCTATCGGATTGATTACAACTTTACCTAATTTCTTTGTAGTTTATTGATTTGACATTCAGTTCTGATGTATAACATTGACTTAGAAAATGCGAAAAATATAGTGAGAAAATGAAAATGTGAAAAATATAGTGAGAAAATATAAATATCATTACAAAGATTCTTAAGATATTTTGGGAACAAATAAATCAATTTTTAACTCCGTTCAAAACAAATACTCCTTAAAATAAATACTTTGACTTTGAAGCGAATTAAAAAGTAAAATGAGAAAAAATACCAACAAAGTAGAAAACGAATTATTCATGGCTTTGATTCCAACATGCTTCTATGATCTGAACTTCAGCTAATGGTGTCAATCAGGTCGGCCCAAAATCCACACTCGACCAAGAATTTCGGACTCGTAGTTAGGCTCAGGCGGGGCCAATTTTTTAGGACCTATATGATTAAGTCCGAAGTTCTGCTCTATAATCTTCGGCTTTGGATCGGGTCCAACCATGAGGACTGGTCTACTCAATTCCTTTGTAAATTTATTTGTTTTTTTTTATTTTTTTATTGACTCGAATCGTCCAAAGATCAAATTGAGCCCGGCTCAGAAGCCCTTTTTTTTTCGAGCCAACACATTTAGGCCTGAACCTTGACATTTTCCAGGTGGACTTGATTCGGATTTTGGGCCTAAATTGATACCCCTAACTTCAACCAACGATATGTTGTTGTGTTTAGAATTTTGGAGTAAATATTTTATTTTAGTATATAAATAGACTTTCCACCAGGGATTCATTTATTGGCATGAGGTTTGAACGACTTATCTACTTATCTGATGTGGGATAATGAGGATGAGTTAATAAACCATTTGTTCTTTACTTGTCACTACACTTCTGCGATACGAGCATCTCTCCTTTGTCATGTCATATACTACCCGACAAACTTGCACCTCATTTTCGGACCAGGTAAACTGAGTGTGTAACGACCTGTGACTGCTATAGATTATCGAAACTGCCCTTACACAACAACACGATACCTTCCAGCGTGTTTTGTTCTCACTTGCATGCATATCGAGACTCTTTTCAGTAGGTTACCCATACTGAAATTGCTCTAGAATCAGCACGTTTAACTTTGGAGTTCTTTCGGGATAGTCAACCGAAAAGGTAGGTGCACATTATTGCTATGAGTAGTCCAACTAATTCTTTTTATGTTATCTCAAACCTATATAGTCCTCGGATCTCTCATATTCGAGTGCGTTCGATTGATTCTTGTATCTCTTTGGCCTTAGTGGTACTCGGAAAGCCACACCTTGACCGTGTCATCGTACTGATGAACACTCCTAACCCTCATCGTAGCTTGGGATATCACAAGGTGGAACGGTGTACCAATGAAAAGACCTTAACACTTATGGTTATAATACTTTTCTAGAGCACCAATTGCACGGTGTGACGCGAGAGGAACACTAGGCTACATGACATCCATACTCGCTCGAGACATTCTCACAACCCGTCGAAGTTAACATCCATTCAAAATGTATGGAAGACCGACCATTCGCAGGACACGTTGCTCACAATCTGGTTCCGATTCTTTGATCATCTTTTACTGCTTATGACACAGTTTTGTATCTTGGCTATTTTAGGTTAGGGCCTGGCCCCTCGTCTATATTCACGGCTATCAACAGTCTGGCCACCCCCTTTGTAAGAACCTTTTCACATATATACAGTTTACAGTTAACAAAAGATATCAAAATTTAGACAATATATCAATTCTCTAAAATCCTATCCATACTAGATTGAGGCAAAACGATATCGCATTCCAACTCTTGATATTCACACTCAATCTCTTTGGCATCCATTACAATTAAAAAACTTTTAAATCTAGAAAAAAAAATATTGATATGGAACTAAAATGTCAAACATAAGAAGAGAAAGCATTTTCATATATATAAATCAAACCAAAATCTAATCAAACCATTCGAGTATATATATAATGTCCTTATTTAGTCATTTTGAATTTCTTTTTTGACAACAATTAAAAACAAAAGAGAAAAAATATTAATATTCTCAAAATCTATATAGCATGTAACCAGTTTCTTCCTCACAAATTTTGTTATTGCGCACATCCATAGTATATTCCAATTGTATTGTTGTCATTGAAACCGGTGAAACGAAAAGCGGAATGGTAAATAATTTGTACAACTTGTGTAAATTAATGATTGGATGAGAAAAAACCATTACATTTTGTTTTTTCTTGTGGTGGAAAATTTAATGCCTAAAATAAACAATGCTACATAAATATATATATAGATGTTAGGGCTTACACAAACTCCATCTTGTTCAAAAAAGAAAAAGAAAAGAAAAGATAGAAAAGACTAAGGCATGAAGATGAACATCACAAAACTAGCCTTATTAGGGTTTGTGTTGGTGGGCATGCTGATAAGTGAAGTAAGGGCCGACAAGTTTAGTGTTTGCTATCACAAATGTTTTAACAAATGTGCTTACCCAAAAGCCAATAAAATGAACGTGACATGCGGAATCAAATGTACTGCGCAATGTGTCGTATCGTTCCATCCCAAACACGGAGGCAACACCCTTTCACGTCAACAATCCAATTCCGATTCTGATTCTTATGAAATCGATGATGGCAAGATGGATCCTAGTGTTTATTGTAAACTTGGTTGTACAGTCCATTCTTGCGTTGATTCTCTAGCCGGTAATTGATTCTTACATCTCATTTTCTTATCTTTTTTTTCGATTAGGAAAATATTAGTTTTAGTTCAATATATAGAATTTTAATATATAATGTAGCCCTTTAATAAGATTTAACGGTTATATACAATCTAACTTTATTTCTATTGATGGATCATGCAGATGCGTTCAAAGTGGAGAAATGTTACAAGAATTGTGTCCGAAGGGTTTGCAAAACCTAGTGATAAAATTCACAGGTTCAATTAAATTTATTTTTTTTCATTTAAAAAAAACTGTAACTGAAGTTTCCTTTATTTTTTGAACTATTTTGAGTAAAGTTTTTGTTTCTATATTATGGCAGGAGACTTAATTACAAGGCTGATCATTTCATCCTTTATTATTATTCCACCTTCCACATTCAAACCCACCACGACATGATGATGAGATGTAATCGTTAAATAAACAGTGATTAAAAAATTGATATGTGTCGGTTTATAACAATCGTTATACGCGGAATCGTAAATTATTATTATTGGCTTTTTAATATTTCTTTTGTGTTAATCTTGTTTTTAATTTTTTTCATTTATTGTAACATATATATTTTTTATGTTCTACAAAACTATTTTTTATTCTAAATTCTTATTGTATGATTTTTTCCAATACTTTTGTCTCGTTTCTGATTAATTATCACTTTACCTTATTTCCTTATCGTTTATTGATTTGACATTTAGTTATGATGAACATATCTCTAGTAACACTGACATAGAAAATTTTGAAAACATAGTGAGAAATTATGAATATTATTACAAAGATTCTTAAGATATTTTGGAAACAAATAAATCAATATTAATTCCTTACAAATAAATATTCCTTAAAATAAATACTTTGACTCTGAAATGAATTAAAATTAAAAAATAAAAAGAGAAAAAAATACCAACAAAGTAGAAAACGAATTATTCACTGATTTGAATCCAATATGCCTCCATGATCTGAGCTTCAGCTACGGGCGTCAATCGTGTCGGTCTAAACCCACACTCGACCGAGATTTTCAGGCTCGGGATTAGTCTCAGGATGTGCCAATTTTAGGACCTATATGATCAAGTCTGAAGTATTCGTCTCTATAAATTCTAGCTTCGGATCGGGTTGAGCCATGCCAAACCGGCCTACTCAATTCTTTTGTAAATTTATTTGTTTTCTTTTTTTCAATTTTTTTTTGAAAAAATATCGATATTTTGGATTTGACCCGTATTGGGCCGAAGGTCGGATTGAGCCCGACCTGGAAGCCCAATGTTTATCGAGCCAAAATGTTTAGGCCTCAAACCTCATATTTTTCGAGTGGACTCGATTCGGGCATTGGACCTAAATTGACACTCCTAACTTCAACCATCGACAGGGAGGCTCTTTGCAAAGAGAATGTGTCTGGTTTTTAACAGGAAAGTGATATGTTGTCGTGTTCAGAATTTTGGAGTAAATATTTTATTTTGGTATATAAACATACTTTTCACCGGGGATCATTTATTGGCATGAGGTTTGAACAACTTATCTACTTGTTTGATGTGGGATAATGAGGATGAGTTAATAAACCATTTGTTCTTTACTTGTCACTACACTTCTGTGATACGAGCATCTTTCCTTTGTCATACCCTATACTACCCGACAAACTTGCACCTCATTTTCGGACCAGGTAAACTGGGTGTGTAATGACCTGTGACTGCTATAAATTATCGAAACTGCCCTTACACTGCAACACGAGACCTTCCAGCGTGTTTTGTTCTCACTTGCATACATATCGAGACTCTTTTCAGTAGGTCACCCATACTGAAATTGCTCTAGAATTAGCACGTTTAACTTTGAAGTTCTTTCGGGATAGTCAACCGAAAAGGTAGGTGCACATTATTGCTATGAGTAGTCCAAGTAATTCTTTTTATGTTATCTCAGACCTATATAGTCCTCGGATCTCTCATATTCGAGTGCATTCGATTGATTCCTGTATCTCTTTGGCCTTAATGGTACTCGGGAAGCTACATCTTGACCGTGCCATCGCACTGACGAACACTCCTAACCCTCATCGTAGCTCGGGATATCACAGGGTGGAACGGTGTACCAATGAAAAGACCTTAACACTTATGGTTATAATACTTTTCTAGAGCACCAATTGCACGGTGTGACGCGAGAGGAACACTAGGCTATATGTCATCCATACTCGCTCGAGACATTCTCACAACCCGTCAAAGTTAACATCCATTCAAAATGTATGGAAGACCGACCATTCGCAGGACACATTGCTCACAATCTGGTTCCGATTCTTTGATCATCTTTTACTGCTTATGACACACTTTTGTATCCTGACTATTTTAGGTTGGGGACTGGCCCCTCGTCTGTATTCACGGCTATCAACAATCTGGCCACCCCTTTGTAAGAACCTTTTCACATATATACAGTTTACAGTTAACAAAAAATAATCACAATTTAGACAATATATCAATTCTCTAACATCCTATCCATACTAGATTGAGGTAAAACGATATCGCATTCTAACTCTTGATATTGACACTCAATCTCTTTGGCATCCATTACATTAAAAAACTTTTAAATCTAGAAAAAAAATATTGATATGGAACTTAAATGTCAAACCTAAGAAGAGAAAGCATTTTCATATATATAAATCAAACCAAAATCTAATCAAACCACTCGAGTATATATATAATGTCCTTATTTAGTCATTTTGAATTTCTTTTTTGACAACAATTAAAAACAAAAGAGAAAAAATATTAATATTCTCAAAATCTATATAGCATGTAACCAGTTTCTTCCTCACAAATTTTGTTATTGCGCACATCCATAGTATATTCCAATTGTATTGTTGTCATTGAAACCGGTGAAACGAAAAGCGGAATGGTAAATAATTTGTACAACTTGTGTAAATTAATGATTGGATGAGAAAAAACCATTACATTTTGTTTTTTCTTGTGGTGGAAAATTTAATGCCTAAAATAAACAATGCTACATAACTATATATATAGATGTTAGGGCTTACACAAACTCCATCTTGTTCAAAAAAGAAAAAGAAAAGAAAAGATAGAAAAGACTAAGGCATGAAGATGACCATCACAAAACTAGCCATATTAGGGTTTGTGTTGGTGGGCGTGTTGATAAGTGAAGTAAGGGCCGACAAGTTTAGTGTTTGCTATCACAAATGTTTTAACAAATGTGCTTACCCAAAAGCCAATAAAATGAACGTGACATGCGGAATCAAATGTACTGCGCAATGTGTCGTATCGTTCCATCCCAAACGCGGAGGCAACACCCTTTCACGTCCACAATCCAATTCCGATTCTGATTCTTATGAAATCGATGATGGCAAGATGGATCCTAGTGTTTATTGTAAACTTGGTTGTACAGTCCATTCTTGCGTTGATTCTCTAGCCGGTAAATGATTCTTATATCTCATTTTCTTATCTCTTTTCTCGATTAGGAAAATAGTAGTTTCAGTTCAATATATAGAATTAGAATATATGATGTAGCCCTTGAGTAGGATATAACAGTTATATATAATCTACCTTTATTTCTATTGATGGATCATGCAGATGCATTCAAAGTGGAGAGATGCTACAAGAATTGTGCCCGAAGGGTTTGTAAAACCTAGTGGTAAAATTCACTAAAGTTAGATTAAATTCATTTTTTCATTTAAAAAAACACTGTGACTGAAGTTTTCTTTATTTTTTGGATTTTATCGTGACATTTGCTTTTCTATTTTTTTAAACTATGGCAGGAGACTTAATTGCAAGACTGACATCCTTTACTATTCCTCCACGTTCCACATTCAAATCCACCACCACATGAAGATGAGATGTAATAGTTAAGTAAACAATGATTAGAAAATTGTTATGTGTGCGGTTTATAACAATCGTTATACACAGAATCACAAATTATTAATTGGCTTTTTAACATTTCTTTTGTATTAATCCTATTTTTAATTTTTTCATTTATTATAACATGTATATTTTTTTATGTTCTATGAAACTATTTGCTATCCTAATTTGTTATTGTATGATTTTTTCGCATAATTCTTATCTCATATCTTATTGATTACCACTTTACCTAATTTCTTTATCGTTTATTGATTTGACATTCAGCTCTAATATGTGCATATCTCTAGTAACATTGACTTAGAAAATTTTAAAAATATAGTGAGAAATTATGAATATTATTACAAAGCTTCTTAAGATATTTTAGGAACAAATAAATCAATATTTAATTTCGTATAAACAAATAATCCTTAAAATAAATACTTTGAATTTGAAACGAATTAAAATTAAAAAATAAAAAGAGAGAAAAAAATACCAACAAAGTAGAAAACAAATTATTCATTGCTTTGAATCCAACATGCTTCAGCTACAGGTGTCAATCGGGTTAGCCCAAACCCACACTCGACCGAGAATTTTGGGCTTGGAGTTAGGCTCGGGTTGGGCCAATTCTTTAGTACCTATATGATTAAATCTGAAGTTCGACTCTATAAATTTCGGCTTCGGATCGGGTCGAGCCATGCCAGACCGGGCTACTCAATTCTTTTGTAAATTTATTTGTTTTTTTTTCAATTTTTTTAAAAAAAATATCGAGATTTTTTATTGACTCGTACCGGGCCAAAGGTCGGATTGAGCTCGACCCGGAAGACCAATTTTTTTCGAGCCAAAACATTTAGGCAATAACCCTGACATTTTTCGAGTGGACTCGATCCAAGCTTTGGGCCTAAATTGACACTCCTAATTTCAACCATCTACAGAGAGGCTCATGCAAATAAAATGTGTTTGATTTTTAACAGACAAGTGATATGTTGTTGTATTCAGAATTTTGGAGTAAATATTGTATTTTAGTATACAAACAGACTTTTCACCGGGGATCTTTTATTGGCATGAGGTTTGAACAACTTATCTACTTGTCTGATGTGGGATAATGAGGATGAGTTAATAAACCATATGTTCTTCATTTATCACTACATTTTTGCGATATGGGCATCTCTCCTTTGCCATGCCCCCTATCCAATAAACTTGCACGTCATTTTTGGGCCAGGTAAACAGGGTGGAACGGTGCACCAATGATGGGACCTTGACACTTATGGTTATAATACTTTTCTAGAGCACAAATTGTATGGTATGATGCGAGAGGAATACTAGGCTACATGACATCCATACTCCTCGGTACATTCTCACAACCCCCCATCGAAGTTAACATCCATTCAAAGTGTATGAAAACTGACAACTCGCAGGACACACTGCTCACAATCTAGTTCCGATTCTTTGATCATTTTTTACTACTTATGATACACTTTTGTATCCTGGACTATTTTGGACTAAGGCTTCACCCTGTCTGTATTCACGGCAATTAACAATCTGGTCACCGCTTTGTAAGAACCTTCTCACACATATACAGTTTACAATTAAAAAAATAATCACATTTAGATAATATATCAATTCTCTAACATCTTATCCATACTAGATTGAAGCAAAACAATAACTCCAACTCTTGATGTTGTTCACACTCAATCTCGTTGGCATCCATTACGATTAAAATTTTTAAATCTGGAAAAAATATTGATATGGATCTTAAATGTCCAACTTAAGCACACAAAGCATTTTCTTATATAAATCAAACCAAACTCTAATCAAACCACTCGAATATATATATATATATATATATATATATATATATATACACACACACACAACATTCTTATTTCGTCATTGTTGCTTTTCTTCTTTTTTACAATTATTAAAAAAACAAAAGAGAAAAAATTAGTAATATTTTCAAAATCTATATAGCATGTAAATTATTTCTTCCTCACAAATTTTATTATTGAGCACATCCATAGCATATTCCAATTGCATTGTTGTCACTGAAATCGGTGAAACAAAAAGCGGAATGGTAAATAATTTATACAACTACTGTAAATTAATGATTGGATGAGAAAAATCCATTACATTTTGTTTTTGCTTGTGGTGGAAAATTTAATACCTAAAATAAACAACGCGACATAACTATATATATATAGATGGTAAGTCTTACACAAACTCCATCTTGTTCAAAAAAAGAAAAGAAAAGAAAAGAAAAGAAAATATAGAAAAGACTAAGGCATGAAGATGAACATCACAAAACTAGCCTTATTAGGGTTTGTGTTGGTGGGCATGCTGATAAGTGAAGTAAGGGCCGACAAGTTTAGTGTTTGCTATCACAAATGTTTTAACAAATGTGCTTACCCAAAAGCCAATAAAATGAACGTGACATGCGGAATCAAATGTACTGCGCAATATGTTGTATCGTTCCATCCCAAACGCGGAGGCAATACCCTTTTACGTCCAAAATCCAATTCCGATTCTGATTCTTATGAAATCGATGATGGCAAGATGGATCCTAGTGTTTATTGTAAACTTGGTTGTACAGTCCATTCTTGCGTTGATTCTCTAGCCGGTAATTGATTCTTACATCTCATTTTCTTATCTTTTTTTTCGATTAGGAAAATATTAGTTTTAGTTCAATATATAGAATTTTAATATATAATGTAGCCTTTTAGTAAGATTTAACGGTTATATACAATCTAACTTTATTTCTATTGATGGATCATGCAGATGCGTTCAAAGTGGAGAAATGTATTGAAAAATAAAATGCGGAAATTAAATTAGAAAGAAAGAACAAAAGATAAAAGAACGGAAACACTTTTATTGCTACATCTCTTCTTCTTGTTACATTACAATAAAAATAATCCATACATTTATAGGAAAAATTATTGAAAGAAACAAGGAAATAAAGATACGAAAGAAACAAATAAGGCAAAATATAATTATCACGATATATATTTTATTCTTAATCGATATTATGCCTTTAATTGTTATCAATCATATCAAATCTCCATATTTTGTTTCTATTTCAACAAAATGCTACAAGAATTGTGTCCGAAGGGTTTGCAAAACCTAGTGATAAAATTCACAGGTTCAATTAAATTTATTTTTTTCATTTAAAAAAACTGTAATTGAAATTTCCTTTATTTTTTGAACTATTTTGAGTAAAAAAAATTTCTATATTATGGCAGGAGACTTAATTACAAGGCTGATCATTCCATCCTTTATTATTATTCCACCTTCCACATTCAAACCCACCACGACATGATGATGAGATGTAATCGTTAAATAAACAGTGATTAAAAAATTGATATGTGTCGGTTTATAACAATCGTTATACGCGGAATCGTAAATTATTATTATTGGCTTTTAAATATTTCTTTTGTGTTAATATTTTTTTTAATTTTTTTTTCATTTATTGTAACATATATTTTTTTATGTTCTACAAAACTATTTTTTATTCTAAATTATTATTGTATGATTTTTTCCAATACTTTTGTCTCGTATCTGATTAATTATCATTTTACCTTATTTCGTTATCGTTTATTGATTTGACATTTAGTTCTGATGAACATATCTCTAGTAACACTGACATAGAAAATTTTGAAAACATAGTGAGAAATTATGAATATTATTACAATGATTCTTAAGATATTTTGGAAACAAATAAATCAATATTAATTCCTTACAAATAAATATTCTTTAAAATAAATACTTTGACTCTGAAATGAATTAAAATTAAAAAATAAAAAGAGAAAAAAATACCAACAAAGTAGAAAACAAATTTTTCACTGATTTAAATCCAACATGCCTCCATGATCTGAACTTCAGCTATGGGTGTCAATCGTGTCGGTCTAAACCCACATTCGACCGACATTTTCGGGCTCGGGATTAGTCTCAGGATGTGCCAATTTTAGGAACTATATGATTAAGTCTGAAGTATCCATCTCTATAAATTCTGGCTTCGGATCGGGTTGAGCCATGCCAAACCGGTCTACTCAATTCTTTTGTAAATTTATTTGTTTTCTTTTTTTCAATTTTTTTTTTTTTGAAAAAATATCGAGATTTTGGATTTGACCCGTATTGGGCCGAAGGTCGGATTGAGCCCGACCCGGAAGTCCAATGTTTATCGAGCCAAAATGTTTAGGCCTCAAATGTCATATTTTTCGAGTGGACTCGATTCGGGCTTTGGACCTAAATTGACACTCCTAACTTCAACCATCGACAGACAGACTCTTGCATAGAGAATGTGTCTGGTTTTTAACAGGCAAGTGATATGTTGTCGTGTTCAGAATTTTGGAGTAAATATTTTATTTTGGTATATAAACAGACTTTTCACCGAGGATCATTTATTGGCATGAGGTTTGAATAGGGGTGTCAAAATGGTCGGGCCAGGCCGACCCGTCCGAACCCGACAAAAGCCAGGCCCGGCCCGAAACACATGCGGGCTTAAAATGTTGGGCCCGAGGCCCGGTCCAATGGGCTTTTTTCGGGTTCGGATCGGGCTTCGGGCTTTTAAAAAAAATAATAACAAATTAAAAATAAAAATTATTAATAAATAATTATCAAAATAGAAAAAAAAAATAATATATACTAAAGATAATAAAAAATAAAGTTTTGATAAAAACATTTATTAATATATATGTGAATTTAAGAGAAATTAAAACTCAAAATTTTTAATTTTTATATAATAATAAATTTTATTTAAATATTAGTGAATTAATATGCATATATTTATGCATGTATATATATATATTTATCTATATCTATATATATTTATGTTATATAATATATAATACATCTATTTTTTGGGCCGACGGGCCGGGTCGGGCTAGCCCGGCCCGAGCCCGTATTTTGGCCCGCATTTTACGGGTCGGGCCGGCCCGGCCCGATGGACGATCAGGCTTCAATTTCTTAGGCCCAACCCGTAAATTTTACGGGCGGGCTCGGCCGGGTAACGGGCCTCGGGCTTTTTTGACACCCCTAGGTTTGAACAACTTATCTACTTGTCTGATGTGGGATAATGAGGATGAGTTAACATCCATTCAAAGTGTATGGAAGACCGACAACTTGCAAGACACGCTCCACACAATCTGGTTCCGAGTCTTTGAACATTTTTGACTGCTTATGACACACTTTTGTATCTTGAGCAATTTTGGACTAGGGTTTCACCCCGTCTGTATTCACAACAATTAACAATCTGGCCACCCCTTTGTAAAAACCTTCTCACATATAAACAGTTTACAATTAACATAAAATAATCAAAATTTAGACAATATATCAATTCTCCAACATCCTATCCATAGTAGATTGAGGCAAAACGATATTGCACTCCAACTCTTGATGTTCACACTCAATCTCGTTGGTATCCATTACGATTAAAAACTTTTAAATCTGAAAAAATATCGATATGGATCTTAAATGTCAAACTTAAGCACACAAAGCATTTTCATATATATCAATCAAACCAAACTCTAATCAAACCACTCGAATATATATATATAGCATGTAAATTGTTTCTTCCTCACAAATTTTGTTATTGCGCATATCCATAGCATATTCCAATTGCATTGTTGTCACTGAAACCGGTGAAACGAAAAGCAGAATGGTAAATAATTTGTACAACTAGTGTAAATTAATGATTGGATGAGAAAAAACCATTACATATTGTTTTTTCTTGTGGTGGAAAATTTAATGCCTAAAATAAACAATGCTACATGACTATATATATAGATGGTAGAGTTTACACAAATTCCATCTTGTTCAAAAAAAGAAAAAGAAAAGAAAAGAAAAGATAGAAGAGACTAAGGCATGAAGATGAACATCACAAAACTAGCCATATTAGGGTTTGTGTTGGTGGGCATGCTGATAAGTGAAGTAAGGGCCGACAAGTTTAGTGTTTGCTATCACAAATGTTTTAACAAATGTGCTTACCCAAAAGCCAACAAAATGAACGTGACATGCGGAATCAAATGTACTGCGCAATGTGTTGTATCGTTCCATCCCAAACGCGGAGGCAACACCCTTTTACGTCCACAATCCAATTCCGATTCTGATTCTTATGAAATCGATGATAGCAAGATGGATCCTAGTGTTTATTGTAAACTTGGTTGTACAGTCCATTCTTGCGTTGATTCTCTAGCCGGTAAATGATTCTTATATCTCATTTTCTTATCTTTTTTTTATTAGGAAATTATTAGTTTTAGTTCAATATATAGAATTTGAATATATGATGTAGCCCTTGAGTAGGATTTGACGGTTATATATAATCTAACTTAATTTCTATTGATGGATCATGCAGATGCGTTCAAAGTGGAGAAATGCTACAAGAATTGTGCCCGAAGGGTTTGCAAAACTTAGTGGTAAAATTCACTAAGGTTCAATTAAATTCATTTTTTTCATTTAAAAAAAACTGTAACTGAAGTTTCCTTTATTTTTTGGACTGTTTCATGACATTTTTTTTTCTATCTTTTTTCTAAATTATGGTAGGAGACTTAATTACAAGACTGGCCATTCCATGACAACTAACTACTACATGATGATGAGATGTAATAGTTAAGTAAACAGTGATTAAAAAATTTATATGTGTGCGGTTTATAACAATCGTTACACACAGAATCACAAATTTTTATTATTATTGACTTTTTAACATTTCTTTTGTCTTAATCCTATTTTTAATTTTTTTCATTCATTATAACATGTATATTTTTTATGTTCTCTGAAACTATTTATTATCCTAATTTCTTATTGTATGGGTTTTTTTAGCATAACTCTTGTATCTGATCGATTACCATTTTACCTAATTCCTTTGTCGTTTATTGATTTGATATTCGATTCTGACTACATATCTCTAGTAACATTGACTTAGAAAATTTTAAAAATATAGTGAGAAATTATGAATATAATTACAAAGACTCTTAAGATATTTTGGAAACAAATAAATCAATATTTAATTTCGTAGAAACAAATATTTCTTAAAAAAATACTTTGACTTTGAAGCGAATTAAAATTAAAAAAAAAAAGAAAAAATATACCAACAAAAGTATAAAATTAATTATTCATTGTTTTGAATACATGCTTCTATGTTCTGAACTTCAACTAGGGCATCAATCTGATCGACCCAAACCCATACTCGACCCGAGAATTTTGGGCTCAGGTCAGGCTCGGGCCGAGCCAATTTTTTAGGACCTATATAATTATGTTTGAAATCCAACTCCACACATTTCAACTTCGGATCAGGTCGGGTCAAGCCGGACTGGCCTAATCAATTCTTTTGTCAAATTATTTTTTTTCTTTTTTTCGATTTTTTTTGAAAAAAATATCGAATTTTTTTATTGACCCGAATCAGGCCAAAGCTCGAGTTGAGCCCGGCCCGGATGCTTAGTTTTTTTCGAGCCAAAACATTTAGGCTTGAACCCCGACATTTTTCAAATGGACTCGAGTCGGGTTTTAGGCCTAAATTGACACCCTAACTTCAACCATCGAGAGAGAGAGTAGTAAGAGAAGCTCTTGCAAATAGAATGTGTCTGATTTTTTAACAGACAAGTGATATGTTATTTGTTCGGAATTTTAGAGTTAATATTTTATTTTAATATGATAATTCAACTTTTAACGTACCGGACAATAATTTTTTCTCACGGTGTTATTAATATGTCCGATAATACTTTTTTTTTCTAAATTTATCAATGTTTATGCTCCATGAAAAACCAAACACTCACCATGTAGTTTCATGCAGCATCGGATCTAAACAAGAATAATATAAACACTGCTTACAATAATAACGTATAGATGCGTGACAGTAATTAAAGATCAATTAAATGAACCCAAACATAGTTCAACCGGTGAAACGATGGCGCAAATCGTTGTTCCGTTCACGAGTTCGAAACTCAATTTTCGAGAGAGAGCATATAATCAAAATCATATGGTTAGCTCTCATTCATGGGGATTAGTGTGAATCTTGATTCAAGATATACGATTATCTAAAAAAAATTCAATCAAATGAGTGTCATCTTAATCAAAACGGTTATAAACAATATTTGAATAGTCAAAAGCTAAGACTTTTGAAACAAAAACAAAGTGGTCGACCTAACTAGATCCTAAATTAGTAAACGCTAAACAAATTAAGAAAGATATTATTATCAAATTTGAACGAAAAGAAAATCTAGAAATACTATTATTGGGAAAATAGAAACCCTAAGGAATGCATATATAAACTTCACCTTGCCCCGAGGAGAAAATTTAAAAAAAAAATAAACCAAAAACATCATAAGGAAACTAAATCGAAAAAAAGATTGGAGAGATATGGAGATTAAAAGATCAAGATTAGCCATTTTGGGGTTTGTTTTGATGATAAGTATGTTCATGAGCCATGCCTCGGCGGGTTTCGCGGACTGCTATGACGATTGCTTCTATAGATGTATGCATAGACCCAACAGAGGATGTGTTCTTCCATGTGCCCACGAATGTTGGTTCAAGCCGCCTCGAAAACCTCGTTTCAGACGTCGTAGACATTCTTCCCGACACAACACTCGAAGCTCCGTCCCCGAGACGGTCCGAGTTCTCTAATCGTTAATTAATACAATACCGGTAATTAACTGCTTTTTTCCCCCTCTTTCTATTCTTTTTTGTTCGTGTAAAAGGTATTCACTAACTCGACCGCACGCTAATAAACTAAGGTGAAAGGTTTCAATTCACGGCCTTGATGAAGTGTGAATAAGAATCCGAACCATACTAGGTCACAGGCTTTGTTCCTATCAGGGTTTTTCCAAGGTCTAATCGATGAGTCGGGTCATGAGTTGCCTTCGAACAATATTGTTCTTTGAGAATCCTGTGCAATGACACGGAGCGACACTTATCTGGGTTTTTCCGATCCTCTGGAGATATAGTTGGATTGAAAATTTGGTTAACTTCCGAATTATAAAAAATTTATGTTCTTTGAGTTTTAAAAGTTTTTAGGGTTTCAAGGAGAATCAAGTTACACCGAAACAGTTTATAGGAGTAATATGCCGAATCATGACAAAACTAGAATTACACAACAGTGCAAGAAAGTGAAAATCTTATATTCTGATATGTAAATGCGTGCGTATATATATATGTGTGTATATATATGTATATGTGCAATAAAGACCATTGCTTTAGTTTTTTATTTATTTATGTATTTTATTTATTTGCATGAATATTATATGTCATACAGATGGTTGGTTGCCTACAAAATTCAACGAAAGTACCCGAAGCCGCATAATTTATAAAGCATAATGTGTCTTTTCCTTTGTAATAATATCGCATGGTTTTTCAATTATCAAGTTATTATCACCGCATGATTTGTCAATGTTAATTATTCTTTGACTTCATATAGTATACAAATACTATTAAAAGTAACCACCGAGTCTCTCCACAATTCATCAAAACGAATATTATAAAATCCTCATATAAATTACGATTTTTTTCATACTTTATACAAATGACAGGCTTTCAAATCTTTACAAAAAACAATGAATTGTTCAAGCTAAGGCTAGTCATTAAAAAAAAACATCGACGAATTAGAATATTAAAACGGCATCCGGGATAAAAATCGAGCATTTAGAACATATGTTTGGCAATAATTATGGTATTAAAAATGTTTTCCCAATTATATTGTTCCACATATCTTATTTTATATTAAGGTTGAGTTTTTCAACATATTATATGTTTTCGCATGAATCCCATTTCATTTGGGCCCATACTCTTATTATTATAAGCACCCTTCTTTTTGTGTTTTTATTCTTCTAGAATGGGCTTCCAATCAATTTCTTAATAGGCTTTCACTCAACATCCTCAACCCCAATTTACTTATTTATTTATTTTTTTAATAGAATGGGTTTTGATCAACCTAAGGTTCCAATAAGATGCATTTTCTTTTAATCCAATCAGGTTAGGTCTTGTTTTTCATGCCATATATAAATTAATAGAATGATTTTAAAAATCTAGAATCCCTTTTGGAAAAAAAAAATAGAACATGTTCTGTCATTCCATAAAACCTCATAGAATATAATATATTATTCCACAGAATGATTACCAATAGGTAATTATTTAATTTAAGTGGAAAAAAAAATTAGTTATTAAAAGATAATATTTAGGATGGTTTATTTGGTTTATAATTTAATAATCAACTTATCTAAACGGAATAACATATAATACGTAAGCAAGCTAAATCTGATATAAAAGTCAGATGATTTTGATTTTTTTAAAAGCGAAAATATAAATTCGAAGCCAATAAAAAGTAATTAACAAATTGAAAATTTTATTTAAAAAAATACTTTTTTACCAATAAAAAATAAAATTGAACCGAATCAAATCAAATTTAACTTAAAAATCTAAAAAATATATTTTTTCTAAAACTGAAATAACCCCGTTCACAACTTCACATGAATGTGAGTGGAATCCGAATCCAAACCCGAACCAAAACCGAATAAACTATACCTAGTAATATTGAAAACAATTGACGGCTTAATAATTACTTGTCCAATTTTAATATTTTTTTTTAATTCTCATATACCACGATTTGTGAAGTTGAGCAATAAATAAAATAGGCTTTGAAAAAAAATCTCCAAAGATCTCTCACGTCTTATTCAAAATATACCATAAAATTAAATTAATAATAATTAAAAACATCGCCAGAGCGCTCAAGCTTCCCCTTTTTTTTTTTATTAAACGTTCGAAACCGTGTTTATTTCACAAGCCTCTCCCCTTCCCTCCCTCGCGTCATGAACTCCACACAAAGTCTGACAAAGAACACGACAACATAAGCTAACAAAAGCAGAACGACCTTAGCTTCCATGGCGACAACACTTCGGTCCAAACCCAATCCTCCCTCTACCTCTTCTTCTTCTCCTTCTTCAAAGTGAGTCAAGAAAAAGCAACCAAATCCTCTGTGCGTTTTCCGCAGCTTCCCGCGCAAATTCCAGCGCAGCTTCTTCCTCCTTCGCCTTACGAAACGCCGCCTGATAATCTTCTTGCGCATGCGAAGCTTCTTCCATCAGATGCATCAGACGGGTCACCAGTTCTTGGAATTTCGCGTCCACAGCCTCTTTCTCGGCCTCCAGCTTCGCCAGCAGCTTCTTTATCGCTACAATCTTTACGTACAGCTCGTCACCTTTCTGGGCTAATCCCTTTGCAGATTCGATGTCGGTTTCCACCACCGCTTGCTTCTCCTTCGCCATCTCTTTCAGTATTTTCGCTCGGCTCTGAGCCATGTGGACTCGGTTCGAAGCCTCGATCCCTTCTTCGATCACCGTCTTGTACCTCGCCAGCCGCGAGATGTAACTGACAGATACCGAGTCTAATTCCTCCAGACTCGATACAGCGGCGAGTATCCCGTTAAACTCGGACCGAGTCACGAGTTCTTGGACGGTTACACCACGAAGAGCCTTGATCTTGGCCTTCAGGGTTTCGGTTCTTTCTGTTTTTCTCAGTGACTCGGTCTGACCCGTGGAAGATAGCTCGAAGCTCGAGCCTATTCTCGACGGAACCACCACCTTTGGATTCTTGTGATTCTCGACGAGTTGACTCAGCGAGGTGGTGAGGCTCGATGTCTTGGAAACCGTGGTCTTGGAAGAAGATTCCGAGCTCTGAAACAAAATCCGAGTTAAACATGTTATGTTACAATTTGGAAATGAAGTAAAGATTGAATCTTTTTCGTCGCTTTTTTGGAACAAAAACCTGGATCGAGATATCGTCTTTGATCAGTTCATCGATGTTTATCGTTCTCGGGATCACGATCGAAGCTTCTTTGTCTTCCTTGAGACCACCGCCAAGAGAGTGTTGGTTAAAACACCCGCAGACACCGGCTGATAATATTTGTAAGGACAGAACACAAATGAAGTTATAGTTAGAGTTAGTTCACTCTTGTCATAAACCAGATGGTTTTCGCCGAAAAAAAGAACCTATAACCGATTTTGTAATACCTGATTGTTCAATCTCGAAGAAGTCGAATGTGCTTGATCCGCTCCGTTTCTTCCCCGCTGAATAAAGAAAAGTACAAACTGTCGTATAGAACTCGAAAGAGAGAGAGCGACGAAGAAAGAGATGAAACTGAAAGGGAAGAGTTCTATCCTTACATTGTTCAGTTGTTGGTTTACCGTCCGAGACAGCGGCTGCAACGAAGAAGAAGGAACGAAAAACGAAACTTTTCAAGACATTTACGAGAATGTCCTTTCTGAAACAGAATGGTTCGATACGTTTGTTTCGTTCTATATAAACGTTATTAGTTACTTAAAGGATCCCACAATATATAATTGTTAAGAGGATATCGATATATATATATATATCTCGAGGTACATACCTTCATATTCACGTTCGATCTCGTCCAACATACTTCGCCTCTTTGCAGCTGTAAACGAAACATGTTTAGAAACATCCTCGGAAAGATTGTCCGGAAGAGTCCGTACAAAAGTGTCTACCTTGTTCTTCACCACCCTTGCTTAGTTCTACCCTTAGTTCTTTCAGATTCTTTGCAGCTTCTGCAAGTGACAAAAAAAGGGTTTCCAATCTTTTTCTCCGAAATCAGAGGAACCTATATATACATATATATATATATAGATGATTATATATTGATGTACCTTCGTATTCACGTTCGATCTCATCCAACATGCTTTGTCTCTTTGCAGCTGAAACAACACCATAAGACACCAGCATTAACAACAGCGAATGTATCAGATAATGAACGAAACGTAAAGAGGGCACGGGATTTTTACATTGTTCTCCATCGTCTTTGCCCTCGGTGAAATCAACTCTCAGTTGGTGAAGACTCTTTGCAGCTTCTGCAAGTAAGAAATGGGGGAAAAAAAGACGAAAACAAAAAGAAAATACGTTAAAGATGTTACAGAAAACGTAGGGACGGATGAATGATATCTCGGGTTACCTTCATATTCACGTTCGATCTCATCCAACATGCTTTTCGTCTTTGCAGCTGTAAACAATACATAGAAAAACTGCATTAGAAGGCCGAACAGTAAAGAAACTGGATCAAAAAAGAAGAGTTGATATGTTTTTTACATTGTTCTTCATCATCCTTGCCCTCTGTGAAATCAACCCTTAGTTGATGAAGACTCTTTGCAGCTTCTGCAAGCGAGAAACGAAAAAGAACGAAACAAAAATCATGAGTAATCTTCTTGTTACCTATCCGAATCCCGATATATTTTCTAATAGAAACATAGGAACTGAACAAAGATCGGATTGAGATGTAACCTTCGTATTCACGTTCAATCTCATCCAACATGCTTTGTCTCTTCGCCGCTGTAAGAAAACACGACAAAAAAAAAGCCTTAGATGTTTGTAACGAGGTGGCAAAGAAATCAGGCAAAGCTTGAGGAGATTACTTACACTGTTCTGAATCATCCTTGCCTTCGGTGAAATCAACCTTCAGTTGGTGAATACCCTTTGCAGCAGCTTCAATAGTAATGTAATCGTTATCAAGAACGGTTCAAGATTCGATCCAGAAACAGAGAAACCGATAAAAGAAAGATATATATATATATATATTATCAAGCACGGTTCAAGATTCGATCCAGAAACAGAGGAACCGATAACAGAAAGATATAAACCGAGGTACCTTCATATTCACGTTCTATCTCATCCAACATGCTCTGTCTCTTTGCAGCTGTAACAAAGACATTCAAAACTTTTCCTTCAGAAGACTGCAGGAGAGAGAGAGAGAAAGAGGACAGAGATCGGAGAACTGTAAAGATTCTGAGTTCTTACATTGTTCTTCACCGTCTTTGTTTTCGGAGAAATCAGCCCTCAGGTGTTCAAGACTACTTGCAGCGGCTGCAGGCACCGATAGGGCGAAACAAGAGGATAGTCAAGATTCGCGTTCTTGCAGCAAGAAACGGTTCAACAAAAAAATCGATACCTTAACGTACCTTCGTATTCCCGTTCAATCTCTTCCAACATACTCTGTCTCTTCGCAGCTATATCAAAGGCATATCGATACACATCCTCAGACAACTGTAATAGAGACATTGAATAAGACAGAATAGAAAAAACACAGAGGACAAGGTTTTACTTACATTGTTCTTCATCATCGCCCTTGCTTTCTGAGAAATCAACCTTCAGTTTCTCAAGACTGCTTGCTGCAGCTGCAAGATACAAAAAAAAAGACAAAAAAAATATATAATTAATATTCGTTTTGATTTGTATTTCTAAGAATTTCAAGAATGAAATCTGAAGGCAACCTTCATATTCGCGTTCAATCTCATCCAACATACTTATCCTCTTCGCCGCTGTAACAAGACAATATTAAAAAAAAAACACAGCATGAGAAGACTGTAAGAGAGAAACAAAGAATCAGAAATAAAAAATGGCAGAGGGGACAAAGTTCTTTTACATAGTTCTGAATCATCGTTGCCTCCACTGAAATCGGCCTTTAGTTGCTCAAGACCCTTTGCAGCAGCTGCAGCAGAGGAAAGAATACAGATGCGATACAACATCATAAGCAACGGTCCCGTTGAATTCCACGTTCAATTCCGGTAAAGATAACGGTTCAAGAAAACGTTTACCTTCGTATTCGCGTTCAATCTCTTCCAACATGCTCTGTCTCTTTGCAGCTGCGTGAAGAAACCATATAAAAAAAAAATTACCGCTTCAGCAAAACTGTTAGAAAGAATGGATCAGAATAAGTAGAGGGTACGAGGCTTTTTACATTGATCTTCGCCATCGTTGCCTTGGTTGAGATCAATCATTAGTTCTTTAAGACCAGCTGCAGCGGCTGTCAGAACGAAATCGAAAAACAAAAGACAGGATTATCACAAGTGTAAATTCAATCAAGAAACAAGGGAACTAATGAAATACAGATGATGATATATCTCAGATGTTACCTTCGTATTCACGTTCGATCTCGTCCAGCATACTTGCTCTCTTTGCAGCTGCATCAAGACATTGAAAAAACAGCATTGGAGTTATGCTATGTATGAGAAACAATAGATCAGAAAGAAAAAAAAAAGTAGATGGGATCTGAGATTTTTACATAGTTCTTCATCATTCTTGCCTCCAGTGAAATCATCTATCTTCAATTTCTTACTGGCTGCAAGTAAGAGATAGCGAAAAAAGACGGATGAACTAGCTCTTTAATGGTTTTCTTCTGCATTTCTATGGATTTTCCTGCATCTAAGAGTTTCTGAAAACAAGAAACGGCCACAAGATTTTCTCGACGTACCTTGGTGTTCTCGTTCGATCTCTTCCAACATACTTAGCCTGAGTTTAGCTGTAATAGAGACATTAAAAACAACTCAGAGAAGCTGTAGGAGAGATAAAAGGAACAGGAAAATGCAGAGGAAGACGACTTCTTACATAGTTCTTCATCCTCACCGACATTGCTGGATTCATCAGCTGTCGACTGCTTAAGCCCATTAATAGTTTCTGCAAAGTGTGAAACAAGTAAGAAGACAGATTCTTGAAGAAGAAGAACAAACAGCTAATGGTACTCTCAAGGTACCTTTGTATTCGAGTTCGATCTCATCCAACATGCTTTTCTTTGAAACTGTAACAAGACATGTATGAAACTGTCGTTACAAGAATGTTATATTCATACAAAAACCACTGTTTATTTCAAAACTTTCTCAGAAAAATAGCAGGAGAGAACAGAAACAGGCGGATATGGAGAGGATCTTTACCCTGTTCCTCCACATCCTTGTCTGTCTTGACTTCATCAGAACCCGTTTGTTTAAGACCATTGACAAGGGCTGCAATAAAAACAAACCCAGAAAGGGAATACATAACCAAACTCTTCCTTATCGGTCTAGAGAGGATAAGGCTTCATAATCTAAGAGAACTGCAGATCCGAAGAGCTAGCTAAAAGCCTAAAAGCAGAGTAAGATCTTGAACATACCTTGGTATTCAAGGTCGAATTGATCAACGATACCACCTTCACTTCCTGTAGCTTCATGCTACAGAAACAGAACTTACAAGATTGAGCAAATATGAATCAAAGTAGACCAAAAAGTTTGAATCTTTTTTATAGCCATATTGAATCACCGAATCACCCTTTTTATAATCAATCATTTTTCAAAGAGACCAGGAATCTAAAGGCTGACCTCGGTTGATTTAGTTTCCAAGGGCTTGTCATATGTATCATTGAGAGAACCCTCGGATTCATCCAACAAGGACAAGGAAATAGTTTTCTCACTCGCTGTAGTGTTTTTCTGCCCGGTTGGTTGGGTTTCACTCTGCTTCTTCGCAGCTGAAACAAGTCAACGCACGGATTTTCTCAGAAAATTTACAGGCGAGACGATGAAACCCAGAAAAAAATATCAAGAAAGAGCTCTTACTTTGATCTTCACTGTCCTTGTCTTTGTCTAAACCATCAAGATTCGGCTGTTTACGACCACCCACATCAGCTGCAATCAAGAAACCCAATTAAAAACCCCCCAAAACAAAAGGATTCAGATTCCGATTCTGTTTCAAAGATTTGCGTTCTTGTAAGAAAAACTTGAAACAAGAACATTCATTAGACAGTATCTTGACTTACATTGGTACTCATGCTCGATCAGATCCAACATACTCAATCCTCTGTTTCCTTCATCTCCAACGGCTTCATACTAAAAGTCAAAAACCCAGAAAAAGAAGAAGCTCAAGTTACGATGCTATTAATGTTTATTCTTCCCATACGTCAAGTGTTCTTACCTGACAAGAAACCTCAGTGAAGCTTGCAAGAACCAGAGACAGAAACAAACCCAGAACAAGAAACTTGTCTCCCATGGCGATTGTATTGCAGACAATGCATCCAAAGATTGAAGAAGTCGTCAATGGTGTGGAAAGCGCTTTAAATAATGAGGCTAAGGGCAAAGAGAGACCATTGTAATATGTAACTAACTGAGAAACGTGGTCTTTTTTTAAATCCACGTTCTTTTATTAATATTGTTTTCGTTCGGGTGGGTAGGTTCCTGAGCTGGTTTGTGTGAAACTGCTGACTCATTGGTTATTTGCATGTATAACTCAACACGTATAACTATATTCTATTAAAAAAAGAAAAATTCAATTATTATATCGAAATAATAACACGATGGCGAATGGTAGTGCTACAAAATTCTTTTTCTTTAGAAGGGACAAAATCATTCTCAAGGTTATGGATTTGATTCCACTTGTTGTGGAAAAAGATGTAATTTTTTGACTAAAATAGTCTACATACAAAGATTAGTCCTGAACCTAATATAAATATAGTCGGACCGAAAGCGTAGGAAACCATTATGGTTATCAAAAAAAATTATCATATATCATAATTAACAGTCCACTCCCTTTGCACTTGTTTAATAAATTCATAACCAAATTCTCTTTTGTTTAAGAAAATCAGAATTAAAAAGAATTGAATCTTTACACAGAAATTGGATAAGCATGACAATTTTTTGGTGGGTCATAATAATATACGAGCTTCTAACAATAATATTCCATGCAAACGTATATACATACGTGACAAGTGTGTATGTGTGTTAGTGTGTATATGTGTGTGTATTCCTAAAAAGACATGAAACCCACCAACAACAACAACAACAACAAAAAGTCTCCACCGTCTTGAAAAGAAAATTTGGATAAAAAAAATTATAAATTTCCTTGGAAAAAAAGATTATTTTCTCCTTTTCATCATTTTTCCAAGGGAATGGAGTGTGTGGTTGACAGGACAAATTCCAGATAATTGTGTTTAAATATTTTGTTCCCGATTTTATTTAAACATTTATGTTGATTTATTAACAAAATGGAATCTTTTAGATTACACAACACAAGTATGTGTGTATATATGATCTGCCGTCGATTTGCGATCGCATTTATAAGGGGACAGATAATCTGTAAAAAAAATATTATGAACGTGCGACATGTGAAATTTAAAATTAATAAATACAATATGATATGAATGTTTATAAGATACATATATATATGTATGGATATTCATAATATATATATATATATAACTTTTCCTCCCAAAAAAACATTAAAGTAAATCAATGTGGACCCTATGTCACCCACTCTTATGCATCATAAGCAAAAATAAATAAACTTTTACATGTTAGACTATTTTTCGGTTTCAGGCGCACGGATATCGTAATAATTGAGCTCCGCACTATAAAATAAAGAAACATTTTCAATCAAGGAAAAAGGGTGGGACGAAGATATTTCATAATTAAATAAAATAAGAAAAATACCATGGTTCAAAAAATTAAAATGAAAGTAAACCAGCCTCTTCTCAGCTCATTAAATATATAATTCGTACAACATTCACCCTTCATCAAAATATATATAAATAATTCGTGACATATCATGTTTCTCGATGAACGATATTCACGAGGTATTCAATGATTTAGATCTATCATTGACTTTTTTACTATAAAATAATTATTAAATGTCCCATTTGGATCATTATCGATTCGATATAATATAATACTCAACTGAGCTGTTAATAATAAATGGCCAATTAAATACATATTCTTTTTTCTGAATTTTCAAGTGGTATTATTCTTTCTAACTTGCGCACGAACATATTAAATCTATAGACAAAAAAATAAATCTGCATGGGCCCTGTCCATTTGAAGTTGTGGGGGAAGGCCATTGAAAGCCTCTTCCTGAGGCCAAGGGTTTGGATTGTAGAAAAATAAAGATTTGAATGATAAAGCGAAGTAGTTGAGAATTATGGAGAATTTTCACGACAGAAACTACTTATATAATATTACGTTAATAATTTAAATTATTTTTTAATATATCTAATAGTAATTACATTCACCTCATCAGTGTCTCGACTGTGTAAAGCAGATTTTTGTTCTTTTTCATTTATATTGCTACGTATATTTTTCTTTTTTACCTTACTATATATGATTTACTATATTAATATTATATATATATATATAAGCGGCTTGATGTTTATACAAAATTCACAACTTGTATAATTCATTATTCATGCATTTCTTCAGTATATATATGTATGACAAAATAGTCATTCATTTAAAGGAAAAGACAAAATGGTGAAATAAAAGCACGTGAGTTTTGTCCCAAAAAAAAAAGCACGTGAGTTAGTTACAAAGGAGAATTAGGTCTATCATCCACTCCAAGTATTGAACGTTCGACAAATAGCATCACTGCCTTAACGATTTGTCGTATTCCGGCAATATTTTTTTTCCATTTATACTTTTCTTATAAAAGGGTAATTAATTCATTTATTTTATTTTATATAAAACTTTCCATATATTTTATAATTCTATATTTCAATAAATTGTGATTTACATCTCTATATAAAAAGCAATGTTTAAATATAGTTATAAAAATATTATTACTAATTTTATCCAAGATCAGATGGTTTTATTGGGTAAGAGATGTGATAAAACTTTTTCCCAATAAATTCGAGTCCTCATTTGGAGAGAAAAATTTATGTGAATATAGTTAGTCCAAAAATTTAGTGAATTTTTTAGAAAAAAAATTATTAAAAATGAAACGTCAAAGAATAAATCGTTAAAACGACAAAAAAAAATATATAATAAAAGGCTTCCATTTTTATTTTTAGTTAGAATGATAACTAACTCAAGACGACGAAAAAAAAAAACGTGAGAGAAACTATTTTCAGGAGGCTAAGGTGGAAAAAATTGACATATTTCCAATTCATCAAATAAGATCCCCTTTCAAAAAATAATATTCATCCCATTTTTTTAAAAAAAAATCCAATTATACCCTTTTACTCGGATAATTTTCCTATTTCATAAGATTATCAAATTACACTAATGATTTAGGGAAAAAGTTATCGTGCATATACATAATTTACACGTTAAATGTATACATATTATGGAGTGTCAATATAGAACACAAGGTGTTACGAAACGAAACTTAGCATGTTATCACCATCTCCAATTCACAAACAAGAGATCTATGAGAAAACGGGAGAACCCATAGCCGAGTATACGAATTCGAACCGGAGTCATATTTAAAATTTTATATATATATAATCCTATTTTTGTAACGGACAGGACAACTTGCAATGAGATTTCGTATTACACGCCACGGGTGGTATTGGACCAGCTCGCAAACGAGACATGTCGGCCCGTGTCGACACTAATGTCGTCCATATTGAGCGAAGCCGTTCTCATGGACACACGAACTTAATGTCTGAAACTACTATTGAAATAAAGCCGTACTCGAAGTCTTTCCCTCTGAAAGCGAATGATGCCTTTGGATTCTCTTTTCCTTTTTCTTTTTTAAGTACAAATCCTTAATTTATCTCCTTTATAAAAAGTTTGATACGTCAAAGGTCAATCAATTAATTAATGGGGGTTTTTTTTTCCAAAAAAAGAAAAAATTAGTAAAATGTATGTCTTTTTTAGTCCTTTTCTTTGAATATATATATATATATATATATGTAAAGCAATGGTTTTTAAGAAATCGGAATGGGGCGTTTACGGTATATATGAGAACGAAACATTTAATGCAAAAGAGAGCATTTATTATAATACTAAGAAAACTGAAAGAGCACCGAAAGCGTGGTCGTCTTTCTCGCTCTTACAAACGCCGAGATCACCGAATCAAACATAGGAAGGGGGAAAACACAGACAAGACCGAATCAATCCTCGAATGTTTTTTTTTTTGGATAATTTAGTTATTTAAGACATCGAAGATTGTGTCCGAGTGTGAACTCAAGACTCTCATCTCAGAGCTCCGATTTCTTTGGAAGTTCCTGCTTGAGGAAGTTGGTGTACCACTTGCCGGATTCCTTGAGGTGGCGAGTCAGATTGTTCTTGAAGTCGATGTAGTAGAGCCCGAACCTAGCCTTGTACCCGTCTTGCCACTCGAAGTTGTCCATCATCGACCACACGAAGTACCCCGTGACGTTCACCTTGTCCTCGCTACACGACAAAATCATTCGATCAGAACCGACCCATCAATGAGATATATATATATATATATATATATATAACCTATGCATGGTGGACTCACCAAATGGCTTCGTGCAAGCTCAAGAGATGCCTTTGCAGATAGTATTTCCTGTTGTAGTCAGCGATTCCAACTTCGAGATTGTGGTGGTTTTCACCAAGATCCTCTCCATATCCTGTAATCAAATAATTAAAAATAAACAATAACAACAGTAATAATTAAATATCGTCATCTTCGTAATAATGTGAGATGATAAACTTGTACAAAATTTTCATTAATTACCGTTCTCAGTGATCATGATCTCGGGGTTGCCATAGTTGTCCTTAATGTATTTCATAAGCTTTCTCAAACCTCTTGCGTACACAGCCATTTTAGCGGTGGAAGGCTGAAAACGAAATAAAACAAAAGAAATGTTATATATTCAAATAATTAACCAGAAAATTAAATTATAATTTCAATATATCATAGAGAGTAGGGAATTTGCATACCATGCTACCAATGCTAGTTCCGTCCACAGTCTTAGCTGCAAGGGATTCGAAACGTACGTCAATGAGCGAACGGGCAACGGAATTGCAACGTTTTCCGCCGTTACCGAAGTGTTGGAACAAAACTGAAATTAAATTCCATATGCAATGAAAGCTTACGGTCCCAATTGACGAGAGAATCGGCTTGCCAACTTGGTTTCGAGAAGTCAGGTTTCTCGTTGTGGGTTGAGAAGAACGAGCTGTAGTAATTGATTCCGACATAATCAGCAGAGTTTGCGAGTTTCTTCTTCTGTTCTTCCGTAAACCTCGGAAGTCTGAACCCTACGAGATCTTTCATCTTCTGCGGGTAATCTCCGAACGTTGTCGGAGCAAGATGCCTGAAAATATTTGTAAAGTTATTGTTATAGCGGTAATGAATCTTATCATACTAGAAAAACCCTAATTTCGTATTTGTAAAAATCGTCCCATACGACAACAAACCACCAATTATGCATGAACTGTGATTGTGATTCACGACATAAAAGATTCAGAGTTAGACTTACCATCCAAGGATAAAGTCAAGAACACGGTCAACGGTAAGATCTTGATGTCCTCCCTCGAGATCGCTTGGTTCAAACCAAGCCGGACTGTGCGAAATTCCAATCTTACCACCTTTGCACTGTAAAAAAATTGTATTTTCACGAACCATATTCATTACAAAAAACAAGAAAGATGATACCATAATATGCACATGTCGGATTTTGTAATATATATACACACATATATATATATATGTCTATATACCTTCTCACACTGTCTGAATAGGTGAACGGCTTCTGCGTGGGCTAAGAGCAAATTGTGACTGACGATGTAAGCTTCGTATCCGGACCGCCCATCTTGGCATTCGTCTTTAACATACTTAGAACAACGACCAGGTGCTTTCTTCCCGATATCGTAACCCGCTCGACTGTACACCCATGGCTCGTTCAATGTGATCCAGTGCTTCACTTTGCCCCCGTATTCTTGGAACAGAAAGTTCGCGTATTCCGCGAAATCCTTGCTGTTATGCAATGAGTTTCAACATTAGATAGAGAGAGAGAGGGAGAGAGAGAGAGAGTGGGAGAGAGAGTGCTGCTTACACAATGCGCTCGCTCAAAAAGCCACCGTATTCGTCCTCCAAATCTTGGGGAATGTCCCAATGATACACTGTTACTAATGGTGTTTGGCCTGAACAATTGAATTATAAGTTTCATGGAGTCAGTATACATAACGTTGTCTATGGGACGATGTATGTGTGTTTATGATATAGAAGAAGTGACCATTTGCAAGGAGCTCATCGATGAGGTCGTGGTAGAATTGAACCCCAGCTTTGCTCACTCCTTTCTCCATCCTCCCATCTGTTATTACATATACAAATAATTAGGCATTATAATAAATAGAAATGCACAATAACCATCAAAGATATTCCGCAGAAAACACACGGGGAAATATTCTGGGCCACGCAATGGAGAGCCTAAACCCGTCAGTGTTCATCTTCTTCATCAACTGTATATCTTCCTGCAAGATTTAAAACGTGGAAAACCAAGAAAGAACGATTAGAAACCTCCAAATGGCGGTGATTGAACGAGTAATCAAGAAATATAAGCATATACCTTGTAACGATGGTAGAAATCGACGGCAACGTCGCCGTGATCGTTGTTGCATCTGTCTGAAAAAAAACAACACAATATGAAAACCGGTATATATGGTTCTTGTATTGTACAACTCGAAGAACAGGATCGAAGAACGAGAGAATCATGGAAGAGAGACACACGTGGGTATTTCTTGGCGTAGAGGTCCCACATGCTCGGACCTCGACAACCCTCGTCGACCGCACCTTCAACCTAACATCACAGCCCAAAATAAAATTGAAAAGGGTCAGTATAAAAAAAAACAGAGCAACACCGTAAAAACAGAATGACATTGCGAAAGAAAACAGAGTATGTATAGTGATGGAGAAGGAGAAGGACCTGATACGAAGCAGTGGCGGTACCGAAGATGAAGCCTTTGGGGAAGCTTGCCCGGCTAAGAGTCTCGGTCTTGGGACAGACAGGGCCGTCGGCGAATGCGGTCGGAGAGCAGACAAGGCCGATTAACAGAAGCCACCCTAACAGCTGATGCCTCTGATCACTCATTTTGTTTTTGTTCTGCAAACTCTGGTTTTTTTGTTAGTGAAGAGAAGAAAGATCTAAGTGATGAGTGAAGGATGGGAGAAGGGAAGGTGCTTATATAGAGAGAGGATTTAGTGTGTAAGAGCAAGAGTGGGGGCCACCTTTGGTTACAAATTAGACGAGTTATTTCGAATGTGTTTGTTAAATGGTTACAAAGAAGATACACCACGTGTAGCACGTGATTATGAAAAAAAAAAGGTTAAAAGAATCTAAAATTCGATTAAATATTATTTTCCAATCCAGTTACTGAAATTCTGGCATTGAATAAAAATGTTTTTTAATATTTAAAAACTAAGTAATTATTTAAAATTAATAAAACAAAAAGCTGATAGGAAAGTGGAATATATATAGCTTTCATAGAATGGAAAAAACAGAAAACCGAAAATAATTTAATCGAAATATTTACGGCCAAGCGATTTTAATAAAGAAAAGAAAAAATATTTACGGATGAATGAAGAGAAAGAGAAAATTGAAGTTACTGACAACGAGTAAATGAATTTGTACAATTATTGTTTAAGGCTTTAATGGCCTTTAATTCAGAAAAGAAATTTAAAAAAAAAATTGCCTCGAATCCCTCCAAGTCCTATGGTTATTAAAATTTGCCACAACAAACTATTGCAACGAATTTCGTAAAATTAGATTTTGGTTTAGATTTTGACATTTTGTCCCCTATATTGTCATTTCATTATATAATAATATGACCGTTTGCGACAATGGTCATTTATAAACATTATGTTTTTTTAATAATACTATACAATAACGAAATAATTTTAAAAACTAAAATAAACACTAAGGTTTTATCTGGTTACACAATTAACAACTTTTATATTAGCAGTTGATACATTTGAGTAATGTGAACACACTATTTACGTGGAAGTCAATCACGTTTTACATATTAATGTATTTCATATCACAAGTATTCAGTGATTGAACCGTTTATTTCCGTACCAAATCAAAACCATTGTATATTAAGGTTATATATATATATATATATATATAATTTAATAAGAAAGAGTAATTGTCTACGTTAAGGTTATAGAAAATCGCGACATCCCAAATAAATGGGCAGATCATAAACTTATATACAAAAATTGTGTTAAAAAAGCATTTACAGTAACGAGGCACATAAAAAAAAGGAAACATGAAAAATAAGCAAAATAAGCGAGAAACGTGAGTTGACAAGAAGCATGGTCAACATATCGAGAGGTTGGGGGTTTGACTCCTTGTCTGCCCATCTATCGTCTATCCATTACGGCTGATTTACCTCCCACGCATATATTGCAAGCTCGTGCGTGTGGATTTGGATTTACTCGATCAGCACATCCGAAAGATAGCAGTCGGGTTCCCAATGTATTACATACAAAAAAAAAACATATATTAAGAAAATGAGTGTTTACTATATAACCGTGGGACAAAAAAAAACATGTTGGAGCCTTACGACCTATGTGTAGTAAAATGATACAAATACTATAAACTAAAAAACAAAAGTTTTTTTTTTTGTTAAATAAAAAGTTATCAATTTAGTTTACCAAACAAAAGTTTTCAATTAAATGCTTGAATACTTACAATGTTTCTAAATCTTAAAATCACAAATTTTGAGAATAAAAATATCTCAATTTAATACTTTTCCTTACAAATCGAGAAAATATCAAATAATTTTTTTATTATATCTAAAATTAAACTTGTGGGTTTATGTAACATTTAATAATTTCCACATATTTGTAAAATTTGATTTTTTTTTTCAGAAATGAAACAAAATTGGAACGCGGAAAAAGAGAAGAAAAAAAACTTCAAATGTAAAATGACGAGAATAGGTTTATAAAGAAAAGTAATTTAAAAATAAAAAAAAAAAGTAGGGGATAATGTAGCGGAGGAGGGGAAAAGGCCAACGGCCCTTTCTGTCTCCGTTGGTTAGAAGTTTAACCAACTCGAGAAGAGAAGAAAAACGTGACATATGAGACTTCGTTGTAAGGGCAGAACTCGTAATTTCGTTGTACCGAACTTACAAATCAGACATCTCCTCTCAAGTATATGATCTCTTCACGGATATGATTTTATATAGCCTTAGCAATTTATAATTAGGGTTCAAAGTAATATTCCCGTAAATATAAAATGTTTTTTATATTTAAAAAAAATTGGACTTACTAATAGCAAAAATTTAACTTTTTCAAATCCCGGATACATATATTTTTTTTTGTAAAAGGGTATGAAAACATACAATTTGATACATCTTATACGAGTGGAGCATAAATAGAGGTACACATATTTTTATAGTAGAAATTAAATTATGAATTTTAATTTTTATTATTATGATACTTTGTACAAAATATTTAAAGGTATATTTAATTTTTATAAAATCCTAAAATTATCTAATATATAGTATATATTCGTATATATAATGCCAGTCAAATTGTAAATATCTGAAGTTGTCTTGAAAAAGGAAAAAAGAAAAAAGTGAAAGCTGCATTGCACTATTTATAAAGAAATCTTTTCCCCCATTTTTTCTTGTCTTGATTTTATAAAATTATTATGCTTTCGAAAACAGTATTAAAGTGCACATATATAACATATAGTATATATTCGTATATATTCACATGCACATATATATATGATGAATTTTAGATAAAACGTCTGAAGTTAAAATGAAACTAAGATAAAGTAAAAGGTTTATTAAAAAAATTATATTGTATATACAATTCTACTAAATGCACCTTCACGAATGGTTCCCACGCTCCAATCAATCACACTTACCATAAATAATAAAGACATTATTTTTTATCTTTTTTTTTTTTTTCGTTTGTAGCATATATATATATACATATATATTTGTCAATTATATAGAATATATACAATAACAACGTCCAATCAAGGCTTCCATATATATATATACACTTATGAACAGACGCATAGTGGAATTCGAATCTTAGATTGAATAGAAAACCACTGTCACTCATGGTGTCTGTAATCAAAGCAGAATGTGAACTGTAAAGTCGTACATCAATGGACCCTCCCATGGAATTATTTCAATAAATAAATCATTTTCTATTGATAAGATACTTTACTATTTGTATATCAAATTTATTTAAAACATTTTCATGACTTGTTTTTCCTATACATATATGGTAATACATATATTTGTATTACAAAACGGTTCAGAAAAAACTCTCTCAAGAATGTGAAATAGCAATAGTATATTTCAATTTTTTAAATAATATTAATACATGTTAGAAAGTTTAGAGTTTTTACGTTAATTAAATAATTAATTAAAAAATGTTAGTGGCACACGTACTATGGAAAAGAATCAAACTCCTCGCCAAAAGGCTTTAAATGCCACGAAATGGACCCACTCTACTCCTGTCAACTTGAACGGAGAAATCTTTTTATTTTTATTTATTTCTGTAAAATCAATATCTTTAATGGAGGTCATTGGCAGATATGCAAAATCCAAGATTAATTATAAATATTTAATTGATATTTTAAATTCAAAAAAAATTGAAAAAATTATATTATTCAAATAATCTCATTTATTAATATTATTTTATTTAGTTATATTATATTGAAATACAATGGTTTATATTAATTTTATATTATATTTAATAAACTTAAATTAAATTTTAATATATATTTTTTTATGTAAATCGAAAGGGTCCTGAAATGATTGAGATGGCTCTGCGTTTTGTATCCGAATTTGGTCACGTGACAACTCAAAACTTTGTCTATTATACAAATTAATAAAGTAATAGTGAAAAGCGGAAACAATTTCTGGAATACGTTCGTTCGCATTAGAAAAAATTTTAAAAAAGAAAAAATAATAATTTTGTCACACTTCAACCCATGCGACCGAAACAAGTAAAATTATTTTATTTTTTTATGGGTATTTGTAATATCTATTTTATTGGGCTTTATGACTAACTATCTGAATTTAAAAGGCCCAACTATTTCGGGTTTTACTCTTGTTTGGGGATTTATTTCTGGGCATGTACGGTTCGGTTTTCAAGAATCTTACCAAATTGCATTTCGGTTTGGTTCCATTATTTTAAAAAATAACCCATTTGATTATAATAAAAAAAAGTTGGATCACAAATCGGGTTTGACTCGTTTTCAATATTAGCCGAATTAAAGCATTTAGCTTCTCATCTCATATCCATATTTTCTTATGGATATTGATTTGATTTACAGCTCTGATAAAAATTCATTTTCTAAAAAATTGAATTATTTTGGTATTCTTTTATTTGGTTGGCTGAATTTTTAGATTTTTAAAAATAATAATAACCACTTAGTTTTATGTCAAATTCAATTAGGTTACAAATAACTAAGTAAACAGTGACAAAGAAAGTAGAGCAGTACGGACTTCATACAAAGACACCCACATATAACTGTTCCTCCTACACATGTCCAAAGACAGACTTCAGTTTTAGAAAGAAAAAAAAAAACAAGGAAAGCTTACTTCTCCATTTTTGTTCTCTTTCTGCCTCAGTGATAATAAACCAACAGAACAAAATTTTAACTTCAAACGACAACAAGACAGACAAGAAGAGAAAGTAGAGAGAGATTCATGTGTCTTTAGACTCTTTACCTCTTTTTTGTTTTTGTTGATCTGAAGCAGCAGCAGCATTATGGGGAGTTCTCAGGCGTTTTCAAAGGAGCTGCCTCGACTGGTTTACCCTCTTTATGCAGCATGACAACAGTACGGAACTCTTCCACAGTCGTAGGATCCTTAAATTTCAGGGCGAATGTGGACAAGAGGCCGTCTTTGCCATCGCCTATGCTGTTCAGACATGCAAAGGTGATCCCTTTCTTGTCCATGTTTGTCAGTTTCATATCTGGGAAGAGACCCGCGTTTAGGATCAACCTGTAGTTGCCCTTTGCTCTCATCACTAACCTCGCCTTTCCTCCATTCCCGCCTCTAATGGAGACGTTTACCTTCACTTCTCCCTTCCCTCTTTCCTTCCACGCCCCATCAATATATTCGAAAAGTACAGAATCTGCTGAGAAGGCCGCTCTCTCGTTCTCTTCTCCCGTCTCCACTGAAACCTCCTGCTTTGGCGGGAAGGCAGCACTGCTCTCACTCTTGGTCGTGATAACGGATGTAGCAGAGGCCCCAAAAAGGGAAGATGAGTTACCGTTACCAAAACTAAAAGATGGCTGGTCAGTCTTCTGTCCAAAGAGAGAGACAGAACCGGTACAACCCTCCTGAGAAAAAGGACCTGATGAGAATGATGAACTGGAGAAACCCGTCCCCGCGAGTCCCGTGAATGCATTTTTGGTACTTGAATGCTGTTGAAATGAGCTCAAAGATCCACCATCTCCATTCTTGTCCAAATTTTCACTTCTGTTTTCTTTCTTTTCTTCATTCTTGGTCTGATCATCAACTGATTCCTTTTCGCTACCATCCCCAGTTTGGTCTGTCTCCTTAGCAGTGTTACAATTGTCTGCAGCAGCATCAGTAACTTGATCCATCGGTTTTCCAGTTTCCTGATCATTTACCTCACTACATTTAGATTCAGCATCATCTCCCGTACTAATTTCTTCAGCGTTATTCTCTTTGATACCATCAGTTCTTTGATCATCTGGTGCTGGTTTTTCGGCCTCAGCTACTGTTTCAACCGTGGCTTCAGCTGATTTTGATTCAGCCAGGGATGAATTTGTTTCCGCAGAAGGTCCAGTAGGAGGGACCAAGCAAATTCCAGCAAACGGATTGGATGATGACATTGTTGCTGGGGCCTCTTTACGCTTAATTCTGACAATTCTTCTGCTAGCCAATACCTCATCACTGGCCCTTTTGAAAGTTCCACTCTCAAGCTCAGCAGAATCTTCCTCATCATCAAGACCGGGATTGTCACGAGACAGCTCCTTCACAGCAGCTCTCTTTTTTGATTGCTGAGCACTTTCCGATTCCCCCATTGAAAACAGATCTTGACAAACCAGAACACCTAAACAGAAGAGAAAAAATATCAAATGATAAGAACTGATAATCAACACCCACTTTCGGGTGAAGGCTAAAATGTAAATTGAAAAAGAAAGAAACCGAAACAATCTTAGATTGCACAGCATAGAAGCCAGTGTCTCTTCGCATTAACATATCTCGCCACATAAAGACCTTAAAATACAATGGGAAGCTCAAACAAGAGAACAAAAGTTTTGAAATGCCACCGAAATGGTAATCGATAAATAGCCAAAGTCCTGATTAAGATGAGCAGAACAAAGTATTATGATTATTATCACCCCAAAAAACAGAGATGGTTGAATTGCGGATAAACGATCAATACTCCGAACAAATGGAAAGTATATAGACACCAAACAACAAAGCCATTGATTAGCACATAAAAATCAGAAAGGGGAAAGCAAGAACCACAACAAATCCTAAACCCAATTTCGATCTAAAACCCTAAAATTGAAGGCCCCGATGCTTCCACCGAGCTCAACATTATGAATCTCATAAGGTATAGTAACTGCGTAAACCCAACGCGACTGCTAATTCCTCGAACAAAAGCAGCAAGATTAAACAAAGAATCCATAAATCTCTAAACCCATGTCATATAATATGAACCGTTCAAGAAATCCAACGGATACGGCAAACGAATCTGCAATCCCAGAATCATAACGAAGGAGCACCCAGATAACAGCAGGTCCTAAGATCCGGGAAATGAAAAACATTAACGCCGGTGAAGAAAGAGAGAGACTTACCGACGAGGAAAAGTAGCAGAAAAACCCTAAAGCCGGAGAGGAGCAGCTGAACAGGCCAGAGAGACCCAGAAGGTAGAGAGGGCCGAATAAGTTTCAAAAAAATAAAATAAAACAAAAATAAAAAACGATGGAAGGAAACCTTTTTTTTTGTTGCCTTTTACGAACATTGCCGAGTAATATACGTGAAATTGTTGGATTTAAATACACTTTTTTTTTTTTACAGAAAGCAGAACTAGCATTTTTTCAATTTAATTGATTAAGCAATCATTTTTCAAAATTTTAGTAAAACAACTTCTTTCATTTCATGGATCTAAAGATTAAATATTAAAACATAAATTGTAGAGATCGGAGTTCTTAAACTATTATAAATTTTAATTTTAAGTATATTTTTCAAAGTTTAAGTCTACAAGATTATTTATTTCAAAACCCAAAAATATTCAAAGAATGTTCTTGATTTTAGAATTAAGTAACTACTTTACCAAATTTTGTTATTAGTACAAAAGTCGTGATAACTTGCATTATTTATTTACTTGTGTTTATAGATAATATTCTTTATAATTTAAAAATTTTCTATGATTTGTTATCATAAAACAAAATTATATTATTTGATTTAATTAATTATATATATATATATATATATATATATAACAACTAATATGTCTTCCCTACTTTTAACCACCACTATGAAATTCCGATTTTACTATGACCAACAACGTGGCGTTTATGACCTTATTTTCCTCATACTACAAACACAACACTTTCACTGCATTTGAAACCCACTTAGTGTCTGTCTAGATGTAGCGATCAAAATAATTTATTTTTGTTAGAAAGATGAAAAAAAAAGAAAATCGTAAATAACAAAAAAAAAAAATTTTGTGGACATTCACAATGGTACGAATTAACAAGAAATCCAAGCGTGAAAAAAAGAAGAAGAGAGAGGGGCATTGAAAGAATAATATATATATATATATATGCATCAGAAATGACATAAAAGAGAAATCATTTTACAGGAAAATCAGAAATTGTACTCTCTATGATATATGTATCATTGTATCAATTGCAAAAAACTCGACCCTGTCCAAAGACCACATCACCTTTGTAAGAAAAAACACACACACACACAGAAGAAATCGCCAGTTCTTACCAATCTCATATTTCTGTCTCCAGTAGCGAGAAACAGAGTCCTGTGGTTCGAATTTTATCCAGAAAGAGAGTAGATAGAGATTAGGAACTTGGATCCAAAAATGAACCTATGAGCAGTACATTATGCTCCGATGCAACGGCCAAAAACGGGACATAGACCGTTGTCTGATTCTGCAGATCCTCGGTTTTCGTAGAGGCCGTATCGGTTTATCCTTAGTTCTACACATCAAAGAATTGAAGTTCTCACCTTCTAAGTTTTTGCCAGCCGCTGTTGGAAGCCGACCATTCCCAAACTGAAACTAGTGATGCGGTGTAAGCACTGCCAAGACAAAAAAAAACAAAGAAAGAGAAGAAATGTCTGTTAGATGCATAAAACCGAAGAATCGATTATCGAACTGTTGGAAAACCCTAGTGACACTTTTTTTGCTAGTCTAACCCGACACAGACAGACAGAGACAACATGTTGTTACTAGCATGTTTACTAAGGTGTGTGATAAAGATATACTAAAGATTTTCGGTAGTGATGATCTTATAGAACTGAAATGTGGAAAAATATGTCAGAAGGGGGCAACAATGGGGGATCAACTAATCACCAGAGACAAAATTAGGCTGATGGGTTGCCTTCGATATTCGTACCCCACTCTTCGTCAGCCTCGCTTCCGTTGACAAGTACTGCCCCATCTGTTGAGTCTGCATCAGCAACTCCCTCTTCTAGATTCCCTCCTTCTTCATACTGTTCCTCTACTTCCCCGTCATCCTTCTGTTCGTCATGCCCATTCTCTTCCTCTGCCTGCAACAGCATGATAAAAAAAACTCTAAAGAACGATCCTGATGGAAATGAACCGGGATGTTGCATCATAAACTTCACCATTTTCGGGAGCTTTATGGGTAACCCACAAAAGATGCAAACAAAACAGTTATTTGTGGTCAACGTGTGAAGCATAAGAGACAGCTCAAAGCATAGAAGGAATATGAGAAAGCTATTTGTGAATCTTGTGCAAAGACACGTAATGTCATTACTAATGTAGAAAGCTGTGAAATATGTAACTGAAAAAAACTGCTGAAGAAATCACCTCATGATCGACATCTCCATTTTCAAGCGTTTCTTCTTCCTCAAATTGCATGTTTCTAAACGTTTCCACAAGTGTCATGTGGGATTTATCAGCATGGCTTGGATAATTTTCTGCTGCAGTATAAACTCCCCTAAAGATGAAGAACAGTCAATTTGTTGCTATGTACCAGTGAAATGTTTTAGATATTTCCGCCATGAACCAACTCATTAGAGTGACATGTCACAATCAGTGGCCTAAGAATGTGATATGGTCATATGGGCATCCATCCAGTGAACATAATAGTCATGTTCATTTGTACAGGAATACGCCCAAGAATATGCAACTCGAAAAAAAAAGGCAAATGGATCCAAAAAGGGTGCAAGTAATACCTCATCTCTGCAGCTTTTTCTTCAACAGAAAGAGCAACTTGCCAATCCTCAAAAAGATTTGGGTACTCTTCAGGATCAGCCAAAGATTCTGCTGCTTTTGGGTTAACCTGGAGACAAAGGTAAATGTAACTTTAAAACCATATATTTCCACTTTGATCTTAGTATACTAAAAACAGTGGAAAATAACCTTGCTAAGATCTTTCCTCCAAATTGCAACTATTTCAGAAACTTTGCTTGGAAGATATGATCGTGCCATCAGAGCAGCTTCTGGTATCCGGTTGCTGGAGGGGAAAAAGAAGAGTTTTACCGACAACACTAGGCACGTAAAATTTGATTTCAAAACTAAGAAGAGGACAGCAAGAATTACCTCTCAATCAATAGCTGCAGACAATCTTCCAATTTACCCAGCATGAATAGGCAGAGAAAGGCGACATTGTTCTTCCCCTGCTCTTTAGCAAGAGATGCAAGTTTTGAAATCCCTTCAGCATCTCCTAGAGAGGAATAGATCAGCAATAAACCGCTCAAATCCATGGCGCACTTCATGCAATCCTCGGCCATTTGCAACTGCCATGATAACACGTACAAACAAAACTTAGAAATGTGCATATAAATGAGATGAAACAACTAGAGAAGACGCATGAATCTTAGTGCTATCTCAAGATCTACACATGAACTCCTTTCTGAATACAAGTTCAGAACAATTGAATAAATTATCATTTGCAGACAACCTTTCTCCGTTTACCATCACAAACCATAGGATGAAAACATGAAGAGAAGACATACCTTTCCAGAGGACATGGCTAACTCTCCTAACTGCTTCCACTTAGACTCGCTCTGGGCTTCTACCGCAATTTCCTGCAAGAATGGAAAGCAAGAATATGTAACGTGATGCTACTTCCGAAGTAGTCAAAAGTATTTCTAAAAACGAATGATCACCCCTGTATCATACTACCTTTGCGATTTCAAGCCTGCCCAGTTGTATAGCCAACTCGAATCTGTAGTCAGGGTCTGTGGCAATTTCTAAAGCGTCTTCAATCATACCCCGTGACTCCAAGAAACGAGCAACACTACGTATTGGAAACATTTTCCAAACAAGTTTAAACGAAATACCAAAAATACCCCCTCATATCTAACCGTTTTGGTAAGCATACAAGTGTAGTCACACAGACATTCACAGACACAAAACAATCACTGTGATCTTCAAAAAACAAACATGGGAAAAATTAAACTAAAACATCAGGCGACGATGCAACAAAAGATAAAGTGCAGTAAAGAATCACCAGTAAGTATAAAACTCTAATAAACCAAGTGTGTACCTGTTATGCTGCTCTTTAGGAATTGTGGGTAAGATTTCATTGGCTTTTTCCAAATCACCTCGCATCACGAGAGTCTTGTACTCAATCAGGCTAAGCAGTAGGGTATATCCTATAACGCTATTTTGCAGAGAAAAAATCAAGAAGTTAGAAATTTTTAAAACAATTAAAATTACAGTCTGAACTAAAACTAGAAATCTAGGCACTAACTTGAATTCTTTGTCGATCAAGTATACACGACTTTGATTAGCAAGATAGCCTAACAAATACATTGGCCGGTCTAAATGGTACATTGTTGTCACCTGTTAAAAGATTGGCAGTTAAGATTATGCTTGCTCATAAAACCATAAATAATTTTTAAGTTATCAATGACACTTCGGTAATACCTCGCCTCCAACGCAGTAGTTGAGCCTCCACGAAGAGTTGTTGTAAATAAAACAGTCACCAACCCATATACCTGTTCTAACACGTTCATCATTTTCATGGAGAACCTCAAAAGCATCGTCAATACCATCTTCATCACTTGGCCTTCCATTATCAAAGTGTGAGGAGACCAAGTCACGCTGCAATAGTAATAACGAGAGTACGCATTCAACACATGGTGAGATAAAACATAGTAATTGGTCAAAGAAAGCATAAGTGGACAATCCAAAGAGCCTAAATGATTTTGAGGTTGGAAAGGATCCTCACGTTGTACTTCAGAATGTAGAATGACGTATCACTAGCAATGGCTACTAAATCACCACTATCAGCCCAATAAAGATTCTGCAAATGGTTCACGGCAACAATGTGTGTTAATAAAGGTGGGGAAAGGGATACATCGACCGAAAATAATGACATTAGCTTGCCTACAAACGTTGAAAGCAAGAATCAGAAAAACGTGATTATTGATATCAAAGTCTAAGAGTGAAACTGATCTAGATTTTTACCTTTACAGTGACATCAATCCGTTGAATTAGCCTACATTCAGCCCAATCATAAAAGCAAATGAAATCATTAGAACACATAGCTAACAAGGTTCCTCCAAAAATCTTCTCAGCTGAGAAAGTAGGCCGGACACTCCTCTTTTCCTGAAAGCATCGCCTGTGTTAGTATGCCATGTCCAACAATAGCTAACCCATGGTAAGTATCTAAAACTTCTCCAAGACAAGAGCGACATGCCAAATTCTAAAATAACTTAGAGAAGCCACAAGGATAATACTAACCTGGAAATTTTTGCTGAAAATCTTAACCTTTGATGAGCTTTCTCTAACTGCGTATTCCCCGTCAGATGACCAAACAAATTCCAGCCCAGGACCAAAAGACCTATTTCTCCAAGCCAAAGCTGTGTAGATTACGTACTCGCCATCACCACAGACTACGACAAATCTTCCGTTAGGATTGTGCTTCAAGCTCTGAGAGTAAGATAGCCAAATGTGAGGGGCAGTATGGTAGAGACATATCAATCCAGAACAGATACATGCTTTGTGTCGCAATTTTCAGATGTTATAAATCTGAAGTTCAGTTTTGCCACCTCTTCCCATTTCAAAAATAACTATTTTTCTTTACCAAAAAAAAAAATAATAACTATTTTGTTTCAAAGAGCAACAAATTCCTCAGCTGACAGTGAAGTAAACAAGGCTGTTTGAAAGGCAAATTTCCATCGTGCCCCATAACCCCATAAAGTAGGATATGCGAGAAACCGGTAACCCAAATAGATTATACACTAATGCATAACATTGCTAGAATTGGAATTAGCGCTGTATAGTAACACTCACTTGTGGATAAAGATCACATGTTCCCAACTCTTTAACAGCCAAGGGCAACCTCTCACCATCAGTAACCTACAGTAGAGAAACAAAAACTCAAACAATCAGTCAAAGAAAATAAAAAGTTATATCTTACTCGGTAATGTCAAGCCACGATATAAAAGTTACAGTTAGGAATTAGACCTCGTGATCTGCACCAATACTTTTGATGTTCACAGTTTGTATTTCATTATGCTTAGCCCATATGATTTTCCCGCTATTGTCCATACTTGCGACTGGAATTTCTCGTCCAAGTTTAACCATAATGGCTCCCTCATCGTACCCAATCACAACCCTGTAAAATACAAAGAAAAACCTCATTAATTGTCCAGTATGTCTAGTGGAATAGAGTACCAAAAATTGAGCAATACATAGAGGCCTCAGTAGCTACTGAAAAATCTAAGCACCCAAATCTCTTTAAATCACTCAAAGAGAAAATGAATTTAGTCATGAATGTAGACAAAGGAAATCAATGAATATCCGGTAACTGTTGTTGCACTAACCACTAACCATTAAGGGGAACATCTACTCCTGAAAAACCATCCTAGCAAGCATTAAGTTATAAAGAGAAACAGTAGGGAGCAAAATTCCTAAAACTCACCGGCGTGAACCCTTCACGTAACCAATGGCCCAAACTCTCTCAAGGCCATAATTCAATGTGTTCTCTAGCCTGCAAGAAAAGGTAATTCTTGAGATCTTTTTTTGACTGGGGACACTAAATACAAGGAAAAGGTATAAAAGGATCATGTTCGAAAGGTATATAAAAAAGAAGCTCAATAATTAGGTTTAGTTGGGCATTTATATCTCAAATACCTGTATGTGGTGGCATGCCAAATGCGAACAGTGCCATCCTCAGAACCTGTGATGATAATTGGAAGCTCAGAATGGAAACAAACTGCGGAGACATTGTGTGTGTGCCCTTCCAGTGTCTGGACACAACTCTTGGTTTGATAGTCCCAAACCTGATTTCCCAAATTTCATTAGTAAATGATCAGAAGTTATACATTTCCATAAAGAATATATCATCAAAATAGACATTTAAAGGGAAGAAAACCTTAGCAGTGTGATCATCAGAGCCGGTAATTAGATAGGGCTTATCGCCCCCTGTGAAATAATCTACACAGTTGACTCCTTTCTGATGAGCATCGAGAGTAAAATTTGGGTCCGGGGAACCAAGATTCCAAATCTGGAGGCAAAAAGACAGGTAGAAATTGGATGAGTGAACACTCTTGAGAACCTTGAACCACAAACAGGCTAGAAAATGTAAACATTTCATACCTTTATAGTACGATCAAGTGAAGCACTGGCAAAAGTGTTGGTGTCTTTTGGATTAAACGTAACTTGCATCACGTAGTGGGAATGTCCCTCAAATATCTGAGTACAAGCCCAACCCTTTTCCCAGTCCCAAAGCTTTATGAGCATATCATCAGAAGATGACAGCACATATGGAAGGGTTGGATGGACAGCCACACACCTAACGTAATCAGAATGGGCCTCAAACACTTTAACCTTGTCCATTGTATTGTAGTTGTATACACGAATATACATATCATCAGCTCCTGCCACAACCCATTGTTTGCGTGCTACAAACTTGGCTGACCTAACTGCAAAATCACATATACAATTCAGAAAAAGTAGATAAGGCATGCTAAAGCTCTGTAACAGAAAATGATTCTAACATCAGAATGAAAAGTTGGAAAACTGTTATACCTGGCAATTCAGTCACCTCGAAGGATTTTGCTATTGTCTGGGCATTATCATGGTAGATTCAAGTTAAAGGGTAATCCATAAATCTTACAACAGTGCCTTGAAGACATGTGATACTTTGAAACCTCAGAGTGCATTAAGATAAAAGAGTTTCACTGCTAATTTTGGTCATTCCACGTCACAAGCTATTGGTGAAAAATACAAGCACAACACGATAGATAAACACCATCCAAAATATCCACAATACCTGCGTCTGGTAGTTCCAAATACACACAGTTCCAGAATACAAACTTGCCAGGATCCTGTATCATCACAATATTTCACATTCCAGTCATGTACAACAGATAGGAACTAGGAAGATACAATACAAGCCTGAAGAAACTAAATATAGTTCCACCAAAAAAAAAGTTTACTCAAAGAAGAATAAAATTGTTCCTCCATCGCTACTGCCAAAATGTAACATAAATAAACATAAAACCAAGTAAGAGAAGCCAGCGCAATCAAAGTTGAAATTGTTTACCATGGCTCTGTTGGATGCAGGTCTACAGATTTTACTCTTTCAGATCGTTGAGCAAATTTCCTCTGAATAAATCATAGAAGCAAGTCGATCAACACAGCAGAAACCCAACTGGTGCAAAACCAAATACAGGAAAATAAAGAGATCCCCAACATAATTTGAAACAATACCTTGATCTCAAGTCTGAGCGGCTGTTGCAAAAAGAAAAACAACAATGGAACACAGCAGTAAGTACTAAATCAAATACAAAGATCTTAGATTAAAAACATAGTACTTGTATTGTGTTGTTTGGTTTTCAAGTGGTAATCTTTAGAATAAACAGTTGGTCAAATTCTCCTTCCGTTCACATGGAGCAAACACCCAAAGAAAACCAAATAAATTATCAGAAACAGCTTAAATCCAACACGAAACCTAATCGTTGATGGAACCAAACCCACAAATCACCAGATCTCCTCAAAATTCGAAACCTATGATCTCTATCTCATTCTGTTAAAAAATGCCAGAGATTCCACTGGATTTCGTGTAGGCTAAAATCATCAGCAACAACACAAAACGGCAACATTTTACAATTTCTTTACAACATATTAAACAAATCGGAATCAAAACCCAGACGGTCGGAGATTCCACAGTCTAACGCTATAATTAGGGATTAAACACAAGAGAAAATGCAGAAATCAACATCGAATCGCAACAGATTTACTCGAGATCTGAAGAAAAAAAAAAGGGAAAGGGATTTCACCACACACCATTTTTACGGATAGAGATTCACGAGAAGGACGATAAGCTAAAGGGATCTCGAGTTTCGTCCAAATCTGCAGATCGGAGATCCAAGAGAGACGTTAGGAAGAGCTCTGGGGAGAAGAAATGAGGAGAGAATTGAGTAAGAAGAAAAACATTTACGAACTAAGCAAAAGAATTACGAGAATGCCACTGCGTTTGGGCCTCTTGGGATTTTTTTTTTCTTTTTTTCTCTGAGTTTATATGTTTTTTAAAAATGCAATTAATATGAATTCTCATGTGCAATTAAAAAATGAGATATAATATATGTATTGATTGATTTGAAATAGAACCCAAAAAATTGAGAAAATAAATCATGGAAAAATATAAGCCCATTAAAAAGGGCCCAGTCCATTAAAATAAGAAGAAATCGACTCAAAAACTGAAGGCCTCTGGCGTCAGCCCACTACACATGCTCTAATTATTTTTTTTTCATTTTTAAATAAATAGCTAAATTGATACTTACTAAGACACCCATATAAACGATTACACCACTCATGGTAGTAGATACCTAAATTATTTAATATGGACGTTACAAATAATCTTGCGATACGTTTGCGTTGAAAGACGGTCCATAGGTAGGAAAATTCAATTCTAACATACTCTAGTTAGTTAGAATATGAGATTATTTTGATAATTCATTTTTAATTTGACGTTCATACTTATTTTTGAGAATTTTAAAATTCAATATTTATTTTGGATTTTTTTTTATAATGTTAAGAGTATTTTATATGAGATGCTTTGGTGTATGCGTGTACATACCTCTACACGAAGTTGTAGGAATTTCCTCATGAAGTTTGGGTTTTTTCTGAACCGATCAATTTCGACTGATTTACCTGTTCCGTATGGTTTGTCAGCTATTATGTGAGATTTAGGAGGTTTACTGTCCGAGATGATTTCCGATCCGCGGAGTTTGTCGACGTCCGGTACGAACGGCTGTTGCGATGGGCTCACACGGTAACCAAAAAAAGTGTGAAAATTATAATAGTAACGAAGGAAAATATAATCATATTATAGGTTTTGATTGGCATAAAGAGGGGTCGTCGTATCTTTGTCAACTATAAGAAAACATATACCGGAATATACCGGAATCAATCTTCAATGCTTCTCACTTCGCAGCACAACTTAATTGAATATCAAGCAAAAATCCTATCACGAATAAAATAAAATAATATAATTGCATATTTTAATAAATCTTTATGTGAAAAAACCGCAAAAAAATAAAAAAAGGTTAGGCAAAATTGAGTTGGAAGTTGAAAGGGAAGACAAAGTAATATAAAGAAATAAGATTAGTGCAAATCATCATTGAATTTAGAAGCATAATGAGAAGTTCGGAATGCAAATAAAATCAGACAAAGATTGCACTTTCACTTTCTGCCGCTTAGAATGTTTTTTTCGTGTGGACACCACCTTTGGTCATATAATGAGAAGTTTAGAATTGTTAAATGAGGTTTAATAAATAGTTTTATAAAATCATTTAAAGCTTTGAATTTTTTGTTCGGATTAACAAAAGTCAAATCGAAATATATTATAAACGCACGGTTTAAATTATGTTGATGAATCGCAAAACAAAATATAGGAATATTTCAATGACATATGCTTTGTTATTGTGTTAGTTGCCTGTTTTTTTTTTTTAATTTGATCTGTTGATCCGGTTTGGATCAATCTCTCCGGGTTGGTTTGATTTCAGAACGGTTTAGGTTCATTACCGATATGGTTTGGTTTCTAGTCTCGATTATACCGGATTCTCGATTGAAATTTAGGGTTTCTTCCTATCCATTCTTTTTATATAGGTGGTTTTACATAATTTTCATCGATAATGATCTTTATTTGTGTAAAAATTGAAATGCAAAGCAGGCCAAAATTCAGTTATACCGAATTCAATGTAAAAACATTATAACAAAGCAGAAATCATATGTATTCTAACAATGTATCCTCATTTTCGTATAAAATACGGTCGACAATAACGTTTTGTTCTTGATTTTCAAAAGCTATTCAAAATGGCAATCTTATGGTAAAAACGAACAAGAGCATCTAATTCACACGTGAATTCAGTAAAAAAAATATATAAAAAATCTTTGCGACATCAGAAATGTTCTTTGATGGATCAACAACACAACAACCCAGCATATGCTTAACATATTATTCCTCATTTAAAAAAATTAACTTAATGGATATTTAAAACAATTGTTAATGTTCGAAATTCAATTAAAAATACACCATTTATTTCTCGTATATTATAATCTGCTAAAATTCAGGATTACTCCGCTACTCACGTCGATATATTATTCAATTTCTAAATATTTCTACCTTTGAAATTTCAAAAAAAATAAAATCGGGTCAATTAGAAGCAATGATTGCATGGAGGCAAGATAAAAAGCATGAGAAGGTATATTCCAAGGAATAAACCGGTCCACTTTATGAAATTTTTGAAACATGAAAATTTATAGACCAATCAAAATTCCCTGACGGAATTCCATTTTACCAAAGGCCATCCACCTAATGCACTCATATTCACGTCCAAGTCTTTTTGCCATTTGTAGTTACAAGGCCAAATGCAAAGCAAACACACACACATATATATATATATATATATATATATATACATATATATGTATATATATATATATACGCACACATGTGTATGTGTGCGTGTATTGATAGAGACTTGTCTTTGTTCATTGGAACCTGCAACATTGGTTGATATCCATTCTTTGTTGCTCTTCCTTTTTTTTTTATTATTATTGCATGATGATACGTTTTTTCATGGCAGAATCTATAAGACAATGACTGAGTTTGATCTGTCACTTAAATCAATATGCAAAAACATGGCATTGGAATAAATTTTAAAATCGTATTTTTATATCTGGTGGACTTGTAATAATATAAGTACAATGTATCAGAACTATTTTGATTTCAAAGCGTTGGAATCCATTGAGAAAATTTTGTCAAAACCCAAATGAAGGAACACACAGATTGAACATTAGGTTTCTGTAATGATGATTCTCAAGAATAATAATGATCCTCTCACTATATATCACATTTTCTCAAATAAAACATGAAAAACATGGCATTGGAATAAATTTTAAAATCGTATTTTTATATCTGGTGGACTTGTAATAATATAAGTACAATGTATCAGAACTATTTTGATTTCAAAGCGTTGGAATCCATTGAGAAAATTTTGTCAAAACCCAAATGAAGGAACACACAGATTGAACATTAGGTTTCTGTAATGATGATTCTCAAGAATAATAATGATCCTCTCACTATATATCACATTTTCTCAAATAAAACATGCCAATTATGCATCTCTTATATATATATATATATATATATATATATGTGTGTGTGTGTGTGTGTGTGTGCATCTTCCACTTTGGCGAACTTATTAATTTCCAGCAACCGTGGCCTCCAAGAAAATGAAACTAGTAGGCCAAAAACAACACTAAGGATTATACCAAAACGAGCATTTTCTTCCATCCCTAGTGGTACACACACACACACACGCATATATATATATATACATATAGAGAGGGTAAAACATGGACGGTTACATTATTTTAATTTTTGTTTGATTGTTTACAAGGAAATACAAAGATGCTTGTTTAGGACATATATTCGTGTTTAGTACTTTATTAATTTCCAACCGCAAAACAAAAAAAAAATAAAAATATATGCACGAGTTAGAAATAAAAGGCAACTTAATTCAGAAAGATTCATTTATTCCATATGTTCATGTATTTGCATAACTATATTATTCATGATTCTTCATATGATATATAAATTTTTGGACCGTCTATGTGTTTTCAATAGGAATAATTAAATACGCCACTAACATTGACTAATTAATTTAAACCGTCCACTAATGCAACTTACATGCGTGCGTGCCCTCTCCTATCCCCATATGCGTAATTGCGTGCAAACGATATATATTCTTGAGAATCCCATCTTCTGTATATCAAAAATCGAATTAGTTACGTGTTGGGGAAGAAACCAAATTTAGATCCACGATTCATAAAAACAAAAATATAATGAAAAAAGATAGATGCTTAAATATGGTTCATCGATTGTGGCTGACTGTTTATGAATTACCCCACGATTCCCATTATATTTCTTTTAAAAAAAAACCCTAGATAGAGAGAGAGAGAGAGAGTAAATGAAAAAAAGAATAAAAATCCCAATTTTAAAAAAGTACGTGGGGTTAGGTATTAGGAATATAAAAAATGGAAACACAACACAATAGCTTCTACTTCTCGCCGCGTATTGCAGGAGTCCCGTTTGCTAGGAATATATATATATATATATATATATATATATGACTACTAATGTATCAAGAAGAATACGACCATATACTATATATAACTCTAAATACATATATACGCCAGAATAGTAACACCCCTATGATATAGTGATTTAGATGTAAAAAAACCTATAGAGTTTTTTTTTTGTTAAAAAAACTATAGAGTTAATTAATAGACAAAGTTCGAAAAAAAAAATATACACATATTTGCGTGTGTAAACCCATATACACAATCCAAAAGAAATATGTATATATTAACACATATGCGTATATTTTATGTATTCTATACAAGTTGGTCCAAGAATGAAGGAATTTTCCACTATATATATATATATATGAAACAGATCAAGAAAAGGATGTGTTTCTTTAATCTCAGATTTTTAAATATTTATAATTTTGAGGAAGATAGAAGGGTTGTGGGAGATCAAGATTCAAAGCAGCATTTCTTGTGTATTTATTTATATGTATATATAAATAATGTATAAGAATCTAAGCAATTTTGGGGAAGCTTTATTTATATTTTCTCCATAAATTAAAATCCATTTAAACGTGTCATTGGTTAGATGGGTTCTCCTCACGTGCCACGACCAAAACGAGGGTCAAAAGGTTGTCGTCCATTATTTCCATTTGATCATATTTAAAAAATATTTAACGGTCCACGGCACTAAAAAAAATATTCTAATAGACTTGGCGGAGTTAATCTTGAACCCTTTTATCCAATAATTATTTAATTAAATTTACTGTCACGTGACTTCTCTTAAAACTACCACAAGATATTAATGCTCATCAATAAGCCAAACAAACATCTATTTTTCATAACAATGCAAACAATCATTTATTTTAATACATGATTTATTATATATTATTGTTCAGTAAATAATTTACATGCAATAAATGTTCAATAGATTGGTTTAAAAATTATTGATTAACGTTTTTGCAACTTTTTAGACACCCAATCTGTATTTCTTAACGATAAAAGATAGATTAGAACATACAAAAGTAAAGACGGACATTAAATTCGGGAAGACAAAGTCATTCCAACTATTGATTTAATTTAGATTCGATTAATTTAATTTAAAAAAAAAATACATGCAATCGATTTTTACATCAATTTGAATATCATAAAATAATTTTCAGTTTAATTTGATTTGATTATACATGTCTATAAGAAGACTATGTATTTGGGTTAATTTGATTTTGATTATTGTTTTTCGGTTTAGCTCATGTAGTCCGGTTTAGCTAATTCGTTTTGTTTCAGGTTATATAAGTATTGTTTTCATTTTGATTTAAAAAAGATAAGAGAGAAAATTTCTACAAAATCGTTTCTCGCTCTCTCTCCTCTTTTCTCTCAGTCTCTTCAATTTCAAAATGGTATCATGCGCCTCTATGATCTTGGAGTTTTCATTTTGATTTTGTAATCCGATGTCGATACCAGCTGAAGTTTTTGATGAATCACCGATTCCGGCTTCAGGTGTGAATTCTAGTTCGTCCTCAACTTCAGATCCATATGTGAATCCCTTATATCTTCATCAGGAGACTCGTCAAGCTTGGTTCTAGCTACGGAGAAACTCCTTGGTGAATCTAACTACAATCTATGGTCCCGATCGATTATCAAAGCTCTAAGTCCGAAGAATAAGCTTGGATTCGTCTATGGAACGGTTGCCTGTCCTGCAGAAAATCGTCCTGATTCAGGTGCGTGGCAACGTTGTAATGATCTTGTTTGCACGTGGTTAAACAACTCAGTTTCGGTGGAAATCAAGAGTTTGGCATTATATCTCGATGTTGCGAGTGATATATGGAAACACCTGGAGACGAAATACAAGCAAACAAATGTATCGAAAGTTTACTCAATTCAGCTTCAGCTAGATAACTTGTTTCAAGGAGATTTGAATTTGAATGCGTATTATACAAAACTTACAACTCTATGGGAAGAATTGAAGAATTTTGATCTGTTTCCTTGTTGCACATGTGGTCGATGCATCTGTAATGCTGAGATGAATTAATTTTCATGATAGAAGAAATATGGTGAAGTTTCTGATGCGGTTGAATATGATGTGTTTGTTCCTGCTAGAAGACATATCCTAATGTCAGTTCCATTACCAGATTTGGCTCGTGTCTATAACCTAATTGTACAAGATGATCAACAGAGGCTGAACTACAACAGTCATGTAGACTCAGTGGCTTTTCAGTCTTCAACACCGTATCAGGCTCAGGAACTTAAGTCTAAGCCTCCATACTCTTTTTCGGGACAGAGCAATTCTAGTCAGAATTCTCCCAGGTCTAAATTGTTTTGTTCACATTGTGGAATGAACAATCATACGGTGATAAATGTTTCAAGATTTATGGTTATCCTCCAGGATACAAGGCGAATCAAGGACAGAATAAATGACAAAATAGACAACCTCAACAAAAGTCTTGAATTTTTGGAGGAAACAGGCAAAACAATCATGTTAATATGGTTGATACTGGAGCTTCTTATATGATGGAACATTCTCCTGCTACCACAATTACTTCAGGACCAAACATTGATCAGTCTGGTTTTGATGAAAAGGCTGAAGCACTTCTGGCACAGTTTACTTCACAATTACAAGGCCTTAGACATTCTTACAATGGTTCAGATTTCACAGCCTCTCATCCCCAACCGAATTCACCAGGTACATCCATATTTCCAGTTTATCTACCTTTAAAAAATCCATTTCTCTACCGCATGTGTGTTGGATTTTGGATACAGGTGTTAGGAGTCATGTATGTTGTGATCTATCTCTATTCTCTGATATTCAATCCATACCACCTGTCACTGTCACTTTACCTAATGGCGCTGCTATTCAGGTTACACAATCTGGGACAGTTTTTCTCACCTCTCTTTTGATTCTCACCTCAGTTTTATTTGTCCCACCTTTTTGTTAAAATCTGTTGAGCATCAGTGCTCTAACACGATTCTCTCCTTATACAGTCACTTTTACTCATAACTCTTACATGATTCAGAACCCTACTCGGGAATTGATGATTGGCAAGGGTGAGCAAAAGCGCAATCTATACATATTGGAACTGCAGAAACCTTCCTCCATTCGATATTCTCTTCCTTCTTCACTTTGCACTGCAGTATCTACAACCAACATTGACATTTGGCATCAAAGATTATGACATCCTTCATTCCTGAAAATAAAGTCTCTTGGACAATCCTCTCAGATAATTTTTTCTGATTCAGACTCTCAATTTGATCATTGTTGTATTTGTCCAATGGCTAAACAGAAATAGCTTTCTTTTCCAATTTCTGGGAAGTTATCTTCTTCTCCTTTTGATTTAGTTCACATTGATGTGTGGGGACCTTTTCATATTTCAACATCTGAAGGATATAAATACTTTCTTACCATTGTGGATAATTGCTCTAGAGTTACATGGATTATCTTTTGCGTTCTAAGTCTGATGTTCATTCAAAGTTCCGCATTTCTCTAAACTTGGTTGAAACACAGTTTTTGACAAAGGTTAAAGCAGTTAGGTTAGATAATGCCCATGATTTCAACTGAATATGGCGGATAATCTCACGAAATAGGACAACTCGTATGCAGTTCTGAAGCCGCCATGAGTATTGGGATTGTGACTGCCGTCGTTCATGATGTAACTTGCTCAAGAGAACTTTCTTAGTGATGAACAAACTTTCTCGAGAAAATTTTCTGAGAAAGTCTTCACTTTGAGAGGAATAAGCAGGAACAGGAGCGATGAAACTTGTATTAATAACGAAGTCTCAGTAGGGAACAAGAATAACTGTGAATCATTGTATCAGTAAGAGTGAGGGTATCGTATCTAGATTTAATGTCATTGGATCTCAAAATCAATGTAGATATAAATGAATCGAATTTCTATCAATATATAAAATATAAAGATTTATATAATAAAAAAATTAACGATTTTAGAATGTGTGTAGTTTAGAATTTGAGTTTTAACTTAAAAACATAACAAACAAACGAACTTCGATTTACTGCTTTATTTAAACAAATGGGCATCTATCATTATTTCTCATGTCCTTATACTCCTGAGCAAAACTCAGTAGTAGAAAGGAAACACCAGCACGTTTTGAATGTAGTAAGATCACTCTTTTTTCAGTCAAATATTCCTTTAAGTTTTTGGGAAGAGTGTGTGCTTACTGCTGCATATTTGATTAATCGTCTCTCTACTCCTGTTTTGCAACATAAATCACCTTTCGAAGTTTTAACAAAACAAAAACCTGTTTATGACAATTTACGGGTGTTTGGTTGTCTGTGCTATGTTAGCACACTTTTAAAAGATCGACACAAGTTTTCAGCACGAGCAAAGCCTTCTGTTTTCATTGGATATCCACAGGGTATAAAAGGTTATATTTAGATCTTGAAACTCATAAGGTCTCCATTTCACGAAATGTGTTTTTTTGTGAAGATAAGTTCCCTTTCAAAACAGAGTCTATTTCTGATTCTACTCTTTCATTCTTTCCAAAGTCTACTTCTGATCCTTATTTTCTCTATGACTCTGTTTCTCCTTCTTCTACAGTTGTTTATGATTCATTACTTCAATCTGTCTTGTCCCCTGTTTCTTCACCTTCACCTTCTCTAGTTCACAATCCTATTGATATAATGTCTACAGAAGATAACCGAGTATCAGAGAATATTCATAGACCACACAGACAAGCTCGTGCACCTGCATACTTATCTGATTATCATTGCTACCATATTACCTATTCTAGACCTCCACCTTCTATCCAAACTACTCCATATCTCATATCATCCTTTCTTTCATATAATAACCTACATTCTTCATATAGAAACTTTATTCTTTCCATTTCTACTGAATCTGACCCTACATGTTATACAAAGACTGTGAAATTTAATCATTGGAAGGATGCTATGGTTTTGGAGTTAGAAGCACTGTCTCAGACCAAAACATGGATTGTTTGTGATTTGCCTGAGGAAAAAAAACTCATAGGTTGTAAATGGGTTTTTAAAATAAAATATAATGTTGATGGATCTGTGGAAAGATATAAGACAAGGTTAGTGGCTAAAGGTTATACTCAAGTGAAAGGAATAGACTATGTGGAAACTTTTAGTCCGGTTGCAAAGTTAACCACTCTTAGATTGCTTATAGTAATGGCTGCTGCTAATAATTGGATTTTAGATCAAATGGATGTTTATAATGCATTCTTGAATGGAGATCTTGATGAAGAAAACTGCATGACTTTGCCACCGGATTTGCTCAACTTCAAGAGGAGAAAGTGTCTTCAAATTCTGTATGTCGATTACAGAAATCGTTATATGGATTAAAGCAGGCATCTCGCCAATGGAATCAGAAATTATCTCATGTTTTGATTGATGCTGGATATTCTCAGTCACATGCTGACAATTCTTTGTTTTTGATGAAGAAAGGTGATCTGATTGTGGCTGCTTTGGTCTATGTTGATGATATTTTAGTAACAGGGAATGATGTCGTGATGGTTAAATAGCTCAAGGATACTTTGCATTCCAATTTCTTGGTTAAGGATCTTGGAAATCTGCAACTTTTCTTGGGTTTGGAAGTGGCGAGATCTCAAAAAGAAATATTACTTTGTTAACGTAAGTATTGTTTGGAGTTGCTGGAGGAGTTTAGTTTTCTAGATTGTAAACCAGTAGTTACACCTATGGACTTCATATTAAAATTGACAAAGGATTCTGGAATTCTACTGGAAGATGCTTTTCATTATCGAAAACTTGTTGGGAAACTGATTTATCTTGTTGTAACTAGGCCTGATATTTCATTTTGTGTCAAAAAGCTTTCCCAATTTATGTTACAGCCAAGATCATAACATTTACAAGCAGCATATCGAGTTTTGAGGTACTTGAAAAATTCTCCTTGAAATGGTCTGTTATATGCTGCAGATAATTCTCTGTCTCTGATTAGTTATAGTGACGCGGACTGGGCTTCTTGTCCCGACACGCGACGGTCTGTGACTGGTTTTTTCGGTTTTCTTGGGAACTAGCTTGATTTCATGGAAATCCAAGAAACAAGTTACAATTTCTCGAAGTAGTGCAGAGTCGGAATATCGGGCTTTAGCTCAGACTTGTTGTGAGCTCACTTGGATTGCATCTTTGCTAAAGGAGCTTTATGTCGAGTTTCCTTTACATGTCATTCTGTATTGTGACTCGCAATCTGCCATTCATATTGCTAGTAATCTCGTGTATCAGAAGAGAACTAAACACATTGAATTGGACTGCCATGTTGTTCGTGAAAAGATTAAGAGTGGATTTCTACAGGTTAGGCATGTTGCTTCAATGGAGCAAGTTGCTGATCTTCTTACGAAGTCCCTTACAATAGATCAGATGGCGTATTTGACCTCCAAAATGGGCATTCAAAATGTATATGCTCCATCTTGAGGGAGTGTATAAGAAGACATGTCTTTGGGTTCATTTGATTTTGGTTATTGTTTTTCGGTTTAGCGTCATGTAGTCCGGTTTAGCTAGCTCGTTTTGTTTCAGATTGTATAAGTACTGTTTTTATTTTGATTTTAAAAAGATAAGTGAGAAAATTTCCACAAAATTGTTTCTCACTCTCTTTCTCCCCTTTTCTCTCTGTTTCTTCAATTTAAAAAATATTTTAACTGAAATATCTATCTAACGAACACTAAATATCGGGTAGAATTACTCTTTTTTTTTCATCTTAAAAATATTATTGTTTCCAACCTGGTATAGACGTTACGGACCAAACTAATAAAAAAATCTATAAATATTAGAATAAATGTAAGGCTATTTATCTAATTAAATTATTTTCTATATATGTAAAAGTACTAACAGACGATTGCATAACAAATATAAAAAAAAACTCGTGAAAAAAAAGGTCAAGAAAATGAAAACTATATGGGAAGGGGAGATATGGGGAATAAAGTGCGGGTCTCTTTTGCAACAAAAAATAAATAGGAAAAGAATCTTACAAAATCCATGTGGAACTCTCCGAATGGTTGTTCACTTTGTCATTATCATCTATATATTTGATTCTTCAATAATTCATCGTATATCTATGTTTATATATATAATTATATATGCATGTGTGTCAGTGTGTATATATATACATATACATTATGCTAGTCGTATTGGCCACTTTAACTTTGGAAAGATATGTGTCCCTTGAAACCTACCATTTTGGGTGAGTGGTTGGCCAGAAACCAAGCCGCGGAGATTAGATACGAAAATTATTTAAAAATTGGATATTCATGACTACAAATATAAATTTGGATTTGTTAATTTCAAATACCGGATATAATAATATCTAACAAAATTACAAAATAATTTTAATATTTATTAAACACAATTAAATTATATGTAGTTTTTAATTTTCCGGATAACCAGACAATTATACCAGAATGTTTAGATACAGTTTATATATTCTCAATTTTTTATATGATCGATTGCACACCAACGCGAAATACATACACAGGTATATATGTGGGTGTGTGTGTGTGTTTGAATATATATTATTTTGGTATTAGTATAGTTGTATAGTTGAAATATATATGTGATTATGAACCTGTAAGAAATCTATCTATACATCTTGTTATCAATTATATCATGTATATATATGTATATATATATATAATAGAGCTAATTTCACAAAAACGATAGATAAATGCAATTATTGCAGTGCTTAATTTCGTGGGGGTAGATTAACCAAGGGTTAGGGACCCTCATGTAATACGAAAACAAAACACTTACCAAAATTAACAATCATTAGTGTAATTAAGGCCTAATTATTCACAGAGTCATCATTAAAAAGGAGCAAGTTGTGACGAATGTTGGGCCAAAAGACAAATAGGTAAAATAGTAATCATAAGTCGGTAAGATACGATTTTCAGTCAAACTTTTCATACTTCCAAAAAAAAACATGAAATGAATGTTCTTTTTTTTTATGAAACAAAAAAAATGTAGGTATTATTTTTAACTACAGAATTTATATTAGAACAGAAATATAAAATGTTTAAAAATCAAATAAAATCAATAAAAAATGAAATAAAACAAGAATTTAAATGCAGAATAAATTTAACAGAAATCCCATATATATAAGGTCAAATAAATATAATTTTTCTAAAATTTAAAAAAACGATAAAATATTGACGTTATTAATATTATATATTATATTCTTATTAGATAAAATATAACCGCCGTTGTAGCGGAATTGATGAATCGCAATTCAATAAGTAATGATTAGTGTTGGGATTAATTAATGGGCGCTTTAGTTTTGGAAAACTAGGAAAGATTAACAAAGTGGTCAAATATAAGTCTATTGATACACTCTTTATGTATATATATGGGCTCAAAAATCTTCAAATGTGTCAACTAAATTTCTTTTATATCTCTAATTATACTTTCACTGTCTCCCGTTTATATTTAATTATAATGCTAAATATATCTATGTTTTCTTTAATAAGTTATAATAATTTCTCCTAGCATAAAATAGAACGGTCAAAACATTAAGTGACTCATTTTACTTATAGATTATTAAAATAATGCCTTGAAGAAATTTACGATAAATCCATTATATTTTTAAAGTTGAATTGTTTATTATTTTTATTAATTTTATCCTTTTTTATTTCTCAGTGCATTAGCAAGGTTTTTTTAATATAGAAACGTTAAATATTTTATGACAAAGGTGATAATAAACCCGTAGCAGTTAATTCAGGCACACCTATTAAGAACATTAATTTCGTCATGCAAATATTTCGGTAGAGATCTCCAAGAACCGAACATACAATGTATGTAGCATTGATGAACACATTTTAGGTATAGTCTTTTGTCGACACAACAAAATCTAAATGAATTTAATAAATTCCAATTTATAATGTCCCATTTATGAATTTATTGTGTTTAAATTTGCAATGTACTCATTTTTAGTTTTTTTTTTAAGGATAACAGAGTCGTGGAGAGACACAGAGGGAATGCATGGAGCACCTGTCCCATTCGATTTTTATTATTTTTTAATTAAATTTTAAAATATATATTCCATAAAGTCTTTTACTATTTTCACTCAGAAAAACATTTTCCCTTAAATTAATAATAAATATTTTTTTCATGATAAAAAAATTTAAAACCATAATAGGAGCACCAGTCCCGTATATTTTCGTTACCTTTTAAATTTTATTTTAAAAATTACATTTCATATAGTTTTGTAATATTTCCAAAAAAAATCGAATACAGTAAATGTAAAATAATTAATTTTTTTAAATATTTCTTCTTGTAAATAGAGTGAGTGTGTCATTGAATACAGTGAGTTGAACTGTGCATTGGTTGGGATTAGTCTTTTCAACTCAACATGCGAAGAAGACATAAAACAATAGTATAAAATTTCCCGTTTCGAATCAAAATAATTTAAATTAGAAATGATCATTGACCGCATATACTTTGTAAATATATTGTGAATTTTTTGGAAATAAAATACGGAAAAATTGTTTAAAATAATAATAAGACCAAAGAAATTCCAGAATTTACAACCAATTTAAGAATTTTGCACGGTTCAACAAAAAAAATTTGCACGGCCAAAAAAAGAGAAATGCAAAACTTTATTTTAACGGAATAAAAATAAAGAGATAGAAAAAAAGGCAAGAAAAAAAAAAGGAGAGGCATGAAACTTCAAACCTAGAATCTCAACTACGAACGGTCCAGATTGGATTCCATTTTTCTATATTTGTTTCAATTTTTTTTTCTTCTAGTAAATGTGAGTGGATGAAATAGTTCCCACACCTAATAATCAATATTATATATATATATATATATAAACAAGAACTAATGCGTTAATATATAGTTTTTGGTATAAGTTAATATATAGTTGAAAAATCTTTTAAAATATAGTATGAAGTTATAAAATATTAACAGATTTAATATTAACAAATATTAATTTTACTGTAAGATTGCATATATTGGTTTAAACTCGTCTGTGTTTCAGCACTTTGTAATATTCATGAGCTTAGATTTATAAATTTTCATGCACTTTTTCAATATTTTATGTACATATTTTCTTAATTTGTTTTCACATAATATATATATATATATATATATATAAAGTTCCATAACGGTAGCATAGAAATTCAAAGTAGAAAAGAAAGAATGCTAAACCGGACCATATATGTGTTAATAGCAACTAACCTTATGTTTTCGTTTTAGACAATATATCTATCTTGGATAGGACAGAAATCGTATTTTTATAGTTATATTGGTTTTTATGGTTTTATCAAAACTCGAAAAAGAATAATTCGGTTTTAAAATTTTTTAACAAAAATATATTTTTTTATGCTTTTACCAAAATTTTTCCTTAGATAAAAAAAAATATTTTTATAATTTCTTAACTTTTAAAGACCAAAGCATTAAGACCCAAAACTAAAATTCCAAACTACTACTATTAATTTGTTTTTTACAATGCCTTTTTTATTTTCTATTTCCTCTTTTTAATTTTCCTTTTCCATTTTGACATTGGCTCCATAATTTCTGTCTCAAACCCTACCGAATCATGATAAGATTAACTTCAATAAAAAAGAATTTATTTATTTTTATGGCGACCATTAAAAGTGGAGGCCCCACTATCCTTCCGTATTTAACACCTTGGGAATCAACGCCCGTTCACGGAAACATAATTAATTTGTATAAATCCATATTATATCTTACATCATACATAGATAATCATCATCATTTTACATCCAATCCGTAGATTTCTTTCCATCTACTCCATGGATTATAGAATTAAAATACCATAAATAATCTATGTAATTTATATTTTTGCATCTTGCATGGTCTCTATATATGCCACTCCGATGACATTTTTTCTACTTTAGGTTATATAAAAAAAATGGTAAAATGAACACAAATCTCTTTTCTTTTTCCTTATAAAAAAAAAAGACTGCTTTTGCGACAGAGAACCGCCCTCTCATATCGTCTCTCTATAAATACATAACCTATGAAACCCTCTCCCCTCACAAATCCAACAAACCCCAAAAACGCATAAAAAAAAGTTTGATCTTTTACCCGAAATTTCACATATTTTCATATATTTTCTTCTAATTATAAAAAAAAAAGAAACCAGAAAAAAAAACCAGTCAAAATGGGTCATCATGGCACAAACAGAGTAGAAAACATGTCGTGTCCCTGCAATGCCACAGCCGCGGAAACAGCGACCGGCGTTTCGAACGCGAACGCGACGATCGTGGAGATACACAGCGTTTGTATGCCGCCGAAGCAAACGGCGTTTCAGAAGCTGAAGCATCGCGTCTCGGAGATCTTCTTCCCCGACGATCCGCTGTACAGATTCAGGAACCAGACATGGAGGACGAAACTGGTTCTGTGTTTGCAGAGCCTGTTCCCCATCTTCACGTGGGGTCCACTTTACAATCTCAAGCTCTTTAGGTCCGACGTCATCTCCGGTCTCACCATTGCCAGTCTCGCCATCCCTCAGGTACCTCTCAACTTCATTTTTTATTTATTTACACAACATGCAAAAAAAATGATTTTTTATATATTTTTTTTTTCTTTTTTTTTTGTGTAAAGATGAAAAATAAAAGGTCTTTTTGGGTGAAAATATTTTGAGTTTTCTTAGAAGGGTTTTCTAGGATACCGAAATTCATAAAAATAAATAAATCATAAATACATTTTTTGGTGTTAAAATGACATTTGCGGAGAGATTTAGGTCTTTATTAAAAAGGGATCTTTTTTCCTTAATTTACACATATATTTATGTCAGTATATGTTGATTTATCATAATTGTTACAAAAAAATGCTATATATTTTTTTTAAAAAGCACTTATCTTTTCTTTTTTGAGGCCTAAATTCCGTAATTAATAAAAAAAATCCGTAATTAATGAGGTTCATCACTTAATTTGAAGTGGGGGGGGGGGGGGGT
>NW_010966021.1:1724535-1776800 GCF_000463585.1 Tarenaya hassleriana | reverse complement strand
AGGGGGGGGGGGGGGGGTTACAGATACGTACGGTTGAAGATTAAGCCAAAAGAACCATTTTATTTGTCTTGCATGTGAATTAGTATTATTATTCCCTGATTTTGTATCATTTGGCATCAATCCCTCTTTCATAAATTTTAATAACTTTCAACTTTTTAAATAAAAAATATTAATTCCATGGTGGATTCGTTCATAAATTGCTAATTAAGAACATATTTTATTTTATTTTTGATAATCATAATCTTGATTTTTGGTCCTCTTGTTTTGCTCCTCCGACGGCAGGGAATCAGCTACGCAAAGCTTGCAAACTTACCACCCATCATTGGTCTATGTGAGTAATTATCAATTTTACCCTTATATAAACAAACCCTAATCACACATTAATTAATAATAGTGGTAGAAGGATACGAATTTTTTTTAGGGTAACCGAACTTGTATCCAAATATTTTGGATTTTAAGATTTGAAGTTTGATCTCAATAATATAATTTTGCAATTTACAATAAATATCAACTTTATAATTCCTTTTTAACACTATAGATAATTTCAATAAATATAAACGGTACTATTCATTTCGGTATCCATGCATATATATACATATATATAATCGCAACCATAAAATGTTGAAACCAAAACCCGAATGTCATTTACCATCAAATTTCGATTTACAAACTCGAACTGTACGGATATCCGAAAATCAGACAACTTTGACCACTGCTGTTTAAGACACCGGTTTAACTAAACCGATTCCGGTTTGATTAATTTTGTTATTATTTTTGGAAAAATATAAATTGCAGATTCAAGCTTTGTACCGCCGATTATATATTCGGTATTGGGCAGTTCAAGACACCTAGCCGTCGGTCCGGTCTCAATAGCATCTCTTGTGATGGGCTCAATGCTAAGTGCGAGCGTTTCCCCCTCCAATGACCAAATCCTTTACCTCAAGCTGGCTTTCACTTCGACTTTCTTCGCCGGCCTCTTCCAAGCTTCTTTGGGCCTTTTCAGGTATAAAAATACGTATAAATATACGGCTGGATATACCCGGTTTCAGTTCCATTCGTATAGATTATAAACTGCGGTCATTGGTTATTAAGATAACATGTATATAATTTTTTTTGTAACCAATGGACCCACATTTTCACTGTGCTAGTTTAAGTTTTTGAATAAACTAAAAAAAAATGGAATCTATTGTTAGAAACTGTTTCTCGAATTTTTTTTTTTATGATTAGGTGGAATATATTCACGGTTTATTGAATTGAGATAATATGGACGATCTATGAGGTTTTATTTATTTGATTGTGACACATTTTAATTTTATATCTTCAAAGATGCTTCCTTTTCCCAAGTGGATACACTGTTTCATTATCTTTAAATTACTTTTATATTAACAACAATAATACGAAGGCATTTTTCGTCGGTCACACTTGATTACAGTTGAGATTATAATATATCTACTTTATTTAATAATGAAAAATTCAAAAAAAAATTTCCAGGCTTGGGTTTGTGATTGACTTCTTGTCAAAGGCAACCCTGATAGGGTTCACGGCAGGTGCGGCGGTCATTGTGTCGCTTCAACAGCTCAAGGGTCTTCTCGGAATCGTTCACTTCACCGGGAAAATGCAGTTTCTTGCTGTCATGTCCTCTGTCTTCACTCACAAATCCGAGGTATCTCCGTTTTTTTTCCTTTGGTTATTTTTGTTTTTTGGTAATGATCAGTGATAGAGTTTTCAGCTTTTGCTTGCGTTTGACGCAGTGGTCGTGGCAAACCATTGCAATGGGGCTCGGCTTCTTGTGCTTCCTGTTAACAACAAGGCACATTGTAAGTATTCACACTTTCAGAAATTCTAATAAACTGATCAAAGGGTTGGAAAGATGTAAACTTTACGCGATTTCGGGACGTTACAGAGCATGAAGAGGCCGAATCTTTTCTGGGTATCGGCTGCAGCTCCGCTCGTATCTGTTGTTCTCTCTACCCTTCTGGTGTTTCTTCTCAGATCCAAGACTCATGCCATTTCCTTTGTAAGGACATTTTCATGTCGTTTCTTTCTCTGCAACTTCTGTGAACTGTGTGTGAGAGAGAGACAGAGAGACATAGATTCATCTTCTGTTTGGTCTTTTTGGATTCTGATGCATGCAGATTGGGCATTTGCCAAAGGGTCTGAATCCTCCTTCATCAAACATGTTGTACTTCAGTGCCACCCATCTTGCTCTTTCCATCAAGACCGGTATCATCACTGGCATTCTTTCCCTTACAGTAAGTTAACTGAATCTTTTGACTTCCTTTGGAGCTTCTGATTCGATTGGGGAAGATGAACAAAGGTGTGGATCTCATTGATCGTTTCAGGAAGGGATTGCTGTGGGAAGGACATTTGCTGCTCTCAAGAATTACCAAGTTGACGGGAACAAAGAAATGATGGCAATCGGTTTCATGAACATGGCTGGTTCTTGCACCTCTTGCTACGTTACAACAGGTAACTTCCCGAGAATCTCACAACCCTTCCTCAAAAAACGGTTGCCGAGAAACCGGGATTCTGATTCTGTTCCTTCAAATCATTTTCTCAGGATCCTTTTCCAGATCTGCTGTAAGCTACAATGCTGGAGCACAAACAGCGGTTACTAACATTGTGATGGCTTCAGCTGTGCTCATAACCCTTTTGTTTCTCATGCCACTCTTCTATTACACACCCAACTTTATCCTGGCGGCCATCATCATAACTGCAGTGATAGGTCTCATCGACTATCAGGCTGCATACAAGTTGTGGAAAGTTGACAAGCTCGACTTCTTTGCTTGCTTGTGTTCCTTCTTTGGTGTCCTCTTCATCTCTGTACCTCTCGGCTTAGCAATAGCAGTAAGCAAAAAACTCTCCCTCAAGGTTTCTTTCACCTCTTCTCGGGTTGTTCTCTAAGTTTGTCGCTCTTCTGATTCAGGTTGGAGTTTCGGTTCTAAAGATTCTGTTGCATGTAACCAGACCAAACACCGTTGTATTGGGGAATATCCCGGGGACTGAGATATACCAGAGTCTTGGAAGATACAGAGAAGCCTCAAGAATTCCAGGCTTCTTGATATTGGCTATAGAATCTCCTATATACTTTGCCAATTGCACTTACCTGCAAGAAAGGTCAGCCCACATTACCCTCTCCCACTGTCACGAACTCATCTGTTCATACTCAGAAATTTTCTCACTGGAAAAGAGTTATGGGCATATGCAGGATCTTGAGATGGATCAGAGAAGAGGAAGGATGGATAAAGGGGAACAATGGAAATACGCTGAAATGCGTAATTCTTGAATTGACAGGTATGTTGGTTAAAACCCGGAACAGAATCAATCACCTCTTCTTCTCTTCTCCAAGTATGTCTGAGTTCAAAGTTCCCAATTGTTGAAACCATTTCAGCCGTGTCAGCCATCGACACAAGCGGGATTGAGGCCGTGTTTGAGCTCAGAAGAACGCTCGAGAAGCAATCACTTCAGGTTAGTCTTGAAACACAAGCGATATCCCGGGGAAATCCGAGAGATAAACATCGTAACGTACCTTTTTTCTGTTCATTTTCCAACAGCTCGTGTTAGTAAACCCCGTCGGGAGCGTGATGGAAAAGCTGCACAAGTCAAAGATCACTGACGCGTTGGGGATGAGCGGACTCTATCTCTCAGTTGGCGAGGCCGTTGCCGATATTTCATCAGCATGGAAAGCGCAGCCTCAGCCATGAAACCAACCTGCCAAACTCCCACAGTGCTGCTGAAGCAAAAGTGGGAAAGTTATAAAGAAGAGCAAAACCAGACAGAGAAGTTTTGGGGAACATTAAGCATTATAGATGTCAGCTTGAGCTTTTGCAATTGAGGAATGGACCTTTCCTGTTCTGTAAATCAGAGTTTGAGAAAACCTTTTTTTTTTTTCCTCTATGGACGCTTGTTTCATTCTTCTGAAGATAGAAGTATTCTTCTCTTTCCCCATTTTTTTTTTTGGCGATGTAAAACTCCATGACTACACAGGAGGGAGGCTTCCTGTTTAACTGTAGAATAAATAAATGTATTTCAGTGGCAACTTTAGCAACTAAACCATTTTTTTTAACAAAAATATCTATATGTATATAAACTCCACCTAGACATGAGTTCGCTTATGTTTAGCCCGTCCTAAACTCGGATAAAGGATGAGGGTTTTGCGGTAGGTGGCAACCAACAAACTTAAAACCATGTCATATCTCACATGCAATGAATTCAGATGATATAAACATTGGACATCCTCTATTTACGGCGTAATAAAAAATAGGAAAGTATGTAGGGCATCCGGAATGTGACGCACCATGTCGGCGTCCGGATATGGTGTTAAATAGGTAAGGATTCGCACGTCGTGGACGAATGTGGGTAAAGAAGTTGTATGAATCAGATTATGCTATATAATTAGAATGAATATGAAAACGGTTGATGCTGCAGTTAAACAATCACATCCCATCTTCACCTCATTGGCAGTGAATCCAAACTTAACCAAGAAACTCTTATATAGAATTAGCAAAAGCATTCTGCAATTGAAGTCATCAAACAGAAAGAAATCGAAATACGAAACCTATTTGTTTTGGCAGTGGGATTGAAAGAAATGCAAAGGAAATAGGAACATAACCTAAAGTAACTGAATAAGAAAACACCCACCACACAGAATTTGATCAGTCGCAAATAAAGCAACGAAATTCAACCAAAAACACAATCACATATTCAGAGATGTAGAGTCGTGAGAGCAGATTTCCTCACCCTGCGAACCAGCCGAGGAAGAACGACGACAGAGGAAGTAGGGTTCGAGCAAGAATGTCGACGACACATCAAAGATCACAGAGGGAGTCAGTACGATGCAAGACTTGGAGACAGACGACATGGGCAGTGATGATGAGCCATCTTCCAACCCATACCAACGCACGTACCATTAAAACATCCATCTTCCAACCCACAGATAAAGAACAAGATCAACAAATTCTCGGGGAATTAACAACTTCCGAAATCCCCTGCTTTAGAGATCCCAGAATCAGATGATCAACAGCATCTCCTGAAAAACCTGTTCCAGATTCCACCGAAATACAAAATAATTAAAGATAAAATATTTTTATGTTTGGAATCCCATCACCAATGACCGCATAGCGCAGTGGATTAGCGCGTTTGACTTCGGATCAAAAGGTCGTGGGTTCGACTCCCACTGTGGTCGTTTGTGTTTTCCACCTTTTTTTTGGATTTTGCAGAGCAAGGTTCCCTTTTTTGTTCACAGATCCTTGAGAAATCCCAACTTATTTCTTTCCAATACATTCATATATATATATATATAGATTTCCAAACTTTGCCTCTTTGTCAAAATTTACATAGAAGATATCTCTGGTGGCAGAACAATACAAAGAGAATGCGGAATACAAAAGTCATCACCTTTATCTACTTCAAGGACCGTTGTTGGTCTTCCTCCTCCTTCCACCACTTCTCTTCACAGCAACCGTGTTGGTGGTGCCTACTCTCGGTTTCTCCTCTTTCGCATTACTACTATTCACTACTTCCACACCATCCCTTTGGCTCCTCATTCGCAGTATCTCCCCTTTCGCAGAGGCCAAGTCCTCCTCCAGCTTCTTCACTTTCTTCGTCAGCGTCTCCCTCTCGTTCCCAAGTCTTATCACCAGGTTATGTGCATCTTCCATGTTCTCCCGGGCTTCTTTCGATCCCTTCTTCGCCTCTTCCAATGATCTCTGCATCGATTCCTTCTCGTCTTCCAATGCGGAGACAAGGGTATTCGCTCTCTCGAGCTCTCCCGACAGAGAAAACGTGTTTTTGTTCATCTCGTCCAGTGACTTCACCGCTTCTTCCAGGTCTCCTTCGAGGGTTTTCCTCGCCTCCTTGTCCTTGGAGATCTGCTTTTCCATCACTTCCACCTCTTTCTGAAACGCCGAAACCTTCTCTTTCTCCTCTTCTAACTCCTTTCTCGCGGTTTCAGCTCTCTGATGAACTTCCAACAGCTCCTCCTGAAGGCTAGAGTTCTTCTCGGTTAACTCTTCGAGTTCATGGATCTTTCTCTCCACCTCGTCTTTCGTTTTCTCGAGAAGCTCTTCCTTCATTTCAAGATCGCTGGCCAATGCCTCTCGATCTCTTTTGGCCTCTCCGAGGATCTTCTCATGCCTTTCATTGGCTTCTTTGGATTCAGCTTCAAGTCTGGAAACCTCCAACTTCAGCTTTGTGCACATAGTGTTTGATTCATCCAGTTGCTTTTCCAGGCCGGACTCCCGGTTTTTCGATGCCTCAAGCTCTTTCTCTTTGGCCTCCTTTTCATCTCTCAAATGTTCTGTGCTAGCCCGTTCTTTATCCAACATTTGGTTTGAATCTTGACACTCCCGAATCAAATCGGCAATTTTGGATTTTTTCTCCTCCAGTTCATCTGCCGCCTGTTGAATCTTTTCCTTCAGCTTCTGAATCTCAAGTTCTTTCCCGTCCAAGAGCTCAGCATCTGCAGCTGCCCGGGCTTCAGAAGTTGATCTCAAAGCGTCGTAATCTTTTAAAATATCATCAATTTTCTTCATAAAACCATCTCTCTCATCCACTAAGGCGCTTATTCTGTTATTCAACTCCTCGATCACGGAATTTTTCGAGTCCAGCTCCTTCTGATTCCTCGAGAGTTCATCATTCAGCCGTAGGATTTCTGATTTTGCCTCGTCAAGTTCACGGCTCGTAAGGACGTAGGTAGAACCGAGGTTCTTCAGCTCCAACTCCTTTTCGGCCAAAGAATCACCGATACTTTGAGATTTTTCTTCACTTTCTTTCAGCTCCAGACCGAGCAAGTTAATCCTTTCCTGCATCAGTTCAACGGTATCAAGCTTTTCCTTGAGCTGTTCTTCGAGTGACTTTTTCTCTTCCTTGGCTTTTGACAAATCCGCTTGAAGACTTCTGATTTGAGCCTTAAGCTCTTCACATAATCTCTTTTCGCTGCTTAGCTCCCGGCCTAATCCCGTGACTGTCTCGTTCGCTGAATTCAATTGGCTAACCAACAGCATTTTCTCTTCTTTTGCCTTTTGGAGTTGCTTTCTCCACTCTTCCTGCTCCGTCTGTATTCTTGCTTCAAAGCTTTTCTCCTTTGAAATAAACGCAGCTTCTTTGTCTTCCAACCGCTTCTTCAGCTGCATGTCACAAATCATCGAAAACGAGTTTAAAAAAGCGAAGAGCGAACGGGAAAAAGTAAAATTTTAAGCCCGAGAATTGAAACCGAGTCTCGTGAGTAGGGAGCTTACAGAGTTGATGGCTTCTTGGGCAGCTTCATTTTCCTGCCGTGACAGTGCGTAAAGTGCGCCAAGAACTCCGGCACTAAATATTCCGAGGCCATTTAAGAGAGATAGGAAGGGATTTGGGGCATTACCCTCTTTAGCTGCAAGCTAAATCCACCGAGCAATACCGATAAGAAAATCGTAAGCACTCCAAAATGATTGATTAAGATGGGAACATAAAGGAGACTTCTGTACTCAAACTGAAGATTAAGAAAGAGGGTTTGAACCTCCGTTTCCCGATTCTGTTTTGATACCTTTAACTCACTTTCTCCTGCAAGAAATGCGCAGACACGGATAAGTGAAAAACAACATCTAAAGACGAAACATGTCAACCGCTTCAATGCAGTGATATTTCTCTACCGACATAAAAACGTGCTGTAGTGAAGATCTCTTCCTGTGAAAGACGCCATGAAATTCAACAATGAACAGGTAACACTGAAAACGACCAGAGCCATTTGGATGCCTAAACTATCAAAGTCAATCTCTAAATCTGAGAAATGAATGACTTCATTACATAATACAGTAGTTTCTGCACTTGAGGCCATAAAATTCTACCCAAAGGGGAAACAAGAGCTGATGAAATATGAAATCTCTATCTCTAATAACGGGTTCTTATTCTCTTCCAGATCCAAGCTGTTAGTTCATATCAACAGATGAAATTGGCTGCTTGTTGGCAATTGCATGAAACTGTATAAAAGGGGGAATGCAGTAAGAATTTCTCAAGCAAATCCAGCAGTCGCCTCTTTTAAAGACTTTCTTCAAGAAACCTGTTCTACGATTGAGCCAAAACACAGTTGAACCTAGGACCAATTTTCTAAACCAAGATGGAAAACCCTAACTATGCATGATTCTCCTTCCCCACATTAACGGTTAAAGGCCCGTCAAAATCCCGACAGCCAAACAAACAAGTCAAAGTACCTAACTTGTATCAAGTCGATTTCTCAGACCAAATTCCGAAGACATCCATCTTCGTAAAAATGGCACAGTAGACAAAACCAAGGAGCAACATCTCCTCGATTGATACGCATATATAGGAGAAAGACAGAACAAGAAAGCAAAAAACCCCCCGAAAACTCACCGGCATCCGCCATAACCGGAGCTCGAAGCTGCAAAAAAGGAATAACCGAGATACCCACAAAAAGAACAGCCCTCCTCTTCGCGGAGACGGCGTCGAAGCCACCTTCACGACGGAGAAAAGCCGACGGCGGCCGCCTCCGCCTGAATCCGGCGGCATTGCGAGAGCATAGAAGCGCAGAGAGCGACGGAGAAGACGATGGTGATGATGAAAATCGAGAGTGATGAAGAGGAGGAGATGGGGAGATGCAAGAGCTCCCCATGAGGAAGCCCATCTCTGCCGCGAAGTGTTTGGAGATGGCAAATGTGTGGAAATCAATTCATAACTAAAAAAAAATTCACTCACCACATCGCCCCCCAAAAAAAAATGTTTCCTTTTGTGTGATCCGTGACGTGTAACTTAGGAAAAGGAAAAGCTAATTACTAATCTGCAGAAAGATACCATTTTTATTCAAATCTTTGATCAAAATTAGGGTTTGCATCTCAATCCAAAATTTGATCTTTTTTCGCCAAGATCATGAACTGAAGATAATCACGAATTGGGCATTTTGATTTGGGAGACATTGGATTATGCTTTGCCAACTAGGATTCTGAAGTCCCCTTATCCGGAATCTGGGAAATCTCTGTTGCCACGTGTACACATCTCTCTCTCACACCCCTTTGGGAATTTGGTATGAAGCAGAGATTGTGCAATCCGGTTATGGGGGATCGGTTTTGGTTCAATTCGATCTCTTAAGTATCAGACCGGTTTATATTCGAGTATAATTATGTTATAATCATGTTATATTTTTGTTATTATAATCTTATTTTTATAGATCATAATCGCATTTTCGACAATACGAGGGGGTAAGTTGTAATTGTAAGGTACGAGAGTCTTCTCTCTCTGTCTCCGTTGGTGCAAATGTTGATCCGCTCCATTTTCCCCAAGCGAAAGATATCAACTTTACCTCACCTCTCTGAGAGATTTAAACAAACAGGTGATCTGCATACTCCGCTTCTCTTTCTTTCGCATTTATTCGCTACTCCAAAGCATCTAGTAAAATCTGCGCAAAATACAAGACATGGTTCGCAGCCCGTATGTTAGTGTCAGCCCGGCTCAACTGTCCGAGCTTGTAAGAATACTTGGACGAGCTAAGATGATGAATAAAGCTCTATCGGTATTTTACCAGGCCAAGGGCCGCAAGTGCAAACCCACTGCAGGCACAGCAGGGAGAAATGGAGAAGATTTGCGGCTGATCTCTTTTTGATTCAAAAGATAATGGAAAAAGATGTGCAGGGTTTAGTCCTGGGGTTTAGGGTTTAGGTATATTTCGTCTGAGTTTCGGATTTTGCGTTTAGGGTTGCTTTCATTTTGCGGATTTACAAGAGAATGCGTAATAACGTTTCGCTTTTGGAAATTGGCAGAGAATGAGATTGTTCGGATGTTTCATGTTCCGGGCTCAGTGGATTCTGAGAGGATACCAGAGAAGGGGGGTTTCTCAAGAAGGCTCCTTTCTGTACGGACATTGGATGCCGAGAAGGCTCTGGAAGTGCTGAAAATGAAAGTGGATCACCGGTTAGTCTGCGCTGTTATGGATATTATGTGAAGTTGTTTGATTGTTCAGTCGGGTTTCGGCTCTTGTGGGCTGGTTTTCGAGTTTTTTTTGCTCTTCGTATCAGCCTAATGGATTGAATTGGGAAATGCTATGTTTTTGTGATAGTCGGCAGTTTCTTCAGAGGCAAACCTTCTCCTTCGTGAACGCTGTTCATCTGGGTTCGTCTACAAGCCCTTTGGTGGCCAACGGAAATGGTCACGAACTTAGAAAACTAGGGTTTGATTCGCTCAGTTCACCCGCATTTTATCTGCTTAACTCTGTCCGGAGGATAGTGTCTTCGTCTTCTTTGATATCTGTAAGTTACTGCTTTTTTGTGTACTTTTCTGGCATTCATTTGTTCATATTGCTTCCTTCCATTGCGCAGAAGGAAAAGAAGATAATTTTTTTGTTGAATTGAAGAGGAAATGAAGTTTCTGCTTTGTTCTTTGGTTGGTATGGTTGGAAATTAGTAAAAGGATAAGAATCATCGAGCCTTGGTTCTGAAATAGGAAATGCATCCGGATTCATCTTCAAAGTGATGGTATGGAGCCTTCGTTTGAAGAAGCTCATGATCTGAATCATCATTAGAGACTCATATATACAAAAGAACAAGAAATGACTTTCTTTTTTTTTATGTTGGGCGTTTTTGCTTGTTATTTTTTCCAAGTTCCTTGCCGTTGTCCTCCGATCCTAGCCAATTAACAACATGGAAATATAGGAACCTTTTCCAATTTTTTTTTTGTCATTTCATCAAGTTATGGATACAGACAGCTTGTTGTGACCCATTAACTGCTTTCGCATTGTTGAGCTTTCTCCCTCTTCCTAACTGTAGGTCCCATGACAGTGTTTTACTCTCTAGCTCTTTGATTGTGTTAGTGTTCGAAACTTGACTTCTGTGTGCTTGACATGATTGGTCGAGACAGTATGGACGGATATTTACAGCTGCAAGTTCATCAAGGGGCTTTGCCACCACTGTAGATTCTGTCCAACCGTCCGAGTCAGCTTCTGATGCACCTCCAAGGATCAAATTCAAAAGGCTTGATAAGACTGCAAAGCATATAATGCAGGTATAGCACCTGTTCTCAATCGTCACAGAATTACTTGTGCAAATGTACTACAAATTGATGCTTCTATCTGTACCTTCTGCAGATTCTAGATAAGGAGGCAGTTGAGGGAGTGAGAGCGCAAAGAGAGATACCTGATATAAAGCCCGGTTACATTGTTCAGCTCAAAGTGGTAATATCATTGAACTTGCCTCATATTCATTCCATTTCTGAAGAAACACATGCAAAAATATCTTATATTTCGTTTCCTTTGTCCAAATGGGTGAAACATTTCATTGCCGCATGTTTTTCTTGGCTTGTTTGAGCAGGAAGTGCCTGAGAACAAGAGGCGTGCTTCAATTGTGAAAGGCATTGTCATAGCAAGACGTAATGCTGGTCTCAATTCTACATTTAGGATTAGGAGGCTTGTGGCTGGAGTTGGTGTTGAATCGATGTTCCCCTTGTAAGTCCTTCAGCCCCCCCCCCTCTCTCTCTCTCTCTCTCTCTCTCTCTTTTCTTTCTTTCTTTCTCATTTCTTGCATAGGCTTCGTACTATTTCCGCTGCCCGATAGATTGATAAAGATTCACCAAAATTGAAGATAGCAGACTGATGCGATAAGAGAATTGTGTTAATCTCAATTCTCATCCTGCCTTCATAATCAATCCCATATGATATGAAACTTCAGTATATATTGCTGTCACACTTCTAACCATTGGTGAATCTCATTTGTCACATTCCAGAATCTTTTTTTACCCTTTTTTTTTACTATTGTCAAGGAAGATTCCCATGCAGCTACTAGAAATTTACAGTATCAAAACATTGTCTAAGCACTCTTTGCCCTCGTAGCATGGCTTCTTCTGACTATGGAGTTCAATTTTCTTCCATGTTTGGCGTCGCATTCTAAAGGATAGTGGAAGGATCATCATATGCATCATTAGGCGTTTAATAAGATCTTTCGCGTACTTCCTCCTTGTTTGTCGCTCGTACCCGAGTCCTGCTGTTGCGATATAGCTGAATAAGCCGGTGTCTGGTGACAGGTATTCCCCGAACCTGAAGGAGATCAAGGTGCTGGACAAGAAGAAAGTTAGAAGAGCCAAACTTTACTACCTCAGGGACAAGATGAATGCACTCAAGAAGCACTAATCTTTCATCCCTCTTTTTGGATCAAAGGGTACGAATTTTCGAGGTAGATTTCCATATTTTGTCCTTGGTGTTTTATTAATCGATCTTCGGTGATAGACCGGTGTTTGTTTGTCTCCGAGGGAATGTTTCTTTGATCACAAACATTTTTGTGCTCCTTGTCAATTCATTGGTATTTGACTTGACCCTTCATTCAATAATTTTGTAGTATGGTTATAAATTATAATATGTATAAATCAATTGCGCATATATTAGGGATTTTAACTTTTCTTAAATAGAGAACTCTTGAGTTAGTTTTCGAATAGTACTTTTTATTATCACTCTGCTCAAAAATTGCAACATACGATGGTTACACTATTAAAAAAAAAGGTTAATAAAGGAGTGCTTTAAATTTCATCAAACATGAGTGATGCTAATTTTGATATTATGACGAATGAAACAATCCGATTATGGGGATCAGTTTTGGTTCAATTCCATCTTATGAGACTGGTTTATATTCGTTTATATCGGGGTGGAAAATGGACTAGTCGGGTCAAGTTTAGTTTGGATCTACATTTTTTTTAATTCGGAACAACCCACTCATTTATTGTCCGGACCTATGATCGGTGGTATGAAACCCGATCGTATAGGACTTCGGCCAGGTTCCAACAAGGTTTCGAATTTTTTCTATTTAATAAAAATAATAATAATAATAATAATAATAATAATAATAATAATAATAATAATAACAATAACAACACACAGAGCTGATAAAGGGGCTTGGGAAGGCCGGGAGGGTAGATGAGGCTTATGCTTTGTTTAAGAATATGGTTAAATATGGACTGGATCCGGATGTTGTGGTCTTAAACAATCTATATATTATAAAAAAGATATTCGGTATTATAAAAAAATATAAAAAAATATTGATATAAAACTTAAAAATCAAAGTTAAAGTGATAAAACGTTTGATTTATATATATATATATATATATATATATATATATATATATATATATATAAATCAAACCAAAATCTAATTAAATCATTCAATAGTATTTATTTTATTTATAATTTTAGAAAAATACTATATAATTTTAGATTATACATTAACCAAAACGGCTTATATATATATATAAATAAAATTATTTGTTTAATGTTGTAACTTGAGATTTCAAGTGAAAATAAAAAAAAATAATTATCTAATATTTTTTTTTGGGTTCGGAACTTAATATAATCGTATTATATTTTTGTTAATATAATCTTATTTTAAAAATCATAATCGCATTTCGGACAATACGAGATAAGGCTGGGCACAAATACCCGAAAATCGGGTATCCGTCGGATACTCGTCTCACGGATACCCGATTTTAGGGTACTCGTAATTTTCAAATCCGAATCCAAATCCTTATTTTTCAATACCCGTGAATCCGGATTTAAATCCGGATAATAGAATTTTTAAAACCGGATATCCGCAGGTACCCGCGTATTATGATTATAAATAATTATATCTTATATTTATATAACATTTTTATAAAATACAATTATTTTAGATGAAATAATTTCATATTTTTTTAATATTAATTCAAAAAAATTAAATTTATTATTATTTGTCTCTTATTATCTCTTTTGTCTTATATATTTTATCATAATTCATCAATTTTTATAAATATATCTTCATGTTTTAAAAATTTTATATATGAATATTGTTGTTTTTCTTAAATAAATCCGGATCCGGATATCCGCGAGTACCCGACTATTATTCCGGATACCCGTACCCCGGATACTCGTAAATACCAAATCCCGGATACAAATCTCATAGTTAAATACCCGAGCCTCCCGGATCCGAATCCAAATCTCTCGATTTTCCCGGGTATCCGACCCGTGCCCACCCCTACTTTCCATTGGCCCCATCCTTTCTCTCGCCTTCTATCGCAGCCTGTTGCCTAAGTAATTTTTGGATCTGGCATTGGCAAAGTGATTTTTGGATTTTAGGATCTAATATATCTATCTATAATCCGATAGAAAAACATTTTTCCTAGTTTGATGTGAAACCCAATAGAAAAATGCGCAAAACTCTCGGATCCATTAATATAAGTTATTCTCATAATAGAGATAAATGTTTTTTTTATAATTACTGATATCCGGTGAGATTCGAACCGTGTAGGTGAAAAAACACTTTGTGCTCCCACGCCACTATACCACCACTTCTGGACATAATAGAGATAAATGTTTTATAACTCGCTTGTTAATTTGCTTGGTCCGTTATCGATAGAAAGTAAGGTTCTACATTTCTTTTGAACGTGTGACTCGGTTAAACACTCAGGACTTTTTACAAAAAAAAAATCCAATTAAAAAAAAGATATGACCGAAAAAAGCGATTTCTCGTCTTCCTTGTATTATTTTTTTTTTAATTTTAAAATAAAAACTATATGTTATAGCCGGACGCTATGAATTACCCTTTTCCAAATCAATACAACAGTAATCGCTATAAATATTATATAAATCAGGAGAAAAAAATACCGCATATGCTTGTGCATATAAATGCGTACAAGTGGCGTATTCTATTTTAAATCCTCTAATACAAATTATTGAGACCGACAGAAGAAGATGGGGAAGGAAGGAAGGAATCGGACGGCTCAATTGGCCGCGTGAGAACCACGAGCCAATCAGAAGACGCGGTGAAGATGAGCGTGGAAGCAGAGAATCGCAGCCCCATGGTGGAATCAAAGGGTTCCAAAAGAGTGGTCCCCACTTTTGACATTTTAACGAAGTCAAAGCACACAATAAGAGCGAGGGAGAGTCCGTATCCATATTCCACTACGAAATTGCGAGGTCTGAGTGAGCTAGGAAGAGAAAGAAGAGAGAGGAATGTGTTACATTTTTTTTAATGTTTGAAAATATACAAATATTTTTCACTATCAATTTGATGTTCATAACACTTGATAAAAAGAAAAAAAAAATGAACAGTATTTCATAGATATTATAATTTTTTTTGTAAGAATTATAGATTTAATTAGGGCTGGGCACAAATACCCGAAAATCGGGTATCCGTCGGATACTCGTCTCACGGATACCCGATTTTAGGGTACTCGTAATTTTCAAATCCGAATCCAAATCCTTATTTTTCAATACCCGTGAATCCGGATCCAAATCCGGATAATAGAATTTTTAAAACCGGATATCCGCGGGTACCCGCGTATTATGATTATAAATAATTATATCTTATATTTATATAACATTTTTATAAAATACAATTATTTTAGATGAAATAATTTCATATTTTTTTAATATTAATTCAAAAAAATTAAATTTATTATTATTTGTCTCTTATTATCTCTTTTATCTTATATATTTTATCATAATTCATCAATTTTTATAAATATATCTTCATGTTTTAAAAATTTTATATATGAATATTGTTGTTTTTCTTAAATAAATCTGGATCCGGATATCCGCGAGTATCCGACTATTATTCCGGATACCCGTACCCTGGATACTCGTAAATACCAAATCCCGGATACAAATCTCATAGTTAAATACCCGAGCCTCCTGGATCCGAATCCAAATCTCTCGATTTTCCCGGGTATCCGACCCGTGCCCACCCCTAATACGAGGGGGTAAGTTCTAAAGTACGACTCTCTCTCTCTGTGTGTGAAGTATTTGGTGCAAATGTTGATCCGTCCCATCTTCCCGAAGCGAAATATTTCAACTTCACCTTACCTCTCTCAGAGATTGAAACAAACAGGTGATCTGCATACTCTGCTCCTCTGTTCTTTCGCACTTATTCGCTACTCCAAAGCATTTCGGGTAAAATCTGCGCAAAGGGTTTTCTCTGTATGCACTCGAGCTTGAGAATTTAGGGCTCAGGAGAGAGAAATGAAGAAGATTTGCGCTCATCTCTTTTTTATTCAAAAGATGGTGGAAAACGATATCGTTGTGGCGTTCAGGGTTTAGGGTTTAGGTATATTTGATCCGAGTTTCGGATTTTTCGTTTAGGGTTGCTTTCATTTTGCGGATTTACAGGAGAATGCGTAATAACGTTTTGCTTTTGGAAATTGGCAGAGAATGAGATTGTCCAGATGTTTCATGTTCCGGGCTCAGAGGATTCTGAAAGGATACCGGAGAAGGGGGTGTTCTCAAGAAGGGTTCGATCTGTACGGACATTGGATGAGAGGTTCATACGAATATTGAAAATATTCAAGTGGGGACCCGATGCCGAGAAGGCTCTGGAAGTGCTGAAACTGAAAGTGGATCACCGGTTAGTCTGCGCTGTCCTGGAGATAGATGTCGAGATCAATGTCAAGATTCAGTTTTTCAAGTGGGCGGGCAAAAGGCGGAATTTTCAGCATGATTCGTCGACCTACATGACCTTGATACATTGCCTGAACGAAGCTAGGGTTTATGGCGAGATGTGGAGGACAATACAAGACATGGTTCGCAGCCCGTATGTTAGTGTCAGCCCGGCTCAACTGTCCGAGCTTGTAAGAATACTTGGACGAGCTAAGATGATGAATAAAGCTCTATCGGTATTTTACCAGGCCAAGGGCCGCAAGTGCAAACCCACTGCAGGCACTTACAACTCGGTCATTTTGATGTTGATGCAAGAGGGACAACATGAAAAAGTCCATGAAGTTTATACCGAGATGTGTACCGAGGGTGACTGTTTACCAGACACGGTGACATACTCTGCTCTTATATCCTCGTATGGAAAGTTAGGCCGTGATGATTCTGCAATTAGGCTGTTTGACGAGATGAAGGATAACGGTTTGCAGCCCACGGCGAAAATATACACGACACTGTTGGAAATATACTTTAAGCTGGGAAAGGTTGAGAAAGCTTTAGACCTTTTCGAGGAGATGAAAAAAACGGGTTGCCCACCAACTGTTTTTACGTACACAGAGCTGATAAAGGGGCTTGGGAAGGCCGGGAGGGTAGATGAGGCTTATGCTTTGTTTAAGAATATGGTTAAATATGGACTGGATCCGGATGTTGTGGTCTTAAACAATCTGATGAACATTTTCGGCAAAGCGGGTCGTGTAGAAGATTTAGTGAAGATCTTCCATGAGATGGAAACATGGAAATGTTCACCGAATGTTGTTTCATACAACACCGTCATTAAAGCTCTGTTCCAGTCCAAAGCACCGGCTTCTGAAGCGAGTTCTTGGCTTGAAAAGATGAAAGAAAACGGGGTTTCCCCTAGTTCATTCACTTACTCGATCCTTATAGACGGATACTGCAAAACAAATAGAGTGGAGAACGCGTTGTTGCTCCTTGAAGAGATGGATGAAAAGGGTTTTCCGCCTTGTCCTGCCGCGTACTGCAGCATCATAAACGCTCTTGGAAAGGCCAAACGATATGAAGTTGCGAATGAGTTGTTCCGGGAGCTGAGGGAGAATTGCGGGAAATTAAGCTCTCGGGTATATGCCGTGATGATAAAACATTTGGGGAAACGAGGTCAGCTGATCGAAGCTGTGGACCTTTTCAATGAAATGAAGAAGCTCGGATGCAATCCCGATGTTTACGCGTATAATGCACTTATGTCGGGGATGGTGAGGGCTGGCATGATAGATGAAGCTCAAACCATGCTTAGGAAAATGGAAGAAAACGGTTGCAGACCCGACATAAATTCACATAATATCATCCTACATGGATTGGCGAAGACGGGTGTTCCGAGGCAAGCTGTTGATATGTTTGAAAGAATGAAGAATTCTCGGGTTAAGCCGGATGGAGTTTCGTACAATACTCTGCTCGGATGTCTAGCGCATGCCGGGAAGTTTGAGGAGGCAGGAAGGCTGATGCAAGAAATGAAGGCGAAAGGTTTCGCGTATGACGCCATCACTTACTCGTCGATACTCGAGGCTGTGGGCAGTGTGGATGAAGAGCGGCTTTCGAGTTTTTAAGAGGTGAATGTTGCAGAAACTAAAGAAGAAGAAGAAGAAACGATTAGAAACTACAAAAGATTGCTCCTTTATTTCTGATTTTTTCTCTGGTTTGATGCAGGTTGTTTATATCGATCTGTTCATGTCTTCCCCAGGTTGGGCAAGAAGCTCTGAAGGGGCGAATTTTCGGATTCATCATACGGGTTTCCTCTTTGGATGCGTGGTAAGTTTCTCAAGACCTTTTGAAAGTTGATGAATTGTGTAATTGTTGATTTTAGATTAAGACAGGGGCCAAGGTCTCATAAAGGCAATGGCTACCTTCTGCAGCATCTTTTGGCATATTTTTCTTGCAGAGGTGGTTCCGTGGTGCAGCAGCAGCTCATTGGCCTGATGAATCAGAGGAGGCTGGCTTCTCAAGAAGCATGGTCTTGGACCGACTTTCATGCCCCATGTGATGTGGCTTGGAGCATCTCACATTTATATAACCTAATGTGACAATGCATGATTGCATTATAATCCATGATACAAGGACATTGCTATAAAATATATATATATATATATATATATATATATCTTTGTTCCAAGAATAAATTATCTTATTTTTTTCTCTGTAATTTGTACTGTATATATAGTATATACACTATTTACCTCTTGTTAAGATTTTAGACGGGTTTGCAACTTTGGCGAGAAATTGTCTGATTGACCGTATTTACCAAAATGCCGCATTCCACTTTTGCCTGCTCATCACGTACGTATGTATGTATGTGTCACTATTTACAAGGTATATATATATATACATATAACCAGATATAGAAAATATCATATGATTTACATACTAAATTTATCATTTATATTAATAATGCATAAAACCAAATTAAATGATTGAAATCTTCCCGGCTCTTTACATAAAAAGGTTGACTTTGACTTTTGGCTTTGAAGTACCTTCAAAGGGAAACGGAGGAACATGATCCCGAGCTTTCCGCTCGTCTCCGTTACGGTGTCAAACTCGATGGAGCCCTTAGCCAAGTCGCGGATCAGGTGGATGACGTCAGGGAACACCGCCACGCCGTTAAGCTCCGTCTCCGCTTCCACGTAAGTCGAACCCATCGCCGTCACCTGGCCTCCGTCGGACCTCACGTGACCCAGCGTCTTCCCCCTGTAGGATACCGCCACGTGGAGGGTGGTGAAGCCGAAGGAGTACACGTCTGCGTTGGTCACCTTAAGCGTCACGAGGAGGGACATGTCGACGGAGAGTACTGGTCGGCGGCGGATGCGCACGTGGCTTATTCTCAGCCGTTCGATGTGGATTCTCGGATCGGACGGCCAGAATATGTAGACGACGGCGGAAGCGAGGCTTAGCAGGAATACAGTGATGATGATGCGTCGTCGTTTTGAGGAGGCTTCAAGGTATGAAGGGACGTCGTCGTTTTCGTCAAGCGACGGCAGACGCTGATACTCCGGCGTCGGCGCCGGGGGATCTGGTTCAGAGTCTTTGCCGGACATTCCGCGTGAATGTAAGAGAGAGAGAAGCGGAGAGATGTGTTTGGTAAGAGGGATTATTCTGTTCTTTGTTTTGGTCCGTTTGGTGCGAATAATTATGGGCTATGATTAACCCAAAATTAACACGTAATATATTTGTTTAATCAAAGATTCTCGGTATCGTGAAAGGAAACGTTTAGTCTAAATCTTCCACTAGCTATACAAAAAGATGTATTCATATATATATATAATTTGAACTTTGCAGTGTTGCCTGTATTTCATCGTGTAATATCGACCCATCAACAAGAGATTGGACATTTTCGTAATGCCCTGTGTATGATAAACATGTTCTACAATTACAAAAGATCAATGCTAAGTTTATGTATCAAAATGGCTATATATAAACTATATTACAAAAACTCTATTGTACAAGTGCATTCATATATATATATATGTATATATATATATGCTAAAACAAAAAAAAAAATAGTAACCAGACAGCATCTAAAGGAACAATTCCTTTGTGTAGTGTACCACCAAAAATATTTTTTTATATGCTGTTTATTCTATTTTGTGCATGAATGCAACAACAACATAAACAAGATGTGAAGAATATCGTATAAAAAGAGGCAAATGTGCAACTAAAACGAGGTATACAGGAGGAGCTTACATCAAGAAGCCTGGCCGGTCGTCGTGTTCGTGTTCGTGTTCTGGCTCTGGCTCTGGTTCTGGTTCTGGTTCTGGTTCTGGTTCTGGTTCTGGTTCCGGCGCTGAGTCAGGTACCGAAGAGCCCTGTACATGTCCGAACAAGCATAAGCAACCTCGGACATTGCCTGAAACAGCTCGGGTAGTCGGGTCCTGAGACTGGCCAACGACTTCTCCCTCACTTGTACGCATTGCCTCTGGTACACTTCCTCTTCTTCCTCCAGCCTCTTCCTCACCTGTTCCACGGCAAGTTGCCGTTCGATGACCACGTCCTTGTGGGCATCGTTATCTTCCTCGGGATTGATCTCCTCGGGTATTCTCTTCTGCATGTATTTGTGGTACCAATCTTCGAAATTCCGGGTCTTTCTGGCGAGTTCCCTTCGTGTTTCCTCGCACTTGTCCCTGAGTTTCATCTCTTCCTCTTGCTGCTGCATTATCGTGCTGATCACAGCCGCAAAGTTTATAATGGCGGTTCTGGCCATCTCGTCCGGGAGTTTATCAAGGCGGTCGTACCAAGCGATGAGGAGTCTTTGGATTGGAGGGTTGGGAACCCTTGGCGGGGAAGATACCTTCTCTTTTAGAGTGCTTTCGATCGGGATTAGGTTGAGTTTTAGCCAACTGTTGAGGAACTTTATGTATTCTTTCTGATGATCTATCATCCTGCAAAACTGTGTGTGCCATTCTTGAACGACGGCAAGAAGCTGGATGGTACGTTCATGGTGATGATCGTTTGTTTCCTTCACGGCCTGGGATATGTCCAGAGATCTCAGCGCTTTTGAGACCTCGGCCTGTCGTTGATGATGAATTTGCATCAGTTCCCACATCTTTGCCATCCTGCAAATTTCCGGAAAAAAAAGTCGTCATTTTTAGCAAATCCCATCTACAGAATTGCTCATCAAGAACATGGAAAGATGTCGATTTCACGATTCCAAAAAAAGTCATCATTTTTTGCAAAATCCATGTACACAATTGCTTATCAAGAACATGGAAAGATGATGATTTCACAATTCCAAAAAGGTCACCAGTTTTAGCAAAACCCATCTACAGAATTGCTTATACCTTATATAGAACATGGAAAGATGATGATTTTACAATTCTAAAAAAAAGTAGTCAATTTTAGCAAAACCCATCTACAGAATTGCTTACCAAGAACATGGAAAGATGACGATTTCACAGGGGCAAACGAAACTTACGCGTCAACAAGCTGAACGAGTTTTGGATAGAGTTGTTGATCCCGAAGACGATTGATTTCAGAAACAGTTGAATCCATGGATTGCATGTCAACTATGTATCTTGTATGCAATTGGCTAACTGCTGCTTTAGCTCTCTCCAATGAATCCGAGTTCCCACTCCGTTTCTTTAGCTTATTTAAGTGAGAAACCTTCTTCTGGTACTCGAATTTCATGAGTTCTCCCGCCTATTCAACATAAGATATAACCAAATTCATCAACACTAACATGCATTCCTCTAAAATACCTTAACCAGAGTGAGGCCTTTCTCTAACAGAAGACTAAATATTAAATCCTCCAGGACAATGGCATGATGTGACATACCTTCACTTCATCATAGAGCTTCTTTTCCCAAGCCAGCAACTTGTCCAAGACACTGGCATGTGTCTCATTCTCTTCAGAATCGAAATCATCCTTCCCATCATCTGCGTTCGGTAACCCTCTGAACGATCTGTTCCATGTAATGACGCGCATTACCCGGGCAGAGTGATCAATGTGCCCTGCGCAATGGGAAGACAAAAATTCAAGAGAAAGATCACATCTTTCATCTGATCATACTGAGAGTTACCTCCCATCATAGATTCCATGGCTAACTTCTATGATGATTGGAATGGAAAGCAGGGAATTACCTCGGTTATCTGCGAAATTGGAGTGGTAATGAAGCCTAGTGGCTTCAAGCATCTTGGAAACCTCATGAGCACTTTCTGAAGCCTTGAGGAAGTTGTCATCAAGCTCAGTGAATACATTCACCAGGTTCGTCGGCATCCTCGCCATCCTCCTCTCTCCGGCGAACGCCGTCCCCTTGCCCTTCTTCATCCCTCTCCCAGATCCACCACCTCCCATGGCAGCAGCTTTCTCCATCTCCATCTCCATCTCCATCTCCGCTTTCACACTCGATTCCTCCACTCTCTTCGACCTTTCGTCGAGCGACTTGCGTGGAACCACTGGTTCTTCTTCCTCCATGACCGGAGACGGCGGTTGAGGCGGTGGTTTCGCCTGAGGCTGCGGCGGCGGAGGTGGGGTTTCCTCCAGGGTGGTTCCCGGCATGCTCTCGACGTTAGGGAAGAAGTAATCGAAGTAAGGTTGCTGATGCTGATGCTGCTGCGGCGGCGGCGGCGTCGATGTCCTTGCCTCCACCGGAGCTACAGACGGAGGTGGCGGCGGAGGGGTCTCCTGGGTTTCCTCCATCCTCCGACCTCTGCTACTCCCTCCCCTGCTCCTCGACTTCCTCACTAACCTCTCACGATTCTCCAATTCAGAGTCCTCGTCATCGTCATCTAGGGCTCCATCCTCCTCAATTATCGTACCGTTCAACCCACCACCCGACGGACCACCGGATCTCGCCTTGATCTCCGGCATGGTCGCAGCCCTTTGAAGAGGAAGCAGCGGAGGAGGAGGAGGAGGGGGAAGCGTGTCGGGAACCGACTGAGGGATCCCGGCAGCGGAAGAGGAAGCGACAGCGGCGGCAGCGGAGGAGGATGTCGAGGGAGGGGAAGCAACACCGGCTCCGCCGGAGGCGATGGCGGCGATGGATGAGTGAGAGGAGACAAGGAACTCGCCATGGGCGTAGTCGGAGAGGGCAGCTCCGGTGTTCTTGAGGGCCATGGCGTAGGCGGCGTGCGCGGCGGCGAAGGCGTTGCGGGCAGAGACGGAGTCCTTCATGAACTGCTTTCGCTCCTTGCATCTAGTGACCGCTTCTTCGTTCTCGATCTTCGATTGCGTACAACCCATCTTCGCTCCGCAACCCGACCTCCCCACTTGCTTTCGATCAATGGATCGAGAGAGAGAGAGAGAGAGAGATTCGAAGGGAAAAAGTCGAAAGCTTTGGGAGTTATGGAAGAGACGGATCCAACGGCGTCGTTTCATACATTTGGAAACGAAGAATTTCCTTTTTCTGTTCACTCTTTCTTTTTTCCAAAGGCTTTGCATCCTCCGTCCGTTGTTCTGCATTAGGTGTCCAAGAAAAACAAATTGATTTTTTTAATTAATATTATATTTTTCCCTCTATTTTTTTTTTTTTTTTGCTTTTGGGTTGATAAATTATTATTATTAGTAATTATAAATTGTTGAAAAATTATATAATTTTTCCTATTGCATTTTGATGTAATTGGTAAACATATATAATCTAAATGTTTTGATATAAGCCTCTTAAATTAAAAAACCTTGTGTTTTTTTAATAGATATATATATATATATATATATATATATTATTTTATAAAAATGATGAACCGACGAAATTCCATAATATTTTTCTTCACAAGAAGGCGCATCAAATGACGGGACGTGAGAATTATGAGCAAAGTAGATATTAGAGGCAATTAAAATAAAGATAAGCACCTAACCGTTGGAGACGTTCAAAGGACAAGATGATGTTTGTTTTAAATTTAAAAGTTATCAATTTAATTTATATAAAAGCATTCTTATGAATTTTACCATATAGTATGACTTCTATACTCGTAGTTGATTTTTTTTTTTACAATTTTACTTCTTATTGAAAATATGCTCAACTCGTGCACATAGATAAACCTATATGTATAAATTTATTCAAATGTTAGTTATATTTATATTCTTATCTTTTAATATTTTCCTTTACAAATTGATTGAATGAGTGAGATAGAAGCTTACTATATTTCCAGCTTGGGAGTTGGGTGGACCCATATTCGGATGCGTCAAGATGACCCAAAATTATTTAAAAATTATTTTTAAATATAATAAATAATAGATCAAAATGGTTGTACAAGTTAAATACTTATATTTTATAAAAATTCAAATTAAAAATAAATATAAACAAAATCATCCATGTGTTTTAAAGAGAACAAATCATTTTTTATTAGAGATTATAATAAATAAAAGTTGAAACAAGGAAGCCGCCTCCTTCCGTTGTTGGGTTCGAAGCTTGTCTGAGAATCTCTTTTCCGTTCTTTGTTCTTTTTTTTTTCATGTATTCGATTTTTTTTCTGCTGTGCGAATTTATTGGAGACTATATTATTTTTTTATATCACGATCCTAAAGAAGATTACAAATTTTGATTTTTATTAAAAATTTCAAATGTTTCTGAATATATTGAATTAGGAAATCAAATATTTGTGGGCAAAAGGAAAAATACTAAACAAATAATTGATGCTTTAGATAAAAGACGTAGTCCAAACGCAATACCTAGGCTTCGCGTTTCGGTTCGGTTCTTTCTAACCAAACCGAAAAAATGGTATTTTTTTATCCGAAACCGTTTTTAATTTCCAAACGATACCATTTTTAGAGAACCGAATTTTTTCGGAACCGAACCGAATTTTAAAAATTCTGAAAAACCGAATATTTTTAAAGAAAATCTATTTTTTTTTAATAAAATAATAGATTATTGGATCTATAATCTGTATAAGTAATAATTAAAAAAAACAATTAGATTGTTTATTTTAATTCTTTTAATTATAAAGAATATTTTCCGTATAATTTTTACACCTTTTTTTTTCCTTGGGTTCCATATAAAATCTAACACAATGTGAATAAGCTACGTAAATTTAATCGAACATTTTCTATGAAACTGGTACTACGAAGAAAACATCTGATGAACCCTAGATTGCTTCTTCGTCTTTATCTCCGGCGAAGAGCCGAAATCCGAGCAACCAATTCATCATAGTCCGGCAATTTCCACCGCTGGAACGACGGAGATCTTCGATCGTCGTCTCTCATTCCGTTCTCACTCCGTCTCGAATCGATGATTCCATCGTTCTTGAACCCTAAATCTCTGAATCCTGTCGACGATGATGCTTCGTTGTTGCTTGTGCTTGTTGGATTCTCAGTACCTTGCGGCTTAAGTAATCTTCTCCGAGCTGATCCCTCTGTTCGATCGGTGTTCTTCTTCTTCTTCTCTTGTGGGTTTTCATCTTTTCCAGCTCCTGGTTTCGTGTATGGAGGAGGAATGAATCTGTAAGACACAGTCTTCTTCGTGTCTGTATCCGTTTCGTCTTCTGACAAGCACGAACTCGAAGTCGAACTGCTTCCCTGCAATGAATCTCCTCTCCAACTCTCCGAAAGAACAGATTCATCCTCGCTGCTGCTGTCAAGTTTCATCGTCTTTTTCATCTTCTTCGTCTCGGTGTACTGATCATTGCTGGGTTTGCTCAAAGATTGGTCCTTTTCCGCAATCTAGTGTTTTAGCGATTAATTAGCCAAGATTGATTGATGTTACTGACACAAAGACAGGATTCTGTATGAACTTCCGTTACCTGAAGAACTGAAGACTGTCTTAGAAGCATCTCTTGCAGAGCCATGGAATCCCAACTGATTGAGAATTCCCTTGCGATTTCTCGCATTGTCTGAATCTTTTCTTCTCGTGAGGGTCTCCTATGATCGAGCTTCTCAATGATCTGCAGAAACAGCGGAAAGATTTTCGCGGGTTTTATAACGATAAGAACAAGGATTTAGACGTAAACGAAGCTAAAACAAAATGTTTTCTATTATCACCTCTTGATTCACATATGATTCACTGAAATTTCCGTACTTCTCTGCAAACAAAGATCTCAGATCCTTGAGTTCCGGGACTTCGGGAACTCTTGCTGCTGCATATGTTAGCGATGAAACCGCTTCCTTGCACTCTTCAGGACATTCCCTAAAAGAAGAATAAACTTTCAAAACATATTTTCATGGAACCGTTTGTCTCAAAAGGGCTGAAAACATCGAAAACAAGAACTGAAAATATGTAAACTTTGGTCGGATTCGGAGGGTTTAGAACGTTACTTTTGCTTCAGCATAAGCGAGAGATTGGCGAAAATGCAGTCGCAGAAGCGTTCGATGAGATCGTAGCACGTTAGCCTCTTCTTCTCTTCGAGCAATACTTCTGTCTGCAGTTACAGATATACAGTTAGAAAAACAGGCGGAAACTTCGACATCAAGACAAAGAAGAAGAACCTGTCCCACCTTTGTATAAGCATTGTAATCGAGACAGCTCTTGAGAAGATCTGTAATGTCCGTTTTCAGGAACTTGATCACTGCATTCCTCTTTCTCCTAACTGCATCCAGCCGAATCTTCATGACACTGGTCGTGGATTTGCTGCATAATTATAAAACCAATCACTAAGCTTCGATTTGAATGCAATGAAACCAATCAAAAAACAGCAATCTTTTCAGTATTCGAGGTAAAGACAGGGGGAGAACTAACCATCTCTTGTAGAACTTGGGTTTCATAAATTCGTCGAGAAACATCTTGGGTCTCATCAGAAACCCGAAAAACATCATTTTTTTTCCTTTTAACCCATGAAAACCCGAGATGGGTTTTGTGTTTTTGTGTTCCAAGATGGGAAAGATCGAAACTTTTATAAGAAAAAAAAATTACAGAAGAATAAAATAGAAGGTTTGTGAATAGGGTTGAAGCAATGCCCAGAATCAAGCTACAGAGGTAATCAGGCAAAGAAATGAACCAGCTGTTTTCTTCGAAGAGAGAGAAACACAAACATATATATACATGTATATAAATGTGTATATATATGTATGTATGTGTGTATATGTATGCTAATCCTATGAATATCTTATTTTTTACTAATCCTATGTTCATTTAACTTGGGGAACAAGTTAGAAATTGAGCAGAAGAACAACTTAGGAAACAAGCTTTAGCTGTAACTTGCCCGTGTTTTTCCACGTGGAAAACTAAAACTGAAAAACTATGGGATTTGTTACCAATAAGTATATGAAAGTTGTTACTTTTTTAATTTGATTAAATTCGTACCCATCTCTTAATTTTATATTATATAAGATTCTACGTTCTAAAAATTTTAAATTTTAATTTCTGTTAATTACTCTAATCCTTGATTTCATAAACTCTATAAATTCTCTAAAATTATGGCCATAAATGTCCACAACTCATTTTAATTGGTTACTATTCAAAGATGTTCTTGATTTTATTTGACATGTTTATTTACTAAAACCAGGTTATACGTACAGGAATCAATTTAATTTTAGGCTACCAAATTCTTTAATTTTTCTGAATATCAAATCCTAATGTCTTTTATTTTATCTCTTGATTAATTTTTTCCAAATGTAATTATATTTCTCTTGATAAGATTAACAGATAAGTACAGACGTGTGTATAGATAATTACTTTCAATTAAAAACTTAAAAAAATGGAAAGACAATTAAAAATATTTTTTTTAAAAAGTGAAATGGAAAAAGGGCGAAAAAAAAATGTCAATGACTCGAAAATGTATTAAAAGCTCATAAGATCCAAGTCACATACATTCGTCTGTTTCATCATCCATATGCTCAACTTTTTCACTAATTCATCATCATCATCATCATCATCATCATCACCATAATCATTTACTTAATAAATAAAATAATTTCGTATTATTGGAACAAGCATATTCCGATCTTGGATTTTGTAATAAAATGTCGGACCAATTTAAAATACACGAGTCTATTTTAATAGAACGTGGAACGAATCCATCGATTAAGCTAACAGTTTCCGTACCATTTCATGTTAAATGAAAATGGAAAATGACATTAGAAATATGCTCATTGATCCTAGCGACTCTCTACATACAAAAGCTTCAACTCTGTCTACAATACCAAAAAAAAAAAAAAAAAAAATCTATTGAACTCGTGAATTCAGACATTGTCAGTTCAGTTTATTTCAGATGGTTGAAGCAGTTGCTGAAGCTGGTGAACAACATGAGACATCCTCGGACGCATAGAAGGCACGTTCTGTGTACAGGCGTAGACCAAGTCCACCACTTTCTGAACCACACTAGCCTCCGGCACGTCGGTCGTGACCGCCGGGTCGATCAGCTCGAGCCACCGGTGCGTCTGAACGAGCGGCGTGGCCCACTCGAATATGCTCTGCCACCCGACCGACGAATTCACCGCCTGAGTCGGCCTACGCCCGCTCACTATTTCGAGAAGCAGCACCCCGAAACTGTACACATCACTCTTCGTCGTCAGTTCGTTTCTGTACACATACTCGGGGGCCAGGTACCCGTACGTCCCTCCCGCCATCACCGTCCTCTCCTGCATGACCTCCCACGGAACAAACTTCGAGAGCCCGACGCCGATCAGGTGGGCCCCAAAATCCTCGTCCAGGAGCACGTTGCTCGCCCGGATGTCACGGTGCACCACCTGCGGTTTCACCTTGTCGTGTAGAAACCTGTTTCCGCATTCAAAACCTCTCAAGATCTCAGACGAACCGATCAAAAAATATCATAACAGTTGATAGAACTTTACCCTATAATGTCCAATAATATCATTTTTTAAGGCCATAACTAGAACTCACCCGAAAAAACTAGCTTAATTATATGGTCGATGTGACATCACATCGATACCGGGTGACCAATTTGATTAATAACCGAATAATTGAATTGAATCGAATAACACATAATCATAACCAAAACCAAATCCGATATAAAAACTGAATAGTTATAATTTTTCTAAAATCAAAAAAACCAAATCCGAACCGAACCAAACCAAATAACAAAATTAGCCGAAAAAACCAAAAATTTCGTAGAGAAATACTAATAAAAACCAAAAACAAGCCAAACCCGAACCGAACAAAACAAAACCGAGTTGAACCGAATTCAATATAAAAAACGAACAGTTATAGTTTTTCTAAAACCGAAATAACAAAACCCGAATATAACTGAAACGAACACAATCCGAAACCTGAATTAACCAACCCTAATGGCAATATAGTTTTTATGGTGATAATATAAGATTACTTACGCAATTCCTTGTGCAAGAGTTGTCGCAATTTTCATCCTCATAATCCAGTCAAGGCCCCTACCGCCTCGTGGAACATGGTGTAGCCATCTATCGAGTGGTCCATTGGGTATAAACTCGTAAATAATGAAGCGATCGCCGTGATCATAACAACAACCTTTGATGGCTACTACATTCGGGTGACGAAGTTTCGCGGCTCTTCTGATCTCGGAGTAGAATTCCTTCTTCCTCTGAAAACTCGACCTTTTTAATCTCTTAACCGCAACCTTCGTTCCATCCAGTAAGATTCCGCTGTAAGTCCCGCCGGTTTTGGCATCCCCGGCAAGGCGGCTCCCTTCGCTGAAATTCTTTGTCATTGATCTTAGTTCTTCATTTGTGAAGATCTTCCATGTTGGTGGAACTATACCAGAAGATGCAGGATCAGATAATTTTCGGGATTTCCGACGTTTCTTGCTGCTCTTGTAGATAAGGAGCCACAATACAATGGTAACCGTCGTTAGGAGGATCAACCCGCTGACAACTGCGATGACGATGAGATATTCCCGATGACAATGCATGTAGCGGCATTTGTATCCTGGGAAAAAGAAGAGAAATCAGGGCAGAAGATACAAAGGTCGGGATCGTATATAGTATTCGTTCGGAATCTGATCTGGGCAGGCTAAGAGGCATAAATCGGGAAAGTGTGCTTACCAGCATTGACCGAGCAAATGAAAGTGTGAGAGATGTTACATCTCTCCCCAAGGATGGCTAGCGAACCATTCGTCACGGAAGTACACACATCGTAACGACAAGATGAATTGCGGCAATGAGCACGGGGTGGAATTCGGGGATACACCGACAGGTTCCATTGAGGAGCATTACTATCGGACCAATTCCAACGGACGGCCGAAGCAGAATTCGAGCTTCTTCCTCCAATCCAACAGCCACTAACATTTCCTCCACATAGTTTCTGGACAAAGCCGAGTTCCTTCTCTGATGCAACTGCTGCTAAGTGACCGCCATAGGTTCTGCAGAAAGTTTCCGACTTTTCCCACGAAGTGGAGTTTCCGAAGTATCCGTAGCATTTAGTGCTGCTCGGGCCTAAGATCCAACCGGGAGGGCACAATGCTGTAAAAGGAAGTATCATCAAATTTATCAACAAAGACAGGAACTTTCGATCCCGAGACAGGTTTCAAGACCTGTCACTGTCTACTCTTCGTGTTTATCGGATTCCAGCAACCAAGCCGGAGAGTTTCTTGATGAGAAAGAGGTAAATTCGAAGTTGTTTAGCATTAGACCGACGCATACAGAATTCACATTCAATAAGTTTCTCGACGAGAAGGGTGAATCCTAAGTTCTTCTGGATCTGTGATTCATTCCTCTAAATGGGCACACTACCAGAATGGCCATCGCAACACACAGCAGGACCATATGGATTACTAGTTCATGTCGGTTTAAGACAAAGCTTCAAAGGAATGCTTTTCTCACCAAGCTGAGATAATGTTTAAATCAGGTAAAGATAATTTGGGTTTATACAGATAAAAACTATGTATCCGTAGAAGAAATAATCACTCCTTTTTTCTAATATAAAGTTGATAGCTTTACCTTTGTGAGTTCGGTTCTTCAAAGCATTAGTCCTCTGAGTCGAATCGTTCGATACCTGAAACCCCAAAATTCACCTCCCAAATCAAACATATATCCAGAACTTGTATCTGTTAATCATCGTTCAAACCATTCTGTATTTATGAAGAAAAAAAACTGCTAAAAAGGGTCAAACAAATTCTAGAAAACAAAAACGAAAAGGAATGCCAAAGTTCAGTGAGCTTACGGAATCAGAGGATGCAAGATGGAGAAGCAAGGTGAGACAAAAAATCAAGAGCATGGCTTGCTTCCGACAGAAATGCCACTTTGGTTCCATCGCTGCAGCTTCATAAACCCTAGAAATTCAGTGAATTCGGGTTTGACTCTCAATCAATGCCCCATCTCCAAGAAAGAGAAGATTCATCGTCCCAAAATTTAACCCAAAAAAAAAACAAAATTATCCCCAAAAAAGTCACAACCCAATCTTTGCGGTACATGCGAAGAAGGAAATAATGGTTCTATCGTTTCCCATGGATTTTCTAGATACGGGAGATTCGCAGAGAGAGAGAGAGAGAGAGAGAGAGAGAGAGAGGGGTTCTAATGGCGCATTTATGGAGTAGGCGGACTTCGGACAAGTCTCAGTGGGTAGTTCGGACAATTTCATTGTTTTTTATTTTTTATTTTGGCCCCTATATTCTTGGAACGTTATAGTATTGACCCTATACTATGACTTTCAATTTTACAACATGTGTATCCATTTAATGATCTTTTCTTGGAGAAATTAAATTTAGATTCGGACTTCTAAAACAAAAAATAGAACATTATTAAAAAGAAAAAAAACTTATAAAAAATATTAAATTTTTTAAAGGCACGTGATGCACTGCTCATTGTGAAAATGTGCATAGTTTTTAGAGTTAGACATCATTTTGAAGAACAAAAAAAAAAGACCTCAAGTCATAAAAAAAAATTGCAATATACAACACATCACATCATCTTTTTTTTATTGCACTGTATATACGGAAACTTTGTTTGTTATTAGAGAGAGAAAGAGAGAGAGAGCTAGCAAAAACATCTTAGGAGGAAAATGGAAAATCGGAAAAGATGGTCATCGTCCGCGACGAAGATATCACGGCGGAGGAGCCTCTCCGGCTGGAGATTCCGGGGAAGAAGACGGCTGTGGAATAGCAACGCCGCGACGGAGGCCATCGGATGAGCCGCCGCTCTCACCAACGACCTTACCATCAATATCGGCAATATTGCCTGCAAAAATTAACAAACCCAACAAAAAAAATGTTTTTATCCTCTTTTTAGTTATTATTATTATTAATGTTTTATTGTGAACTAATCAACCATGCATGTGTAAGTATTAAAGCTTTTTAACGTTATATATTTTTTTCTCTAAATAGGGTAATATTAGGATTTAAAATGTGATGACAAAAATAAATGTGATGTAATTAAATTAATTAAATAAAAATGTGGGAAAAAAAGGTAAAAAGAAACAGTAATACCATGAATTTTGGGAAAGATTGAACCGAGATTAGGCGATGCGGGGATAGTGGTGGTTTGATCGATGGTTCTTGAGGGGGAAAAAACGTGGATATGCTTTTATAACCTTTTTTTTTTGCAAGACATAGAAATTATCGATGGACCAATAGATACATACATATATATATATATATATATACACATATGCTAGTATGTGTGTGTATATGTTAATGTATCTATGAGTCATTTATTACCAAAAAAAATGTATCTATGAGTGTTCAATCAATGGGGAATGTTTAAGGAAAATGTAAAGGATGATTTATTTGTGATTTTGTTTTTCTGGTGATTTGGGATTTATTTGAGGCTCAATGTATTGCAATTAGCGATTTTAAGGCGGCGATTTTCTGCATAGTTTTAGGTATTTAAAAATCTAGCCAATTACTCTTGTAGCCAGAAATAACTATATGATCTATATCATATAATTAGTTAATGACGAAATCTGTAAATAATAATATTAATGCATACATTTTCTTTTCAATTTGTTTTACAAATTTCTATTCTTCTCTTTTTTTTAAAGATACTAGGTTAGGACCCGCGCGATGCGCGGGTGATTCTTTGTTATATTTTGAGATATGTATAAAAATTTTCGATATATAATTTCAGGTAAATAAATTAAACATTTTCTTTTAAAAAGTAAACATTAATATAAAATTATTGTAAATATTATCTTTATTCATTATGTAGAAAGTTATGTGTATCGTTGTTTATATGTGTTTGATGTGAATAGACAGTTTATCATAGAAATGATTGCTTACTCATTTCAATTTTATGTCATACGTAATATAGTTTGTACATCAATTGTTTGTAATATATTTTATACAAAAGTAGTTTAGTGTGTGTTGTACGTATAATATTGTCTTCAAATGGAACTAAATAAATAATAGAATATTGCATTGGTGCATATTTTACCGGCTAATATGTCATCCAATTTCATCTTGAAGATGCGTCATTCAATGTCTTGCCTATCATGTGCAGATTCTCCGCCATAGGACTTAAGATGATCAGATATCTCTTGTCATTGTGGGTTTGCCGTTACAGTGACCATATGCATATGGTCATTGCGTCTTGGTAGTTTTCAACCATATACCTTGGTCCTCCAGTGAATGTAGGGGGTAAAATGACCCTTCTACCCAACACTTTAGCATTTGTGTCTCCTTTATCTACTGCATCAAAAACATTATTATAAAGATCTGCTCCCAATGTCTTTTGGTTGTTTCTCGTCCATCGTATTCTTTCTTGATCAATTGTAGTGTAAGCATCCACCACATACTGTTGGAATAGACGCCTAGCTTTAACAATTGTCAGCCCTTCAGATAATATTGTTTGTGTCCGGTAAGTGTAGAATTCTCTTATGGTTAAATCATCTCGTGATCGCGTTCTGTTCGTTTATGTACGGGATCACCTCATGGAATCCATATTGTCCGTAAGGGAATAACAACGGGTATTGTAGATTCATAAACAACGGATGTAGATCGCTTATTCGTTGTAAATGGGTAGATGGTTTGAGATGTAAAACAACATATCTTTCAGCAGTTGTTGTTGACATGTCACCAACAATCAAACCAGCGATCTCCTCACCAACTGACATCTCATACTGCTTACCACGTTTTTTTTGCTCCACCAAAGTGATTGTGAAATTTGAAACGTTGTCTGATTCATACTGATCCCTTGCCCTTCTAAAGGATCTTTGCAAGACAATTAAATTCGTCCATCATCTAAATGAGGCCTGTCACAATTTGTTCATCTAAATATCCTGCACTCGATGTTCTGCTCAATGTTCTCATGCGGTTCCGAACCTCTTTTGCAGTATCATATATGTAAAGCTGTGCAAACTGGGGGGTTTTCCTTCCACAGGTAGTAGAGATCCTATTTGATGGTGGTTTTGGGCTGTGGATTCTAAATGTGTATGGACCATTTCCTGATGTTACCGAATGATCGACCTTGGTACTAATTGATGTGAATGCAAGAATTGAGTTGTATGCTCTAATATTCGTACGAAATCCAATAGATATTTTGTATAGCTCTTCCAAAAATTTCGGAGGATCAAGCACCTGTGGGAGTTTGACTCTGCTTTGCATACATCATATATTGTACATGCAATTTTCGTTGCAATCCTTTCGACCAGTACTCTCTTTTTGCCATACTAATGCTTGACAATAGGAGCACTGGAGCAGATCACTATTAGTAGAGCATGTTTGAACAAAATTTTCTGTTTATTTAGTTGGAATTAATGTTATTCACATACTGGTTTTAGATAATATAAGAAAAATATTTTATAACTAACCGTTTTGTCTCGATGTCGAAGGTATCCTTTTTTATGTTGTTGTTGATATCATTACTGTTGTTATATTTTGAACAATTAGTTACGACTTAAAAAAATAAAAGTGATAAAAAACAGTAGTGAAGGGAATTATCCAATAATTTGGATATAGGGAGGGTGGGAATTTTTTGTCCTGATGTATATATATAGTGGAATATGTGACTTGTACTTAAAAAATAAAAAATATAGATTTTCAATTTGATTGTTTGTAATTTGTTATGATACGTAAAATGTATACGCTTATATAACATTATGAAGACAACAATTTAAATTTCATACCTTTTTGCGGTGAACCGCATCTTTAGCCAATGTAATATCACATCTTAAGCTACGCCTCTTTACACATTGTGCTGCGTATTTTAGCTAAATATATAAATTTTAAGGGTATTTCTAAACATACAATTAATAGAATATATGTAATATTTATACAATTTAAATGTAAAATGTTTTTGAAACTTAATCATATATATATATATATATATATATATAAAGATATGATAAATTTACCATTTCTTTCTATGGTGGTTGTGGTTGTATAAACTGGCTTAATGGCAGAGATATACTTATCTGCAAGCCACGGACGACAATCGATACAATCTCTCAAGATATCTACGATTAGAAAGATGAATACAATTTTTAGAACATGTATTGAAGAAAAAATATTTAAAAAATAGTTATTTGGAATGAGAAGACTTGTGGATGTTGTGTTAGATCTTTGATGAGAATGCGGTGCATGTGTTTTGGGCTTCCGCATCCTGAGAAATAATAATAATAATAATAATAATAAGAGATGTTAATAATCATACGATTAAGGGTAAAATATAAAACACGGTAAAGAATGAGAGCTTTGTTTGGGCCAGGGGCAGCAGAATCCAACAAAAGCATGTGCAAACTGGCAAAATAATTTGCATGTATATGTCTTTATCGATTTTTTTTCCTTATTTTTATGGTTTCAAAGTTTTCAATTCCCAAAAAATAAAAGGTTGATCATTAACCAAATGTGGCAGAAAATAATTAAATTAAGAAATCGAATAATATAACTTTATTTTATCATCATTTCATATTCCAATATGAATTTATAAAATTGAATCTAATAAGGCGTCATAATAAGCTGAATACAACTTGGTCGTAAAATTCTAATTAGATATATCGGTTAAAAGAATAGAAATTTAACCAATTCAGATTGAATACAAAAATAATGCAATAATATACAGATATAGTTAACTAATTAATTTTTGATAAGTTAGATTTCAACTATTATCCCAATAAAATTTCAATCGAACCAAAACTAATATGAATATAGTTCAATACGTGCGTATAAAACGTATAGCTAACTTTTAAATACTTAATAAAATTTTAAAACAAATACCACATGGATGATGAGCTAGATCCTAGGTGGCTTCACCAAATGATTCTAAATCCAACTTTTATATATATAGATTACATTATTTATAAGATTGATTGGGTATCACTATTGATACTACAAATTTATTGTATAAGCGGGCAAAATCTAAAAGGACATTCCAACGGTAGAGTGATCATTGTAACCTTCAATTTTCAAACATCGCTTATAAATCTTGTATATTGATTAATCATTTATCTTCAAATCTCTTGTCATGCATCACTATGGTTTTTAAAATGATTATAAAAAAATTAATGAAACAATGACGAAAAACATAACGATACTCTAGAATATAAATAAAATAGTCTTCATAGAAAATTTATAATTATCAAAGGAAAGAGACAAAATGTAGAAGTCTTAAATGAAGGTCAAAAGTAAAATGGGTCTTTAAAGTGTGAATTTTATTTTTGACGTAGCCGTTTTCCAATACGTTTGTCATTGCTAGACGGCGCTAACTCTTGTACATCGTAATTGGCATCACCGGTGCCCTACAATGATTAACATTATAATTAAAACATTTCTCAATACACTTAATAATTCAAATTGTAAACAAATATGAATTTTATTACCTTTAAGACATTGTTTGTTTTGTCTTTATTATCATCTTTAAGACATTTATTTTGGCCCCTATATTCTTGGAACGTTATAGTATTGACCCTATACTATGACTTTCAATTTTACAACATGTGTATCCATTTAATGATCTTTTCTTGGAGAAATTAAATTTAGATTCGGACTTCTAAAACAAAAAATAGAACATTATTAAAAAGAAAAAAAACTTATAAAAAATATTAAATTTTTTAAAGGCACGTGATGCACTGCTCATTGTGAAAATGTGCATAGTTTTTAGAGTTAGACATCATTTTGAAGAACAAAAAAAAAAGACCTCAAGTCATAAAAAAAAATTGCAATATACAACACATCACATCATCTTTTTTTTATTGCACTGTATATACGGAAACTTTGTTTGTTATTAGAGAGAGAAAGAGAGAGAGAGCTAGCAAAAACATCTTAGGAGGAAAATGGAAAATCGGAAAAGATGGTCATCGTCCGCGACGAAGATATCACGGCGGAGGAGCCTCTCCGGCTGGAGATTCCGGGGAAGAAGACGGCTGTGGAATAGCAACGCCGCGACGGAGGCCATCGGATGAGCCGCCGCTCTCACCAACGACCTTACCATCAATATCGGCAATATTGCCTGCAAAAATTAACAAACCCAACAAAAAAAATGTTTTTATCCTCTTTTTAGTTATTATTATTATTAATGTTTTATTGTGAACTAATCAACCATGCATGTGTAAGTATTAAAGCTTTTTAACGTTATATATTTTTTTCTCTAAATAGGGTAATATTAGGATTTAAAATGTGATGACAAAAATAAATGTGATGTAATTAAATTAATTAAATAAAAATGTGGGAAAAAAAGGTAAAAAGAAACAGTAATACCATGAATTTTGGGAAAGATTGAACCGAGATTAGGCGATGCGGGGATAGTGGTGGTTTGATCGATGGTTCTTGAGGGGGAAAAAACGTGGATATGCTTTTATAACCTTTTTTTTTTGCAAGACATAGAAATTATCGATGGACCAATAGATACATACATATATATATATATATATATACACATATGCTAGTATGTGTGTGTATATGTTAATGTATCTATGAGTCATTTATTACCAAAAAAAATGTATCTATGAGTGTTCAATCAATGGGGAATGTTTAAGGAAAATGTAAAGGATGATTTATTTGTGATTTTGTTTTTCTGGTGATTTGGGATTTATTTGAGGCTCAATGTATTGCAATTAGCGATTTTAAGGCGGCGATTTTCTGCATAGTTTTAGGTATTTAAAAATCTAGCCAATTACTCTTGTAGCCAGAAATAACTATATGATCTATATCATATAATTAGTTAATGACGAAATCTGTAAATAATAATATTAATGCATACATTTTCTTTTCAATTTGTTTTACAAATTTCTATTCTTCTCTTTTTTTTAAAGATATTTTACAATATAAATCTCAATATTAAAACAGTAGTACCTACTGGAATTATATATATATATATATATAAGTTACGTCTTACTCCAACATTCTCTAATCTTTATTTTATGATTTTGTTAATTGATGTGATTAACCATAAATAAAATGCCCATTTGGTTTAGGAGTATACCAGGCAATTTTTTTTTAAAACTTTTGCATTTTGGCATCCGATTCTTTTTATTTATTCGAAAATTTTATATTTTTTATGAAACTAATTTTTATAAAATACTTTCTTTTGAAAAACTAATGTTATTCATTTTTTTATTTTTTATTCATTCAATACTTTATTCAATTTTTAAATCGATTTTAATATAATTAGATCTATTCAATTTTTATTCTGTAATTAGTTTATTTTTGTGTTCCCCAAGAAATCTCTGTGAGAGGAGTCTGTGGGCAAATTTGATGGTTTGTTTCCAATATATTTAATCTTTTTTTTTTTGTACAAATTTCATTTAATTCTCTATAAACTTATTTTAAGCAAATATCTAAATTAGGAGTGAACACGGATCGAGTACCTCTAATTTTTAGAAAACTGTGTCTCGTTTTTATCATCACGAGTTTTACAAAAATATTATCTCAGTCTTGGCTTCATAAAATTCGGGTACTTTTAGTTCGGGTTTAATGAAATTCTCGGTCTTGTACTCACTGATATCGAACTCATACGACTTATAAAATTTTGAACTATAAAATGATAGATATAGAAAGTACAAATGAGAGATGTCAAAATATAAAGAGAAAAGCTCACGATGAAGAGAGATGAATAAAATTGTGAGAGAGATGAATGGTCGATCGGGTTACATATATTGAGATTTAGAATGGTGGAATTTTTGTATAGAAAGGTAAATATTTTAATAAATAATAAAGAATAATTTAGACAAAAATATTATAAATATAAAATATATTTTAGATTTTTAACAAATATATCGGATACCCTTATCCTTGTAAAATAATTAAATTTCATTCGAATTCGGTAGTACAAAATTTAGTCTTATTAATCCTTGATTTCATCATCGTCGATATTGGGATACTTGTCAAGTCGGATATAAATGTCGGATTACCGTTTAAAAGCCACCCCTATCTAAATTCTCCACATTTCTTAAAAGAAGGAAAAAAGAAGCATATTGATAATTACGAATCAACGAGGGGTTACTAACGTAAAGACAAAAGTCTCAGTCAACCGTTGACCGTTACTTCGCTGAGGCCAGCGACAGTTACGACACTGGAAGAACAAAACATCTCTGAGGAGAAAGAACTTTGTTTTTGGTTTCCAAGGTAATTGCTACGAATTACGTTTCATTGATGCTTCTTTCTCTTTGATGGTCTGTTTTCTTCCGAGACTCGTCAAGTGTTCGACGAAATGTCTCAATGAAATTCATCGTCTTGTCTTCCTCGTTTCGTTTCTCTTCAAAACCCATCTGCGATTCCAATCTTAAACCCAGATTTTGGTGTCATCCTTTGCTTCACACTCACTAGAAAGATATCGACGATGAACCCAAAAATATTTCGTTGATGGGTGTTAGAGTTTTGTACTTAGATCGAACTTGATGGAGAAAATTTCCCAACTTGGAAGAATTCAACAGTCGTCTGAAACACTAATTTTGAACAAGTGACCCGTTAGCTTTGAATCAAAGACGGTGAAGGTGGATTGTGTGGAAGGGAGAACTTTGTTTGATTTTGATTGGACAATAACTTCGTTCTCTGTCTCTGTTGTATGATCAGCAACTGAGAGATGATAAATTTCATTTTTCCTTGATGAAGTTCAATGAAAGCAAGCTTGGAAGTTTCAAAGCAGCAAAGTTTGAAATTTTGCCTACCTAGTGTGAACAAAGCTTCTGAGTGCAAAGTGACGACTTAGTCTTCAAGTAGACTTGACTTGAGGTACCAATATCATCGCTTAAGTATGTTTTTGAGGAGTTTTTTCTAACATGTGTATGTCAAATTATTCATCTGAGATTCAAAATCATTGAAACTATGAGGTCATATGGCATTTTTCTGAGTTTCTGTATCTGCACTCTCTTGTTAGGACAACCTTTCTCTGAAACAGACACGCTACTGAAGGGGCAGTTCCTGAAAGATGAGCAAGAACTGGTTTCAGCTTTCAGGATCTTCAAACTGGGGTTCTTCAGCCCGGGGAAATCAGGAAAATGGTATCTTGGGATTTGGTACAATAATGTTTATCTTAATGGTAATAGCACCTTTGGTGATCTCAGGGACAGAGTTGTCTGGATTGCGAACCGGAACGATCCAATTTCTAATCACTCTGGAAGCCTCATCATTGACTCTCTTGGCAAGTTGAAGATTCTACGAGGAGCTGTGGACCCGGTTGAGCTAAGTTCTACTGAAACAACAGGCAACACAACTCTAAAGATGCTGGATTCTGGAAATCTTCAGCTCCAAGAGATGGATTCAGATGGGTCGGTGAAAAGAATTCTGTGGCAGAGTTTTGATTATCCGACAGATACACTTCTTCCGGGGATGAAACTGGGGTTCAACGTTAGAACCGGGAAGATATGGGAACTGACGTCATGGCTAGAAAAGGATTTACCAGCCTCTGGATCTTTTACCTTTGGAATGGATCCTAATGTTACAAACCGATTGATCTCTTTGTGGCGCGGAAACCTCTATTGGGCAAGTGGCCTCTGGTTCAAGGGTCTCTTTTCCTTGCAGGGAAATTGGGAAAACCGCAATTTCGTCTTCTCCTTTGTTTCAACCGAGAGTGAAGAAAGCTTTTTGTACTCAGCTCATCTTTATGGCGCTACATCATTTCCCAGGATAATGATAGACAATCAGGGTGTCTTGCAGATTATCAGTCTTCATGGAGAGGAAAGTCACGTCGATTGTTCTCCTTTTGCTAAGGATGAAGCAAAATATCAGTGCTATAGAGAGAGGCAGTATAATAATACCTACAGAAAAAGTACAGTGTATCAGTTTGGATGTTCTGGGCAAGAGTTCCCAGAGTGTTTGGGTCTCTGTAACTTTTTCACTGAGACAGAAGCCCCTTTCTCAAGCAAAGGGTTTCAGCTTAGCGAGACTGGTGGAAGGGTAAGTTCATATGACTGCTATAATGCATGTGTTCATAACTGTTCTTGTCTCGCTTATGCTTCTGTCAACGCTGATGGTACCGGGTGTGAGATTTGGGGTATTGATCCTACCAGCAGCAGCTCATCTTCTTATAGTCCAAGAACTATATATATCCGTTTTTCAATAAGAGGTACAAACTCTCAAAAGTATACACGCACATCTGCCTCTCAATAAGCATCATAGACTGTGGCATTTACCGAGATATAATTTTCCTGGAATACAGCATATGCAGAAGACAAAAAGGAGGGTTGGCTAATTGCTCTGGGATCGATTGTTCTAATGATACCTGTGTTTTGCTTGTTCATCTATCTTGTTCTGAGAAACTTTAAACTAAAAGGTACAATGTGAATCAGAATCACACAAACAGCTTTCTAAAGGATTGTTCTTAGCATTGCATGCTCCTTACTGACAGTTTTACTGTTTTGTGTTTGGTCAGTAACGGTTATCTTCCGTCATATGGTCAGCTTTCTGCGGGTAATACTCATTCCACAGAGTACGTACTTGAAACCGCTGGCTTGATATTGTAGTATACGCATGTATTAAATGTTTGTCATGTTGGACTGACTGCATGTTCATGATTCTTCTATGTCTAGTGGTCCATATCTTTTTCTCGATGGTCCATTTCATACAGAGGAAGCTTGAAACACGAACTGGTAATTTGATGATAGACCAAGAAATGCTACTACGTGAATTAGGAATCGATAGGAGACGTAGGAACAGGAGAATCACAAGGAAGAATAACGAGTTGCAGATTTTTAGCTTCGAAAGTGTAGCCTTGGCCACAGATTACTTCTCCGATGCAAACAAGCTTGGGGAAGGAGGTTTTGGGCCTGTTTATAAGGTATCACATCTTCTTGAAAAAATTCATCAGAATTTTTTTTTCTCTGGGTATTTTGAGTTTTGCACAATCTTTCAGTTGATATCAGGTGAGAGAATGAAAATTTGGATAGTCAGTGTTTAAGCTACTAAACAATGTTCCTGCTAATTTCTTGAAGGGGATGTTAGAAGAAGGGCAAGAAGTAGCTATCAAGAGATTGTCGACAGGTTCAGGACAAGGACTAGCGGAGTTCAAGAACGAAGCCATGCTTATCGCAAAGCTTCAACACACAAATCTTGTTCAGCTGTTGGGATGCTGCATAGATAAGGGGGAGAAGATGTTGATTTACGAGTACATGCCAAACAAGAGCCTCGACTACTTCCTCTTTGGTCTGCCTTCTGTGTAAATAAAAAGTACCCTTTTAAAATATACTACGAAACCATCTGAGTAATACTTGTGCAAATCTGTGCAGACTCCTTGAGAAGGAATCTTCTGGACTGGACGATACGGTTCAATATCATGGAAGGGACAATTCAAGGGCTTTTGTATCTTCACAAGTACTCGAGATTGAAAGTGATACACAGAGACATCAAAGCCAGCAATATCTTGCTCGACGAGAGGATGAATCCCAAGATATCGGATTTTGGAATGGCTCGGATATTTGGAGCTCAAGAGTCCAGAGCCATCACTAGCCGAGTTGCCGGAACTTTGTAAGTTAAAGAGAACTTACCAGAGATATACATACACTCTCACCTAACACTGGTTCAAAATCTACATCTCTCGCATCTTTATGCCTCGAATTCTGAGTTTTTTAGAGGTAAGATCATGTCATGAAGTCAATTTTGTGTTAATGCAGTGGCTACATGTCACCTGAGTACGTTCGAGAAGGGATGTTCTCTACCAAATCAGACATTTACAGTCTCGGAGTTCTAATGCTCGAGATGGTGAGCGGGAGGAAGAATAACAGCTTTCATGACACAGAAAGACCCATCAACCTCGTATCTCATGTAAGCCATGCATAGATCCATACATATATATAGTGTCAGCTTCCAAATTATTTGGAACACAATTACTTGTCTTCTGGGCACAAAAAAAAATGAAAACTTTGCAATCATTTCAGTCGTGGAATCTGTGGAGAGAGAATAGGGTTTCGGAGCTAATAGACCCATCATTGGGAGATTCATCATCGTACGAGGATCCGAATCCGCAAGTGCTTAGATGTGTCCAAATTGCTCTGTTGTGTGTTCAAGAGAATGCAGAGGATAGGCCTTCGATGATGGAGGTTGTGTCTATGATATATAGCGACGGCAATGCTTTGCCTTTGCCGAGAGAGCCTGCTTTCTACGACTCTCTCCGGAGAATCTCGCCGGAGATAGAGAACGAGCCGCCGGCGCCGGAAAGTTTGGCGACGAACAGAGTTACTATCACGGAGATGGAAGCAAGGTGAGTTTGGAAACGCGATGGTAAGAAATATGATTCCCAAGTTTTTTTTAACTTCCGTGTTTTATAGCTGTTGTATGAATTGGAAACTTTAAAAATGTCATTAATATTCAAAACTTGTTATTGGATTGGATTTTGTAATTTTTTTTTCTCTACTTGTAATTTTTTTTGGTCTAGTAGTTTCACAAATTGGGTATCCGAAACTTTAATCATTTGAAACCAGATTATGAATAAAAAAATTAAAATTTAATTCATCCTGAAGTTTCAACGAATATTTAGTGGATATAATCTCAAACCGAATACATGCAACCGTTTTGTAACTAAATAGGCAAACCTTATTACATTCTAGGACGTATGACAATCGGGAATTGCATCTCTTTGATATATAATTCCACAGAAAACTAAATGAATATATGGAGGAATGGGTGTTATTATGTCTTCGTTCCATCGTATATCCCAATTCTTAAATTGTGAGATTGGAAATGAGATTAAAGAAAAGAAGTAAACATGTTATAATATTTAATTAAGATAAGATTTTTAAAAGTTTTAGGTAGTCATATTGGATGGTACGAATTAATTTGGTAATAGGATGAATCCGAATCCCATGCACCATTGAACATATCTTGTTATCCATGCAGTTTCGAAAGCATCATGGAATGTGATTCTCATTATATTCACTTCGAATTTATTCTTTTATCCCTTTATCTATTACCTTAGGAATTAGTGATTTGGGTGGAGAAAATGAGGAAAAAAAATACTCCATCCATTTCAAAATATTTATAGTTTTAAATTATTTTTCATATTTTAAAATATTTATTATTTTACATTTTCAAGATATTTTTTTTCAATAGTTATCCCTATTAAATTCTAATAAATTATTAATGATAACATTGTTTTTATCATTAAATAAAGGTACATATAACTTTTCCATTTTTTTTTAAAAATGTGAAATAATCTAAAACAACAATTATTTTGTAACGGGGGAGTATGTTTTTTTGGGTGAACAGAAATATGGATTAGGTGAAAACTAGAAAATATATATTTGCTAGGAATTGGAATTTCATGTGGGAAAAAATAGATTTGTTTTTTGGTAAACACAAATATGGACTTGGTGAAAAAAAAAAAATTAGGAATCGGAATTTTACATGCGGAAAGGAAAAAAAAGACTTCTGAGGCCGGGATCGTCCACGCGCTAAGCGCGTGGATTACTCGGCCTTTATATATTCTCTAGCATCGTTTTTTTTTTATCTGGGGGCTTGGAGAAGGCGTCTCTGTTCTCGTCTTTGAGTTTCAAAGTCTAATCCTAACCCTAGAATTCAGCCATGTCTTCCAAGCAAGGTATGTTTCTCTCAGATCTTTAACGATCTCTTAGATTTTGAGCCTCCGTTCGGTAATCTCCACTCGGATTCATCGTTCTGGTTTGAGTCGATTGATCGATCATTTTGCTTTTTCTATTCCGAGTTTTCTGAAGCAATCCGGCTGATTTTTGCGGGGATCTGGAGTTCGATCTTTGGAATTAGTCGATTAATCCATTGATCTTGTTTGTTTTCGATTGGACTATTTGAATCAAACCTTCTGTTTAACCTTCCGTGTTATGAGATTAAGATACATACAGTTCGTCCTTTGTTGGATCTGCTGTTTAATTCTCGACGAATCTATGTCTCGTTTGTTGTTGTAGGTGGAAAATTGAAGCCCTTGAAGCAGCCCAAGAGTGGCAAGAAAGACTACGATGAGGTACGTTCCCTTTTTCCAATCTGTGATTACCTTTCTCGACCTCGATTTTTATTTTTTGCTGTTTTAGTCTTGCAAAAGTTTTGCACTTTGGAGTCTGGCGATGTAATTTGCACTACCTGATGAAGTTCCAATAGGTTTTTGAACTATGAGCTACGAATCCTTGGTGCTTATATCCAACGCTGTATATCTATGGCTGTGTTGAATCTCTGCGGGAACTTGTTAGTTGTTGCATTGTTGTTTAACCAAAAAAAAACAAACTCGTTGCATTGTTCACCGAGTGGTTTCTTTGGTCCTAGTTTCATGTAATGATAGATATGGTTTCTCGTTTGCAGCATGATCTAGAAAACATGCAGAAGAAGAAGGAAGAGGAGAAGGTAAGATCTTTGTCAACTTATCATCACTCGAGTCGAGTCATTTGAAAATCTGTAAGAGGTTGTGGTTTGTTGTTTATGTCGTGATCGTCATGAGAACAGGCTCTTAAAGAGCTCAGGGCCAAGGCTCAGAAGGGAGCAATTGGAGGAGCCGGGCTTAAGAAGAGCGGAAAGAAATGAGAGTAACACTCTTCTTCGTCGTCGCCGTTCTTAGTAATTCTTGATGGGCGCCTCTTGAGTTACACACTGTCTATCTATATCTATCCCTCCTTGTTGGAGATGTAATATCTCATGCTACTTTGATTTGTGATTGTGCTTGCATCAACATTTGGTTAAGCCATAAATGCCATGTTGTTGAAGTGGGAATAAATCTAGGGTGTGTCCTTGTCTGGCATTCAATCTTCAGTTCGATGTTTTGTCTCTGTGGGTGATGATGATGCTTGATTTCCACAACCCTAGATTCCATGTTCTTGATTTTCATATGCCCTAGGTTCCATTTCTGTGTGGTGGTTAACTATTTCAAGAAACACGACCAATCAGTTAAAAACTTTTTAACAAAGGTTGCAACTTTTTCACACAATCATCGGACAGTTTTGACCAAACTCTTGGATCCTGTCTCCGGCAGAGGTGGGCACGGGTCGAGTACCCCCAATTTTTAGAAAACCCCGTTTCGTCTTCATCATTACGGGTTTTACAAAAACATTATCTCATTCTTGGCTTCATAAAATCCGGGTACTTGTAGCTCGGGTTTAATGAGATTATCGATCTTGTATTCGCGGGTATCTGGATCTATACGACTTATAAAATTTTGAACTATGAAATGATAGATATACAAAGTACAAATGAGATATGACAAAGTATAAAGAGAAAAAAAGTTTACGAAAAAGAGAGATGAGTAAAATTTTGAGAGAAAAATAATAGTTGATTCGGTTGTATAGAATAAGATTTGGAATGTTAGAATTTTTGTATAGAAATGTTTAGAAGATAAAAAATGAACTAAAATAAAAGTATTTTAATACATAATAAGAATAATTTAGACAAAAATATTATAAATATAAAGTATATTTTAGATTTTTAATAAATATATCGGGTACCCCCGGATACCCCTTGTAAAATAATTGAACCCCCACTCGGAATCGCGGGTCAAAAATTTGGCTTTATTAATACTCGATCTCGTTATCGTTAATATTCGGGTACCTTTTATTCAGGTACTTGTTAAGCCGGATACCTCTAAACCCCCGGATTACGGGTTAAAACGCCCACCCCTAATCGCCGGTCGCCAATGCCACCCATCCATCCATGTTTAAACACACATTCAGCTGATAAAGTTTCCTAAATTTGCTAAATGCTAATCTTCCTATTGTTTTCTCGCAATTTAAATATAAGATTATATTTCTACATTTTTTTATTAATCCATATGATTGGCAATTTAATCTTATAAACATTTATAATTACATTTACATTAAAATCTCTTAAAACTAATCACATTTTCAAAACTCAGCGGTTCCCCGTTGGCCGTGCTGTACGGATTCCAAGAGCTTCCGTACAAATCTAGGGTTCAGATCTATTGACACCTCATCCAATCACAGCCGTACGTTTAATGTACACGTGTCGTCATATGGTACGATCTTCGTTCTTCAATGTTTTTTATTTTTATTTTTAATAATGAATACATGTAAGAAAAGGCCAAAAAGCACGACACTCGTCGCACGAGTCCTCCAACTCGCGGGACCCACCCATGTGGGGGAGAAATATAATGCCATATCCTCACGAGCCACACGGCGTCGTTTCGGTGCACCCCCTCCTCTTCACGTGCGTTCTATATTTTTTTTCAAAAATTTTCAAACCTAATTATAATTAAATTCCCTAATCCAAAAAATTAATTAATTTAGTAAATCAATACGTTAATCCGCTCCCTCTTCCTTTGATTTTACTCTTCCCACCCCGTCTCGCACCAAGTTAATAAACATTATGATTATAATATATATATAAAGTTAGGTGATCCATTTATTAAAAATATCTAACATATTATTTGAATAATGTTTTAAATTTTCAAAATTAAGCGAGGAACCTTCTCTCTAATCCATGATTACCTCTTGGGTTTAAGAGAGAGCAACTCGGCACTTTAATTTGAACCTGTGGAGAGATTGAGAGAGAGAGAGAGAGAGAGAGAGAGAGAGAGGGAACGGGGTTGTGGTGGGCGATCCGATTAGGGTCAGATTTGGAGCTCCGATTCGAGCTGGAGAAGTGAGATTGGGATCGGCATTTTTTTGTGGCGGAGATGAATGGGAGGCAGAGATCTGGCGCGGCTACGGTGCACCATCAGAGGCAGCTCTCCGACAACTTCCTCGACGGTGCCTCCTCCAATGGCCGATGGCTTCAGTCCGCTGGTCTCCAGCACTTCCAATCTTCTTCCGGCAATGTAAAACCCGCGGTCTTATCCTATTTTGCCTCGCTTTTGATCTGTTTTGCTGGTGAGATAGTGCGATGAACTTGTTTTCGTTCTGGGTTTTCGCCTCTGCTTAAGAAGATCTGTTAGTTCTAGAACGCTAGTTGAGATCAGCGATGGGTTTTTGCTTATAATGAATACGATCTTATGTATTCGCTTGGCCAAGATGTTGGATTTCATGCGCATTTGCTCGATGAGGGTTATCGGACCAATTTGAAACTGCCATTTGCCCATATGGAGCTCGATCGAAAATTTGAGAATTTCTGTTGTTGGAAATTTCTTTAATTTTTTTAAGACTAATGGTGGAATTGCTAACAGGATTATGGATACTATGGTGGTAACCAGGCAGCAAGAGGATACAGTAATGCCCAGAGAGGGTTTAATGGTGGACATGAGTTCTATGGGGAGCCTACTACCCCTCAGTATGGTTCACGCCCGTCAAGCCAGAGACATAATGCTGATGAATCTGGCTTTAGTCCCGGGCTCTTAGATCTGCATTCTTTTGATACCGAGCTTCTTCCTGAGGTGGGTGGTCCTGGAATTTCCTATAAGAGTTACATAGATACTTCTGATTCAATGGTTTTTTTTTTATGTTAGTGCAGAAAGTTTACATTTTTTGCACCACATTTAATCTTCAGTGAACACATTTTGTATGCATGATGTTTTGTATGTTTATTTGATTTTGTGAAAAACATCTAATATATCTCCTCTACTTTGCCTAAATTAAAAAATATGTGAATTTTGTTCTCTCTTAATGGCATGATGTTATTGCCATGTTGTCACATGTCATGCTTATCTCTTGTTATCTTATGAGCAGATTCCCGTCTCTAGCCAACTAGATGGCCCCTCCATTTTCAATCCTAATCGAGGGCACAGCTTTGATGACACCGAAACCTACAACAAACAACCTGGCAGGAGTCATGGGTTTGTGGAAAACTTTGCTGTTGAGAAAGAAAGGATGAATTCTGTTGCAAAGATTAAAGTTGTCGTATGTTCTCTTACCTGGCTTTTCTTTTCTCTAGTGCATGTTCTGGTACACAATTTCCCGTTCTCTGCCTACTAACTCTGAACGTGCTATTTATAGTTGTGTCTTTTGTAACACAATATTCCTTGATTTCTTGAGAACAGGTACGTAAGAGACCACTTAACAAAAAGGAGTTGGCGAAGAATGAAGAAGACATTGTTGAAACATATTCCAATACTATAACAGTTCATGAAACTAAACTTAAGGTTAGATTCCTGGAATCTGAAATGTGTAGTGTTGAAATATTGTTCTGGAATGAAAGGTTGACTGATCTAGACTTGCATTTTTGGCAGGTTGACTTAACAGCTTATGTTGAAAAGCATGAATTTGTTTTTGATTCTGTACTAAATGAGGAAGTCTCAAATGATGAGGTGAGTGTGCGTTTGGAAAGGATATATATATAAGATTAACTATACATATAGATATAAATATTCACTAAAACGGGCAAATATGAAACTAAATATACATTGTTGTGGTGGTTGTTTCTCAGATTACATGTGATGTCACTTTCTGTAGGTTTATCGTGAGACTGTGGAGCCTGTAGTCCCCCTCATTTTTCAGCGCACCAAAGCCACTTGCTTTGCATATGGGCAGACAGGTAAATTTTGTCTTGAGATGTCATGAATCAGCAAGGCTGGTTTCTGGAAACTCTGAATAGAAAGTCAATACATAGGCCTGTTACCTTACTATCTTATAAGTATTTTATCTGAATTCCCAATCTGGTAATATAGCAGCTCGTGATTGGATACTCTTAGATATCTTTGCTTCCATTCTGTCTTTATCATGTTGGGAAAAAATTATTGTATGATGGCGATGATAAATCTATTATTGGAAAATAGAGTGTATGGTATCGACTATAAATCTATATAGATCTGAATCGATAACACTCTGTGGCACTAACACTTGAGCTCATTTTCTCTACCTAAGCTTTTTTAGCTAACAAAATATGAATGTTTCCGTGCCAAAAAATTCTGTGGAAATCAGTCATGTAATATGTGAACCACTCTTGTTAATGTTTGCTTCCAGGTAGTGGTAAAACCTATACCATGAAACCACTGCCTCTTAAAGCATCAAGAGATATCCTTAGGTTGATGCACCACACATACAGGGGCCAAGGGTTGCAGTTGTTCGTCAGCTTTTTTGAGATTTACGGAGGAAAGCTATTCGACCTCCTTAGTGACCGGAAGTAAGTTGAACAACTGTTTTGTTCCTTCTTTTTTTTGGCTGCAATGCATAAGTATGCAGCTAAACATCGATCTCTCCACTTCTATAGGAAGCTTTGCATGAGAGAGGATGGTAAGCAGCAAGTTTGCATCGTGGGTTTGCAAGAGTACAGAGTGTCAGATGCAGAAACAATAAGGGATCTTATTGAGAAAGGAAGTGCAACAAGAAGTACTGGGACAACTGGTGCAAATGAGGAATCCTCTCGTTCACATGCCATACTTCAGCTTGCCATAAAAAAATCAGTAGAGGGAAACCAGTCGAAGCCTCCTCGTCTTGTTGGCAAGCTTTCCTTTATTGATCTCGCTGGTAGTGAACGTGGTGCTGATACAACAGACAACGACAAGCAGACAAGGTGGGACTTTCTTTAATCTCTCCTTTGGGACTTTACTTTCCTTTATCGGTGAATAATCTCTCTTCCAAAGTTGCTCAGTGTCAATACTGTTTTGGACTGGTTGCTGAAGTATTTTTCTCATGTTCATATCATGCAGATTGGAGGGGGCAGAGATCAATAAGAGCTTACTTGCCTTAAAGGAGTGCATCAGAGCTCTAGATAATGATCAGGGTCACATCCCTTTTAGAGGCAGCAAGTTAACCGAAGTTCTCAGGGATTCCTTCATGGGAAATTCACGCACTGTCATGATATCTTGCATATCTCCGAGCTCTGGATCATGTGAACATACCCTGAACACCTTGAGATATGCTGACAGGTATATTTTACTTGTTCAATGCCCTATTTATCTCGTTTCACCGTTTTTTTGTCTCACAAAGTGCATTTAAACTATGAAAACCGCATTTTAGGGTGAAGAGTCTCTCGAAAGGAAATAATTCTAAGAAGGATGTATCCTCTTCAACCGTAAACCTGAGGGAGTCAACGAAAGTTCCCTTGGCTTCGACACTGCCAACTCCGTCTAACTTTGATGATGATGTGAATGACACATGGGCGGAGGATAACTATGAATTTGATGCATCGGATTATGAGCAAGAGAAACAAATTTGGAAGAAAAACGGGAAGCTAGAGCCATCGTATAATGCCCCAGCACAGGACAGAACGCAGAAACCTAATGTTCAGATGAAATCAAGGGAGATTCCAAAACCTGATATGGCGAAGTCAAACTCTGATGATGATCTAAACGCGCTTTTGCAGGTGATTATCAATATCGGTATCTTCTTTCAAAACAATCTGTCTATAACAAGAGTATTTACCTAATGAACATTTCTCACAAACCCTTTTGCAGGAAGAAGAGGAACTTGTGAACGCACACCGTAAACAAGTTGAAGAGACCATGAATATTGTAAAGGAGGTACAATACATCAGTTTTGCTAACCTTCTGTCCATGTGATTGTATATTTATATAGATATATAGATCCCTGAGGTAGATGATTTTAAAGGGCGTTTGAATCAAATTTGCAGGAGATGAACTTGCTCGTCCAGGCAGACCAACCGGGAAACCAGCTCGACGGCTACATTACAAGACTGAACGCCATTCTCTCTCAGAAGGCAGCAGGTATTCTCCAATTACAGAACCGTCTTGCTCATTTCCAGAAACGACTTAGGGAACACAATGTGTTGGTGTCTACTGCTGGGTCCTGACCCGAAAAACCCCGAGTATCGGTCCTCGTTTTACCGGACCTAAAATCCCGGGTTTGGCTCGTGGTCCTTGGGGTTCGGTGGCGGTGGTTTGCCTACTGGTTTGAGTGAGCTCGTCGCCAGTTTTATTCCTATCCATTGGTCTATTATTCCTCCTCCTGAGGACCCGTAGAGAAGTATGGAACAAGGAGAATTATCGCAATGTAATGATCATGATGGTCTGGTGCTTCAATTTTGATTCCTTGCTCTCTACGTTTCTGTAATCTTGTATTGGATTTGTTCACAGAGAAAGGACACCGATGTAATGTACTCCCATGTACTTTTGTTCCTGTTCTTCTTGAGCTGTACTATGGTCTTTATTTGCATCTTACACCATATTTTGTGGGTTTTGAAAGTAGAAAATCTTTAGGATTCAGATTCCATGCCACGAGGGAAAAAAAATATCAGATTTTCACCAAAATTTATATCTTTAATTTGTTTTTGGTTATGATGCAATTTTATTTCAAAATTTGGGTCGTGAGAGTACCCATTAATAATGGGCTTACTTTACTCGGCCCATAACACCCATCATAATTCTAGAACCCCCCCCCACCCA
>NW_010966021.1:1689172-1724431 GCF_000463585.1 Tarenaya hassleriana | reverse complement strand
CCCCCCCCCCCCCAAAAACCATGCCCTTCATATGTAGTTTTTCTGGTTCGACTGGAAGCCGGAATCTAGGGTTTTTCTTGTTCTCGCGACCGCAACGATGGTGATCTCTTCTTCCTCTTCTTCCTCGACATTCGGTTTTGCTTTTTGCTGATTGATTGCATTTCTGATCTCAATCTCGATGGTCTACTACGTGATGTTGGTTTTGGGGAATTTCAGGGTAAAGGAACGGGAAGCTTCGGAAAAAGGAGGAACAAAACGCACACTCTCTGTGTGAGGTGTGGACGCCGCAGTTTCCACATCCAGAAGAGTCGCTGCTCCGCTTGCGCCTTCCCGGCTGCTCGCAAGAGAACCTGTAATCTCTCTCTCTCTCTCTCTGTATTTGTGTGTGTGAGCCTTAGGATGTGAATGGAGCTTCTGGGTAGTTTCGAAATGATATCTGGGTGACGACGGAAGGTTCTTGTTCGGTTAATGTGTTTACTAGTATATAGAGAGAAGAGGGAAATCAGCTCATCGACTACCGTGTTTACTAGTTTTAGCGAATCGGTAACCTAAACGTTGTTTCTAGTGGAATTCGGCCACCTGATTTCATCGTTTCTCCACAAAGTTGGCATTTTTTTTGTGCGTAAGGGTTGTGATGTTTGTGCAAGCGAGATTTTACATCGTCTGTGTTTGGGTTTTGCAGACAACTGGAGTGTAAAGGCCATCAGGAGGAAGACGACTGGCACAGGAAGAATGAGGTATCTCCGCCATGTTCCTCGCAGGTTCAAGACCGGTTTCAGAGAAGGTACTCTTGATTCCCTGTTTCGATTACACGATCCTTGTCGGATAATCTTCTGGATTTTCTTGATTCTTGTTTCGATGACACGATTCTTGTTGGATAATCTTCTGAAGTGTTTCTTCTTGTCTGCCCTTTGGAAAGTGACTGCAACACAAGCGGCTTATTGGATTTTACATGTATTGTTTCATAGGTACGGAAGCAAAGCCAAGGAACAAGGCAGCAGCATCCGCCTAAGCCAGCCGTTTGAGCTTTGAAGCTTTCACAGGGAAGAGTAATTTTTTTTTTTTGTAATTTTGATTCTCTTATGATGGATACTGCTGTTCATGGGGAGCTGATGAAGCATGTTTCTCTTGGGTTATCCTCTCCTTCAATTGTTTTTCGACAGAAGTGGAATTACTATTTGCATTTTGTCATCATTCTTTTGGGTTTTTTTTTTTCATGTTTTGCCCAAAAAAAAAATCATAGATTTCATCTTCTATTGGGCTGCATGATACAGATTGGAAATGTGGCATTTTCTGGTAAAATTTAAGTAACGTTGATATATTAACATTCATAGTTTTTTTTTATAATAATTTTACGAATTTTTTTCTTTTTTTGTATCTCGTCTTGATATATATATAATTTATAATACTACCAAATGGTGAAAAGGTAAGAATGCAACTTAAGTGATTAGCATTCTTAGTCTTCAAGTAAACTTGCTGCCTTTTGGATTTTGTTATGGAGAAATTTATGACCCATTGGTCGTTACATCCAATTTCTGGTTTCCATAATTGCCATATTAATTGATATGCACTCAATTCACAAATCATGACATAATTTGTTAGTTACATTATATATTATATAAATAAGATAAAGACATAATTAACAATTAAAAAACAATGAATATCCAAAAGGAAATAAAAACTCTTCAACATTAATGTTACATTATTTTGCATTTCCTCCCGCAATAGTTTCGTATATTTTTTTTTCTCCCCATTAAAGCCTCCCTATTTTTTTTTATTTCCTTCGGTCTGATCTGGCATCGCCCCACAACCCTCGGGTCAGACAATCGGTATCGCGGATAGTAAACCCTGATCATATACAACAGCTGGTAAACTACGCAGAATAGATAAATCAGCCGAAACTGATCAGGAATGAGAGTTTCTATAACCGGGTTTCGAATCCACAATCTCCTCTAAGCCTGCCTGAGAGGTCTTGTCATAAACCAGTGTGCTGGGACCAACAAAAGATTTTTCCTTTAAAAAAAACGAAGGTTGGATTCAAGACATGGGACATGCAATTTCAGACGCGAGAATTATCTTTTTTTTTTCCACTGTAAATAGATTATGTTCAAACGCATGCGGAAAAATTATATGTACTTTTTTTTATTTGCACCATGGGGAATCTGTATGTGTATATATATATATATATATATATATATATATATATAAAGTATAAGCACAATACCTTAAGCAATTGTGTCTTTTTACTCGAATATGAAACTTTTGGTGGAATATTTATGGTACTTATTCACCATAAAGCTGTGATAGTACCAAACGAAGTATTCGCAATATTTTTAAAATATATAGTGCGAATATAGATCGGAAAACATTTTAAATTAAAATAATATATTTATATTAAATATTAAAAAAAAACATTTCTTGCATATTTTAATGGATAAAATAATTGGTGAAGAAAAATTGATAAAATAATTGCAATTTTTCTAAAATACTATATATCACATCAAGTTATAAATTCTAAGTTAACATCACTTCCTTTTAGAATTATAAATTTAGAATGAAAAAATATAACATGGAATTGGTGGGGAGACTTTAAATTAGTTCTCAATTCATTTTAGATTAGAACCTTAATCAGCGTAATTAATTATAAATTAGTTCTTAATTTAGGGTTCTGTGAATATTTATTTTCCATTCATTGGAATGCAGATAATAAATGCAGATTTATCATATAAGATTAGTAAATGATAATTTTCAAGGAGGATAATTAAGTGGGACCCACGAACTGAAAAAAGCCTTCGTCATCCTTAGTCACCTCGCCATGTGAAACCTATGACGCGGTCTCCTCCCCCCCCCCACTCAAAAAGAATCTACACACTCGCACACACGCGCGCGTCCATGTCGTCGGCCTTTCCTCCGGTGGTTTTCCCGGTGCCGCCAAACGACACTGCTCCGTCTTCTTCTTCACCTCCACTCCCGGTGATCTCTCCGTCGGGTGAGACCAACGCGACTCTGTCTCCGCCTTCACCTTCCGTCTTCGATAACGGGACGAACTCGGAGCCACCGGCGACGGCTAATGGATCTTCGTATACTCCGGCGACGAATGTATCCGGTGGCAGAGGAGGCTTGGCGAGTGGAGCAATGGCGGGTCTGATCGTTGGCGTGATTCTTGGTGCTACGATTGTGTTGGTCGCCGTCGGTATCTTCGTGTTTTTCTATAAGAGAAAGAAGAGGAAGGATGTCGAGGCCTGCAATGGCGGGCCCTCGTCAGATTCAGTGGGTCCGAAAGGTGAATCAGGCGATGAGCTAATCTCTCTCCGAGAATCTAGGGTTTTTGAATTTCAAACTCCAGTTCTTTTAGTATTGACTATGTTCACTGAGTTTCAGTTAATTAATTATAAAATCTATTATTAAATACTTGTTTAGTATTCGATTCCTTTGTTTGTATTTGCTTTGGCTTCTTGTGAGGTTTGAACTCAGTGATTGTTTCTGTCGTATTGAATCTGATGTTCATGTCTGAACTTGAGAAAGAACAGCTTGATTCCTTTTCTCTGTTGTCATGCTTCAAGATGTGGTGTTCTTAGTAATTTTCCAAACTTTTAGCTCTCCTGTTGCATTATCATTGTTGAGAATTTAACTTGGGGTTCCCATTGTTGCAAGTGATCGGTTTCGGTAGAGTAAACGTGTTCCAATTTTGTGTAGGTAATCCTCAGCAATGGCATCAGGGTATATCAGAAATCGGCACGTTCCCCAAACCTTCCCCTCCTCCAGGATTTGGGGAAGGTTTCAAAGTTCCACAAATGTATCCATCAATGGATCCCCCTCCTTCGAGTAGTAGTTTAGGGTCTGACAGACCGCCGGGTGAATCTCAGTCTCCTGCAATGAATATGGGACTTTCACAGAGCATGTTCACCTACGAGGAGTTGTCTAGGGCTACTAGTAACTTCTCGAACATGAACCTTATTGGCCAAGGTGGGTTTGGTTACGTTCACAAGGGCACCCTTCAAGACGGGAGGATTGTTGCGATTAAACAGCTGAAAGCTGGGAGCGGACAAGGGGAACGTGAGTTTCAGGCAGAAATCCAGATCATCAGCCGTGTCCATCATAGACATCTTGTTTCTCTCTTCGGGTATTGCATGACTGGTTCTCAAAGGTTGCTTGTTTATGAGTTTGTCCCGAATAAGACATTGGAGTATCATTTGCATGGTGAGTGCTTTCTTGCAATCTATTTGCTTCGGTTAGGGTGAGATTGCAGAGAAGGAAATATGTTGAAAAATAATAATTGTTGATCCGTCACCTCTATAATGACAAACAAGGGTTGAAATTTTGTACAACTTATGAAAAGTTGCACAAGAAAGGGTCTCTTATGATGCCACCATGAACTAGTCTTAAAATGGTAAAAACACCATTTTAAGACTTTGAAATCAATGCTATTACTTTCAACTGGTTTCTTGTCTCCGCGTCCCATAACCTTGATACCATTACAGAGAAGGGAAGACCTGTAATGGAGTGGCCAACCAGGATGAAGATTGGACTGGGTGCAGCAAAAGGGTTAGCGTACTTGCATGAAGATTGTGAGTATTGTACCATGCTATATAAACTATTGCAATTTGCAATGCTATTTGTCTGTTTCAACTTTCTTCTGAGATTTGGCTTGTGTTCCAGGTAACCCCAGGATCATACACCGTGACATAAAGGCGGCAAATATTCTACTCGATGAGAGCTTTGAGGCGAAGGTACTTTCATACATGGACTCTATATCCTCCTTTTCGTCAATCCCCATTGATTATTGATCGAGTTTTGTCCGAAGAAAATCTTGATCTACTCAGTTTTGTAATTGAATTGCATCACCACTTACAACATTTCTTTCAAAATTGTTAATTTCGCTAAGCGTTTATGCCTAACTCCCTCATTATTTATGCAAATTGCAACTGAACATGCTAATTGTTGTTCAAGCTTACTGCTGGAGACATGTAATAAAAAAAATTAAAGATTGTAGTTCTCTGTAATTCTATTCAAATCCTTGTAAAGTAACTATGCTCTAGTTTGCATCAAAGAAATACATTCATAACTTCAAATTTTCAACTGTACTAATAATGTCGGGCCTGGTTTACCAGTTGGCAGATTTTGGACTTGCCAAGTCTTCCTTAGACACTGATACTCATGTTTCGACTCGGATAATGGGAACGTTTGGGTACGAATCTATCCTACCATTTGCTACCATAGTCCACTGTGACATCTAAATTTATTTTTATCGTAGTCTAATCGTCTTCTATATCCTTCTATTGTTGTGCATTCATGACACTTATCAATTCATCAAAGTGCAGTTACCTGGCTCCAGAATATGCTGCTTCAGGTAAGCTCACTGGTAAATCCGATGTCTTCTCCTTCGGGGTGGTGCTGCTTGAACTGATTACTGGACGCCGACCTGTTGATAAAGCACAACCTTTCGCTGATGATAGCATAGTGGATTGGGTCTGTCTTTTGTTTTCCCTTGATACCAAAAAAATCCATTTTTTTTCATATTGGATTTACGATAAGGAATCTCGAATCTGAAATAGTTTCTTTACACGGATCAGGCAAAGCCTCTGATGATGCAAGTTCTCAGTGATGGAAACTTCGACGTTCTTGTTGACCCAAAGTTGGAGAGAAATTATGACACGAGTGAAATGACACGAATGGTTGCTTGTGCTGCTGCCAGCGTGCGCCATTCAGCAAAGCGCCGGCCAAAAATGAGTCAGGTACTCCCGAGCAAAATCATAGGTTTCCCGTTTCAGTTTGTTTTTTTTTTCTGGAGAACTTCTTGATGAATCATGATAGGGGGAGTCTAGATTATGAAACCAGGGTATTTTAGGACAAGATTCAGAGACAAGTCTTGGTCTTAAACCGACATAGGCCTAGAATCTGGTTTTAACAGTCGAGAACTCTGTGTTTTTTTGGGGGCGTTCCAGATAGTAAGGGCATTAGAAGGAAACATGTCGATAGATGATCTAACTGAAGGAAGCGCACCCGGGCACAGCACCATTTACAGTATGGATGGAAGTGAAGATTATAGCTCGGCTCAGTACAAGGAAGACTTGCAAAAGTTCAAGAAGATGGCACTTGAAAGCCAAACATTCGGAAGCAGTGAATTCAGCGGAGTGACCAGCGACAACGGCCAAAACCCGTCTGCCTCCAGCACCGAAGGCCCTCGAAATACCCGAGAACTGGAACCCGAAAGATCCGAGAAGAAGAAGAGCTCCTCTTGATGATGAAGTACTCAACTCAGGTATACGTTTGGCTGTGTGAAAGAGGTGCTAACTTATTCCAAGTAAATGGGCTTTGTCTAGGGTTTAGGGTTTTAGCACCATCTCTTTACACTCCTTCTTCGACATTGTTGTCTGTGTTCGAATTCTTGAGCTTTTGGTCCGAAACTGATATATTCCCACGTGTGTATTTATTTGTAGCATTGTTGAAACCCCAAAAAAAAAAAAGGTTAAATTCATTCTTTGTGATTTGCGTATGAATGTTGAATTCGTTTTCTGAATCTTGGGCAGAAGGGTGTGTATACATAGATAATGAGTTTTGACACGCTTATTTTTTTTAATGTATCTGATTATAAATTTAATTTTGTTATTGCCAAACATCGTTTGAATTATTTTTTGAATATCATATTTTTCGATTTAAGCTATGGTTGGGTGGGAAAATAATTTTTAAATATCATATTATTAGTCACAAAATCTAAAAAAGTGAGAGCGGAGGGGTACTTTTGGAAATATATATATACACTATCATCGCTGTTATTAGGTGGCTCAAAACAATTCTGGGAATATACTCTGTACTTTCTCCTTTTCTCCATCTGAAAACGAGGGAAAAGAAAAGAAAATCACAGGAGAGGAAAGAAATCAGCTCGTCGAAAGCTTCCGTCCATGGCGTCTCGCCGGCGAGTCCTCCTGAAGGTCATAATTCTCGGCGACAGTGGGTAATTTCCTCATATTTGAATCTCGTTTCTCCGTCGTCATGCTTTGTTATTCTTTTTATAATGGGGAGGAAATTGGGTTTTCCTTAATTGATTTCTATGGATCTCCGTTCTCGATTTTCGTATGAGAACGATGTTTCTCGGTCCAATGATTGATTTGTTTTCGTCACTGATCGGCATTTTTTTCAATCCTCTGTTCGGATAGGGTCGGGAAGACGTCTTTGATGAATCAGTAAGTTTTCATTACTTGGATCTTGGATTCTGTTTCGATTTGATGTTTATTGCTCTCCTTTTATATCAGATTTTGTAAATTAATCTGCGGATTCGTTTCTTTTTTTCTTTTTCATTTTAGGTTTGTGAATCGCAAGTTTAGCAATCAGTATAAAGCGACGATTGGAGCCGATTTCTTGACGAAAGAGGTTCAGATTGATGACAGGTTATTTACTTTGCAGGTACTTGAAACTATATCACGCGTTGTTGGCTTTCATTGTTATTTAAAATTTATTACGAAATGTAACCATCAGATTCAAGAACTGCACATGCATTGTCGCTTATCCTCTAGTTTCATGTTCGATGGTGAAAGTTGGCATCTTCTGTATCAAATGATATGTGTTTCTGATCTGAATTTTCGAGCTTTTCAGGTGAGATATTTTGGTTAAATTAAGTCCAATCGGATGAAGAGTTTATCGAATTTTGTCACAATCTGTCTTCTTATGTTGTCCTGTAATAAGATCCTTTGAAGATCATACAACAGATTGTCCATCTGTGATTTATTCCGAGCCTTTTTGGTGTAATCTATGATTGTTAACGAGTAGGGATGAACTTGTTTCGTTGTTTGTAATAGATATGGGATACCGCCGGGCAAGAGAGGTTCCAAAGTTTAGGGGTGGCGTTCTACCGAGGTGCGGATTGTTGTGTTCTTGTCTATGATGTCAATGTCATGAAATCTTTTGATAACCTTAACAATTGGAGGGAAGAGTTCTTGATCCAGGTAAATTGCATTGCCCATTGGTCCAACAAAAACCTAGGATTTGGAAGGGGTGATATGAATAAAAACATGTGATTGATTGTGTTGTTCTTCATGGTATCGATGTTTAGGCAAGCCCATCAGATCCCGAGAACTTCCCGTTTGTCGTCTTGGGGAATAAGATAGACGTCGACGGTGGCAAGAGCCGAGTGGTGAGGAGGATGTTTGCTTTGTGGTTTTCATCCCCTGATTACTTAGTAAAAGCTAAGAAAACTCTTTCTCTCGGTTTTTGTTTTTTGTTGGAACGGTAAGGTTTCGGAGAAGAAAGCAAAGGCATGGTGTGCATCAAAGGGAAACATTCCTTACTTCGAGACGTCGGCCAAAGAAGGATTCAATGTGGACGCAGCTTTCGAGTGCATAGCCAAAAATGCGCTCAAGAATGAACCCGAAGAAGAAGTGTAAGTCACAATTCAACACTTCACACCATTACACATTCGGATTCTTATATCGTATCATTTCGGTCGGGTTGGATGAACTGTAATATCTTAACGATGGCAGGTACCTCCCCGACACCATTGATGTTGCCGGTGCTCGGCAACAAAGATCCACAGGGTGTGAATGCTGAAAACGATTGCCAATGTTTGCTTGTGGAAATTTTCCATGCTTTGAAATTAGTCGTTTTCTGTTCCTTTTTTTTTTTTTTTTTTGACATGCCGTGTATACATATAACATATGCTCCGTTGTTTCATTTCAGAATTTGTATGTTTCACGATTAATTTCATACTTGTCCATTTTTTTATTTTGGTTTGATGGATCCTGTCGTATATTTTTGTTTTTTAAACACGAATTCAAATATCTAATTTTTTTTTTCCATTTAATACCGATCCAAGGAAAAAACCACACCCAACTCTTGCAAAAATTGCGACAGTTGCTAAAAGTCAAAAGGATTTAAAAAAAATAAAAAAGTATATACTTAACGTTACATCTCATGATTTCTACCTCTTGTAAGTCTCTCTCATTCAACTATTTCCAGGAACGTTTTTGACGACTGGAATCCCTAAGAGCATCTACAGTTCATCTTTAGCACTCTGTTCCTTCTTAGCATTCAGCTCTTTGTTGATCAAAATCGCCATCTCCTTTGCACTTGATTTCGTCGAAAGCTTCAACTGCACATCAACAATGGTCAGAACTCCATGTCCATTCTGCAAAGACAAATCTATGGAGACACCGAAACGAAATCAAAAATGGTTTTTTTTTCCTTTACCGGTGTTTCCTTTTCTCTGGCTTTGTAGAGCAAGACTGTTGGATAATCATCTACCTGTTGCATCAACCATCAAAACGTCCGTTTCAATCATCCGATACGATGTGATTTTCAGGGTTTTGCTCATTGTTTTCGTTTTCTGTTTAGGGTTTCGGGTTTAAAGTTTTACTCGGTATCGGCATGAGAAAGAAATCTGCATCTACTTTACCTGGAGGAGCTTCGGATGCTCGTTTGAAGAGGCGTCTATCCTTGCAAAGACTAAGTTCTCAAAGCCCTTGAAGTGTTTAGCCAACTTCTCTACTTGCTTGCTCATTGCCTCACAGTTCATGCACCATGGTGTATACACCTAAATTTTCCATGACATACACGATCCATTCACATCATTTATAAATACGAAACAATTAAGAAAAAATCATTCAATCAAAAGATTGTGTTCAAGATGACAAACCTCGAGAAAAACATTCTCGGGGCTGCTCATGACCATCGCATCAAAAGTCTTCCCGACCACAGCCAATACACTTGCATTTTGCTGCAAATTTCAAAAAAAGGAGGAAGGTAAAAGAAACGGCGGAAGGTCAAAAAAGGGCTACGCCATATTGCCATGGCCGATATTTGATAACACCGTTTCGGAACGGTTCCAATCATGTCACACTGTAATCATCCTTTGGGAAACAGAGAAAAGATTTCCGTACTCACGTTATCTGGCACTGGCTGTGACTTATAGTAAAGCGAAGCAGTTCCATGCACGAGTCCAGAAGAAAATTCCTAGATTTGCAAATTCAGATGAGTTCATAGTAAACATTTTTTTATAAATGACGAAATCAAAAAGAAGAAGAAAAGAAAGAAAAATGACCAAGGGCTTTGGAGAGTTGTACCTCTATATTGCTAGGTGATGGGCCTGATTCTAGCAAATACTTGGAACTTAGATTATTGTCGAATGCAGCAACCTGTTAGGAAAGGACAGTGGAGATTTGTCACATAGGCTGGAAGTTTCGGCAAAAAGTATATCCCCCTGTGAACTATAAACCGCAAACTGCAAATCCTTTTATCGGAAAACTTACTACAATTTTATTTGCTTCTTCTATCCCGAATAAGGTCAAGAATGGCATAGCGAGGTCTTCATTTGCAATGTCGATATATATAAACATAAGCTGCATGGGAAAGAAGAATGTAAGACAAAGATTTACAGAGTAACTCCCACTAATCTTCAAGATTCAGTATTGGGAAGAACCTTAGATTTAAACTTTCTTGCAATATTTTCGAGCGGCTGAGCAAGACCCTCGAAGTCATCAGCTTTGGCAAAGACCATAACCTAACCGAAAAATTGAAATTAAAAGTTCTTTAATTCACAATAATGTTTACTTAACCAGAAAAATCCCGGGCCGGGACTAGAAAATAAGCATAACAATAAGAAACCTGACACTAGTTCCAAATCGAAATGGGAAATTCTCACCTGAAGCTTGATCGGACTGGAGTAAACCCTAACAGAATTGGTCTCGGTCAATCTCGTAATCAATGGAAACTTGTTGTTGTCCAGAAACTCTAGTATCTTCTCCCCTTTGTAAGGCCCATCTGCATGAGAAATACAGAGGATTTGAACATAATGATATTGGTGATGTTCCAGGTAATAGCAAATGTCCAAATTTGTCACAGCAAAATGAATTCTACAAAGGATAAAACATGCACTCTCTCTCCCAACGATACGAACTGAAAGAATAACTTTTGTGCAAATATTACCACTTCAAATTAGCAGGCTTACCATATGCAGTGTACCTTTCAGGCTCACTTTTGACCATTCCAATGAAAACGTCATCGGTTTTGATATCAGGAAAGAGAACTTTGGCAACATCGGTGTTGCTTGTTTCAACAAACTGAATTTCATTGTCCGAGGTCGCTGCTTTTACAAACTCGTCACGTTCAGAACCCTTCGTAAACAACATTTCAAAATTAAACCAGTCCTGACCAAACAAATGAGCTGTTTTTTGCCACAAAAGTGCCATCAACTACTGGATTCGCTTAACACATCCGTGTGATTTTGTTTGTCCAAGTCAAACATGACATCTAACTCGAAGAGTTCTACGAAAACTACAAGATGATGGTTTTGTAGGAGTTGGTTGATCGGTTAGAAGGTTCAGTATCCAAATACCTCAAATTTATTGAAGAGGCCAACAATGAAAGTATGATACTTCTTCAGAAATCCTTGGGCTTCATCAACTGAACTTATTCTAGTGACAGGCACACCGGTCTTTTTCTGCACCCAGATGACTATATCCTCCCTGAATATGATGAGACCAACGTGTGACAAATTTCAAAGACATTCAAAGATCTCAACAGAAACTCACACGAATCCAAAGCCCTTTTCGCTCCCAAAAGCACTTTCAGGGTCAGAACAGAAGGCAAAAGCTGTAGCTTGAGAACAAACATGTAATTGTTGTTCTCGCCGCAGGATGATGATAAGCACAGGAATGCATGAAATAACTCGTCCCAATCTCGTTTCTCTCCGCCTAATCAAACTATGATCAGCTAATTTACAACCTAAAACCAGAAGAGGAAATTACGAATTTGCTAATAATTGCTCAGACTCATCAACTGATCACTGAACCCAGATTCGAGATCCAGACTCATAGCATTGCCACTAGAACCTTTAATCTCTTCTTCGAAACTCGTAATTTCTCGTAATCGACAACAGATTAGGAACACTTACGCTGAAAATCCACCGGTATAAGGATGAGAAGTGCCGTTGACGAAGAGCAAAAGCGTCGGAAAGCCCTTGATCTGGAGCTCCGACGCGACCTTCGGGTACCTCTCGGCGTCGATCTTCGTCATCAGAACCGGATTATCCATCTCCTTCAACGCCGTCGCCGCCTCCGCGAATCGCGGCATCAGCTCCGCGCTTCTCGGGCACCACGGCGCGTAACCTAGGACCATCACGTACTCGTTCCCATCGATCGCGCGCTTCGTGTTGTCGCCGTTGAGCTCGAGGACGATCCTCTGTGCCCTGCTCACCATTTCCGCTTCCGATTGCTGCTCCGGTCGCTCCTCCTGGACTTCTTCGTCCACCGAAAGGAGCTGCTCCAGATCATCTGATTCTTCATCCCATCTGGGTTCATCGCTGGCGACGGTGGCATCCGACGAACGGGCAATGGTGATGAAGAAACTAAGGAGCAAGAGGAGGGTGAAGGTGAAGATGAAGAATTTGGAAGAGGGTTTTGGTTTGATCGACATGATCGTTTATGGGTTTTCGTCCAATTTTTGAAGATCGATCTGATCAAGAAGGTGATTGTAATGAAATTGGCCGAGATCCGGGGTTTATGAGGTTATTGTGGTCGGAATCCCACCAAGAATTACGGCGGGAGTCCAGATTTGGACAGTCAAAATAATTGTAATAAAAATTTATGAAATTTCCAAAAAGGACAAATTTGTGGCATTTTTCTTTAAATTTTCGTTTAAAAAATTGCACATTTTAGGAAATACATCAATTGCAAGCATTTGCAATTGCAGATGTTGTAATCTATGTCTTCTTTTATTATCAAAATCTTATATTACTAAAAACATATTTTTTTGATCGGCACACTGATAGACATCATCCAAATACCAAAGGCAAACTATTCATCTTCAATAAATATATTCCACAAAATCACAAATTAGTAAATACAATATCCATTTGTTTTATTTTTTGAATCATCACATTAATTACATATTATATATATAATATATATATATATATATGTTCACGCTGTGCATCTTCTTGAGCCGGACTACTGACTGGGCTAACTTCAAAAATTGTTTTACAAGTTATTGGGCTTATCATTTTCTGAGCCCATATAACGAAAGAAGCAGACAAATGTACGATAATTCTGGAGCCTTGTCACAGTTCCCAAGGTACATCTTTCTTGGAGTTTTATTAATTATTATTATTGTTATTTATATTATTATTATTATGATGAGCCTCTGCGTCGTTATCCAATAACGTCGACACGACGAGAGGGACACACGTAAGAAAGAGACAAGATGACTTTGGTGGTGAGTCATCGCACCGTTTATTTAAGACCAAATCCTCCTTGATCAGCTGTTAAACCCGCGTCTCAAAAGATCTTTGTTCTTCCCAAAAGCCGAGGTTATATCTTATAATACAAAGAGGGTTTCGTGAACTATCTGACAAAAAACTAAAAAAAGACAGAATCGATACTTTTTCCAAAAATTTCACCGCAGAAACTGTCGGGAAGCAAAGATTATCATCTTTTTGTTTTGGAGTCTCCGTAAAGAAGGTGTCTTTTGTATCCTTTCTGGGTTTTATAAGATCAGATCAAAAGGCTCCATCTTTTCATCTCTCAACAACATCTGAGAGGGAGAGAGGGGGATAGGGAGAGAGGGAGAGAGAGAGAGAGAGAGGATGTTAGAAGGGAAGGCAATGGTTGAAGACACAGACATGCCGTTGAAGATGCAGATGCAAGCAATGGCATTTGCGTATCAAGCTCTAGATCTTTTCGATGTGGTTGACTGCAAATCCATCGCTGGCCACATCAAGAAGGTAGGATTTCTTCTTCTTCTTCTTCTTCTTTTGGCAAATTCCTCTACTTTTTTTTTTACAGGATTTGAGTCTTTAATGTGGTTTGGCATTGTGGGTTTGAATCATTTGTCTGAGAAGATTCTTGAATCTCTCCTGTGTCTTTGTCCCGGTTGTGATTCCAAATGTGTTTGGATTCGAGCAGGAATTTGATGAGAGGTACGAAAGTGGATGGCAATGTGTGGTGGGATCAAATTTTGGGTGTTTCTTCACACATTCCAAAGGGACTTTCATCTATTTCCAACTGGAGACCCTCAAGTTTCTCATCTTCAAAGGGGCTTCTACCCCCTAGAACCTGCAGGGGTCTGTTTGTTTCCCGAGAAAGTTTCAGGAGGAAAAACGAAACTGAAAAGTCCTCAATCGATCGAATCAACATCTCTTTTTCTGGTTTCTGATTGTAGAATTGAAGTAGCTGTGATGGGTTAGGAGCTGTTTTCTTCTTCTAATCTTAGGTGTGTGTTTTTTTTGTAGATAGATGCTGATGATCCAAAGACTCTAGAGGTTTTTTTTCCAATAAATTGTGAAGTCTTTGTTTCTGCTTTGTGTTCATGCGATGAATAACAGTGATTGAACGGATCTTGCATTGCCGTCCAAATGATAGCACAAAGTTGTAATCATATACTGAAATTGGGAATCAGTAAATATCTAAACCCTTTCATGCACACAAAAACATTTCAGCCTTGTTCTTGAGGAATACAGAAATCAAGAAAGGAAGAAGAAGAAGCAGTGCATAAACTAAGACAAAGAATACAACAGACAGAGAGGGAGAGATTAGAGCTTGCCACGAGGGCCAAGCTTAGGCTTCTCTTGAGGGCCTTTCTTGATGGGAAGATCGTCACCAGTGGCATTGGCACTCACATAAGCCAGCGTTGAGCCTCCACCCAAAATCAAGAACTTTAGCAGTAATCCTCTCTTTGTGAACGGAGCTGCGAAAGTTTCAAAGAACTTGCTCTGCATATGTACAGAGAGATCAATCATTCGCATGATTCAAAAGTTCATGTGCAGTTTCAGACCAAATTCAAAGCGAGACAGTGAACCGAACTGACGAGAGAATCATGCACGTGAAGTTATTACCTGAAGAGGGTTGTAAGGAGAAGGAGCATCAGAACCGTACAAGTCCCATTGACCTGTTGAGTTTGCCAAATCTTCCAAGTCAAAGTACACACTCTTGTCCCCATACTTGGCCACCACGGCACCAACCCTAGATTCACAAAAGAAGCTACCAAAAAACTCAAAAACTAATTCTACATATTTTTATTAGATTAAAGAATCGCAAGATGGAAGCATGCATTTACCTTGTGGATCTGGGTCTGAAGCTCTGGCGAGAGGGCTTGATGAAAAGCTTAGTTCCGGCGAGGGAGCTGCCGGAGAGGCCGTTGACGGCGGCGGAGGATTGAACGGCGGCGACGGTGGTAAGAGACGCCATTTGATTTCGATTCAAGTAACTCGAAATGATTGGTTCTGTGACTTGGAGTTGTGTAATATGGTGAGGGGTTTCTGATATTCACTCATGGATCTTGTCCTGACACGTGGCGAACTGGGTTTCTCCCGATTAGATTTGGAGTGCCATTCAGGATGTGCCGCGTGGAAATGGCTGAGATAAGCTTATCCGTTATTATAGCTGCCAATGGACTGTAGAGAATTTTATTCCAGCGACTCCAAAGTTCAAAGCAAAATTCTTAGAAAAATTCAGCAGAATAAAATTCTTATATGTTAAAATTTTCATTTGTTTATTGGACAATTTAGAATTTGATTTTGGATATATATGTGTACATTAATTGCCCTACAAATACTATGTTTCAAAAAAAATTAAAATGATAAAAAATATAGATTAATCATCGATAACCAATTTTCCTTTGAGCTTTGTGTATCTTAGATTCTCAGTTTAGTCCCTTTGAAGTTTGAACCACCCATTTCGGTACCACCAAAAAAAAAACAGCCGGTGAGTCTTATCTGAGCCTCTGTGACTGTCGAGCCGAAGATAATCTTACGCTGTCTAATTCTCAGTCTCGGGGAAGAAAAGTTCGCATCTTTTTTGGTGGGTTTGAAGAATTTGGTTCCTTTTTTTCTTCTTTTCTTCGGAAAGGGTATTGAAGGATTTGGTTATACTGAACCCCGACGATGAAATCAGCTCTGATTTTGGTTTCCGCCTTGTGAATACTCAGGAAGACGATGGCCTCCATCTCTGCAAGCTTGCCTCCGCCATTACTGCTCAGTGGAAGAAAGTCCCTTCTCGCAACCATTCGGAAACTCCCATTTTCTCCTCCTCGAGGTACGATTGACTTTGTTCCATATGAAAAGCTCTGTGTTGTTGGGGCAACCAAAAAAAAAAAAAGTGGAACCTTTTTACTTGCAGAGGCAACTTTGATGAACATTATAGTTGACGTGTTGATCTCGTTGAAGTGTTCATCCTTGTAAGAATCATTCGATTGTTTTCATGTGGGCGTATGATTTTTGTCTGATTGTTTGCTGGGTGGGTTCGGGTGCAGCCTGCTCACGGTTGTAAATTACAACTTGTGATTAGGATTAAGATTATTATAAGAATTTCTCTTGTGGTTGTGATTCTCTTTATTATACATTCGAGGTTATTTGGCAATTGCCTTTTGTATGTTTTTCCTGATCAATCTGTTCATTGTTGGGAGTATGGAAAGCTTTGCCATTGCTCTTAATGAGGCTAATGTTTGGGAATCCAGATTTGTAGATTTAGATAATCAAATACGTTGTTGGTTTTTTGAAGGAAAGGATATGTGATTGTTTGTCTCATGCTGCCTTGTAGACATACGGAACCGTATTGGTATCGGTTTCCGGGTGAAGGCAAGTGGCCAGAGCTCTGAGTCATCCACTGATCTATCCGTCGTTAAGTCTGTTCAGAATGTTGTAAGCTCTAAAACACTGTAGTATCTTTGCCCGTCACAGTTTATGTTTGTGACTTTCCACAATTTCTCCCCCTCCACTCGGTTCTGATACCAATTTGTATGGTTTTCAGATTTCAGAGAACTCTGTGTTCAGATAACATATATATGTGTGTATATATGTATATGCATTCCTCAGTCTGATGGGCATATTTCTGTCTTGTATTTCGCCGGTTCATCTTTTGAAAAAACCAGTGGGAAAATTCTGAAGATCGGATAGGGATTATCGGCTTGGGATTTGCTGCTGTAGTGGCCCTCTGGGCATCACTGAACATTGTCACGGTAAAATAAAATGTCTATTACTGCCTCTTTGGTTCTTTCTTTCTTTTCATCTTTAGCTTTGTAACACAGTCTTCTTATCCATCCTTTTATCCTTCTACATATGGACAATGGTATTGATCGTGTTTTTTTAATATGAACAGGCAATAGACAAGTTGCCCGTCATCCCAAACGCGCTGGAGCTAGTTGGCATATTGTTTTCCACGGTGTGCATCTTCGATTTATATATGCATTTCATCAAATTTTGATCTGAAAAAGCATATATGCTTTTCATTTGGGTTTATTTTCCATATCGTAACTAGTTAGCATATTCCTTTTCTGCAGTGGTTCACATATCGCTATCTCTTGTTCAAACCCGACAGGTACTCTATGCAATCTCATTTTTTTTATATGCCATGTATATATATAAATGAAGATGCAAAGTTTTATGCAAATCTTCAATTCTTGGAGCTGATTTTCAGGGAGGAGCTATCTGAAATCATTAAGAAGACGATATCAAATATACTAGGCCAGTGAATGGTATGCTTCAAAGGTGAGGAAACGCTTGTTTCGACGTTGAATTTTGTATTGCAACGTGAATGGAAGATTTCATGTTGGTACCGGTTGCAGTTTATAGTATGTGTATGCGAAATGATTATGATGTAAAGATTGATGAAGTGGATGGTTGTGGTTGTAAGCTTATGGGAAAGTATGTTGTTGGTTGTGGTTAAGTACAGTATTTTCCATGAATTGCTTCACGGATCGTTGTGGTGTACTTGCACTGCCCGTACTTTCTTGCTCGATGTAAATATATGATTAATGACCAAACAGGTCTAAAGCCAGAACCTGGGAATGTGCTCTGTTGTTTTTATAGAGCATCATCTGGTTCATGAAGATATTGCTTTGGCCTAAGTTTGGGTCTGAAAGTCATTTCTGGTTCTGGTTCCGGGTACAAAAGTTTGTCTTTTATGAAGTCTTCTTTAGTATCGTGTTTGAGTAATCATATAGTGTAAATACAGTGTTTTGATTGTTTCCACATTCGGTTTCATGGTTTTCGGTTAGTTGGAGAAAAAGTACAGCACAAACGTAATCCTATACAGTATATGTATATAGGAATAGTCCATGTTATGAGTACTTCAACGAGTCAGAGAGAAGTTTTCTTTGAACCTGTAATGTATCCAACCACGATGAGCTTCCGGAGACAATCCCTGAGAGTTTCAAGCACCGCCCTTTCCTGCTCGATGTAAGTATCTCCTCCATTACCATCATCACTGTCTCTCTTACTCAGATCCTTTGAATTGCTTAGAGTATCGATCATTTCAATCATTCTTCCCGTTGAATGTACCATTTCTTCTGCATTTTCATTTGTGTCGCCGCCTTGTCTAATGCATATATCCTGCTCATAATCTAGCTCTTGTAAATTCCTGGTCTCTTCTTCCATGTTTGGTTGTAGCTCCAACAGTGTGGTGTTGCCTGATGAAAATAAAAAAACCCGTGCCGAATTATTAAGGAGGGCGTGTTACGGTATTCTCGCGCTGAACAAGCTGACGAACAAACTCATACCTGCGTAAGCTTTGGCGGATACCGATGCAGACAGAAGAAGAGAGCATATATCTACCATGTCTGGAAGAAGTATGGTATCCCCCAATGGTGACTTTTTCTTTCTGCAAATCCAATTAATCATGCTTATGGACAAGAGTAATAGTAAAGGCAAAAAATCAGCAAACATTTGTGTGAATTCAAACCTGTATGGAAGCTTTGAACTTCCAGACATCGAGAGACGTAGAAGATCTCGAGTGGCATCATAAGGCGTCGCAGTTGAAGACTTGGCTTGCTATTGAAACAAAGAGGAAATGCATCAACTAAATAACAACAGATCAGGGCTTTGAATCTGTCTGATTAACAATCTAAGTCAGACACTGCATACCCGTCCATGTTCCTCAGTTCGGTGAGTCTGATGAAACTTTTCCCTTGTATGAAGCAGTTTATGATATTTTCTCGTCCTGTCAGATAAAATCATCCCTAGATCATTGGGGGAATTGTTGTAGTCCCTTGAAACGACTGCAGTTTTTGTAACACTTTCCTGAGTTCGTCTCTCTCCATGTTGATCTTGTTCTTCTCACTAGACCTAAGCGTCTTCCTCTCGGGCTTCCCAAATTCGAAGAGAAGCTTGCTATGGTTTCGGCCCTTGACAGAAACATCTGTCTGGATCTCTTCTTCGACATTCTTGCAGTTGATGCATTTACAGTGTTCCGAGCAGAAGAGATTGGCCTGGAAACACTCGCAGTACTTCTTGAGGCACTCGGTTCGTTTGCATTTGCATCCTCTCATCGGAATGACAACCTTAGCAGCATCTGCCGTCTCATCCTGTGATGTTAACAAGCAAATCGTTATACGGTAAAGAATGGTAAATCGTAAAGCTTAGAATGTAGGATCCTAAACTCATAATGTAGGATCCTAAACTCATAAGGTCGGAACGCAAGAACCTGCTTGTCGCTTGGATAGTGGAAAAGCTTTCCCTTGAACGCATTCGGATTACGAAATAGGATATTATCGACGGCGACTTTTCTGAGATCCCAGTTCTCAAAGTTGTTGTGGCAATCAACACAATCACATCCACTGCAGAACACTCCAGAAGAAAAGCACTCACAGTACCTAATGGCCACGGGATAAGTGATTACAACTTCGATACATTCGGCAACTTTTCAACCCTAAAATCACAGTTCTATAGGTTTTGTCTGGTGATTGACTATATGGATGACATATCTGAAATGAACTCACAGCTTCAAGCACTTGGATTGTCTGCAGTGGCAACCTTTGTACTTCCTCAGAGTACGGCGATTCCAATCTGTGTCGGTTATTGGTTCCGGTGTCACTCTCCTCGGCTTTCTGCCGCATTCATATCAGAGAAAAATATCAGACATTGAAACTAAGAACTTACACAAAAACTCTGACTTGCAGAAATCGACGCTATCATTTGTTGACAGACTAAGCATTGTAATGATTCTAGCAGAAGTGTCTACTGAATCAAACACTAAAATCGAAGAAAAGGTTACTTCAACAAGAAATCGTGTGGTTTTTTTTTTCCCATTTCTCCCACAGATTTCTCAGCAAATCAAGCAAAACCTAGAACGGATCGGGAAAGGAGAGGAGAGGAGAGGATTGATTGGTAACAATACGAACTTGGATGGAAAATGAGAGAGCTCAGGAAACAGTGGGAGCTCTCGGAGAGGCGAGAGAGAGACAACAGGAGATAAGCCTAATTTGGTGAAGACAAGCTGTCGAGGTCGATCCTCAGGCACGATCACATCGGAAACCACATCGGCTCTGTTCTCCAACATTCTCACAATCGCTCCGCAAAGGTAAAAGGTTTTAGAGCGATCGGTGATCAATTCTCGGAGACGCTTCGTTCCTCATACTTGGAATCCAGAAAACTAGGATTTCACAGCGGCTATATAACTCTGAGTGATGAGATCCTTCACGACTTCCTCCTGATTTTCCCTCATTTTCTAGGATTTTCCCGGAAATCAAACGGCCTCCAGATACATTTGATGAAAAAAAAAACGAGAGAGAGAGTTTTGGAGGGAATAAGCGGATGAAGAAGACGAGAGGAAATTTAAACAGTTCAGAGTTCTGCCTTGTGACCGTTGGAAGACCAGCAATTTGATTTTTAATTTCATAATTTAATATGAACAATATATTAAAAGTTAATTTCTATTAAATAAATTGTTTCTGCTCATATTTTGTTTTTTTATAATTGAATCGAGAATGAATGGCTTTTGGGTTATTCATTTGATTAAATTCCAAACAAAATATACATTCAAATATCCTAATCAAATATTATTTGTGGCTTCTATCCATCAGTCGATACCAAATGTGGCTTCTTTGTTTGAGGTTAGTGTGGTTTAGAAATTTCATATTGAATTAAAAATCAAATATAATTTCGATTATTGGACGGTGGAATTCTTTGTCTAAGGTGCTTCATGCATTCTGCTAATGAATTCATAACAAATAATTCAAAATATCGAATCTAATTAACAGGACGAGATAATATTAAAGGTTAACTAACTGTCTACATATTTTCTAAAATATAGAGTATAAATACATGAATACAATTAACGTCCTAATACTATATATTCACAATTTAGACCACGGCTTTAGATATTATTGATTTTACAAATATTCTAGCTTTTCAGGATTCAGTTCGAAATTTTAGTAGTTCAGTCCAAAAACGGTTTTTTCGGTATTTTAAAATTTATATCAAATTAGACCGTATATTATTCGGTTCAGTTCGGTTTTAATTTCTGTACGGTTCAGTTCGATTGTTGTTAAAAAAATTAGATTTTATTTAAAAAATATCGATTTATCTGGAATTTAAAATTTGATTTGGTTAAAATTTTAGATTTTATAAAAAAAATATATATCGTTCGGAAATTTTGAATGATACGATTCAAAAAAAAATATTAAGATTTTTAATTCGATATGATTCGATTTTTCGAAACCGAATCGAAACGTGATTGTATTGACGACTTCCAAAGAATTTATATATATCCTTCAAATATGGGTGTAATAATTTTCCAATTATTTCAATGGGCTTTCAATATTTATTCAAATCAAACAAATCATGAATATAGAATGGAATATATTATCAACTTGGACTTAAAAATCAAAATAATCGGCTCTAGCGTTGACTTTATAGCTTTGGATAGGGTTCACACCAATCTTCTTCGTTGACCTTTTACAGTCGTTGAAAAAGCCAACTCACATTTCAATTCCATTGCATAATCTACAATATAAAATTTATTTTAATATGTTCTTCTTAGAAATTTCCTATATTTATCTTCGAGAAGGTCGATTTTTTCAACTGAAAAATTATTTATTTCTTTTCCTTATCTTCTCCTATAAAAAGAAAAGACCATATTACAAAGACATTGTATTAAAAATCTAAGGTAGATTGTACGGATCATATGGGTCGAGTTCCACCGACAGCTCCATCAGAAGATGGAATGAACAGAGGTATACCGGTCCAACACGCCGGTATACCGGTCCAGCAAACCGGTGTACCGGTAGGTTCGTTCACGCCACAGGATTATCAAGCTAATATTGTTAACCAGCACGTCGGGAGCTCATGGAACACCGGTTTGTTTGATTGTCATGAAGATCAGACCAATGGTAATATGCGAAAAATTTCTTTAAGATGAAATTCTTTTGAGATGTATAATAAATTAGATATATATATATATATATATATATATATATATATTCTATATTTAGTTGTTTTATAGTGTTTGTAACATGTGGATCTTAGTATATACACTTCAAATTTTTTGCAGCCGTTATGACAGCATTCTTCCCTTGCGTGACATTCGGACAGATAGCTGAAGTTGTGGACGAAGGAGAGATGAGTACGTTTCAGTGGACCAAAAATCGTATTTTTATACGTATGATATACGGAATCTAAGGTTTTGTTACATATATATTTGTGTGAATGTGCGTATGTATAGCTTGTCCATTGGGGAGTTTCATATACTTGCTAATGATGCCGGCGTTGTGTTCGCAATGGGTGATGGGATCAAAGTACAGAGCAAAGATACGGAGTAGATACGGTCTCGTAGAAGCTCCGTATTCAGACATCGTATCCCATGTGTTTTGCTCTTGTTGCTCTTTGTGCCAAGAGTATAGAGAGCTCAAGACCAGAAACCTGGATCCTTCTCTAGGTACGTACGGTCTCATCATTTTATTCATAACCCTGATTCTAAATTAAACCTATATTCATTGCATTAATATATGGTGATAAATATGCCAATAATTTGAGATATAATTTTATTATATTTTCAATAAATAAATACATATGTAGATCGATGATAATACCCATATCATTTTCTATTGCATCGGTATTTATCAGTGACATATTCCGGATTCCGTTCAAGTTATTTTGTTCGTTTTTCTTTAGTTTTAACATTTGTAATCATTATGTTTTTAAACAAAGGTTTCGATTTGTTACAATTATATTTTCATAAACAATAACTCGTTGTCTTTAAAAAAAATTCCATTTTAATTTCAATTTATACTGAGATTCGTTAAAATGTTAAAGGAAAAACACATCCAATCAAATTTGTAATCATATTAAACTTATGTTGGATTAAATATTATTCAGTTCAATTTACTTTCGAATATTCAAATCGAAGTATATATATATATATATATATATATATTGGAATTTAATATTTTGGCATTTTGTTAAAGCGAAAAAGATAAAATAAATGGGCAGGTTGGAATGGGATTATTGCACAGAGACAAGGGCATTATCAGAATCAAGCGGCACCAAGTGTTGCTCCTCCGAACCAATACATGTCTAATTAAATCATCTCCTTTTGTTATGAATTATTTAAATTCACACATATATTTTCTATTTATTTTGGTTATACGGATAGTAATAATGAAAGATAATTCTTGATTGGGAGTATTTTCTTTATTTTAATTTCTGATTATTTTTTTTTGTACCGTTCCATGTGATTTACTCGTTGTACGAATTATATACACAGCGTGATTTTTAATGAATAATAATCATTTTATAACAAATGATGGAAAATTTTGTAACAACTACTGGAAAATCAACGGTCAGGATCACATCTTGGGCTGATCCTTCTTCGTAGAAACACGCGCGTGTTCTTCCCTGTCTTTGCAAGAGAGTGATCGGCTTCTGTCTCTGTTCATGAATGCCACAGCTGACATTAACGGCTACATAAATTAACTTTTAGATTTCTTGGTGGAAAAAAAAAACACGCACAAAAAACGGAATCTTGATCGCGGTTCAATTAAACCCACCACTGCTTGAACCTACCCAAATGACGGCTACATTAAAGAGTTTCAACCACTTCTCCTCCTTTAACCCGCGTAATTACCATTCCGCGATTCTCTGCTATCGCCTTCATCGATTCCAGCTTCGTAATTCCATTTCGTCTTCTGGGTTTCGGTTCTTGCGATCCACGCATCTCTTCTGTAAGTCTTCTTCCTCGATTTTGTCCTGATTCTTCTGAAATTTCTGGGAATTCTCTCTGGGTTTCGTGTCTTGTGAATTGAGTGTTTGACTAAATTTGTTGTTCTGTGGGTGTCGGGTTTTTTTTCTCCTGCGCCATGTGTACGCACATCACATGTTCGATGAAATGTCTTAAAGATTCGTTCTTTTGGAGAGTAACTTTGATGATTTTGGGGAAAAATTCTGTCTTTCGAGTTGGGAAATCTTACCACCGTGAGCTTGTCTCTGTTTGAATTGGTTGTTGAATTTCCGGTTGAAATGGAGGAAAGAGTATTTCCTCTGGTGAGAGGAGGACACAGTCAGGATCAGGGATGACATTTGTAAGATAGACCATAAATGCATTCGGTTTCTGTGAGGTTCATGGATCATTATGCATTAAATTCTATCTTAAAGTGTTGAATTTCTCACCTTTCTGAGGAAAGACGTTCCTTTTCCCAAAATTTCTCATGATCTGTGTGGAGTTATCGCGCCATTTTTAAACATTACTCCAGCTTCGTTTTGTTATAGTATATTTTGTTTTGGAATCAAATCAATATTTTGAAGTCTCAAAGATAGGGTCAGGTTTTGAGGGAGATTTGGTAGTCATTGATTTGTAAGCTTGATAACAGGCTCTTCTTTCTATCTGTTTCATGCACCATTAGAGCCATGATCTAGCGGATGTTCTCTCTGATGTTGATATTTTGTAATCCATGGAACATTTCACCTGAAAATTCTATGTGATCAATGTTACAGCTTCGCAGTCTGGTACACTCATGGAGGTGTTTAAAGCAGTACTCAGGGAGGGTTCTGGTGGTTGTGATAGGATCGCCATCAAAGCTGAAGAAAAGAGTTACACTTATAGGCAGCTAATATCATCTGCCCTGAGAATATCTGATTTGTTCTGCAATGATGATAAAACCAATGTATGCAGGGGTTTGTTAGCTTAGTCACATTCTAATGAAATGCCATGGAAACTTCTAATTCAATTGTTGTCACAAAGTCACAACAGTTTATTAGTTCTTTCATGGGTTGAAGTTACTCAACTTTGCCTTTTTTTTCTCTCTGAATTTCTTAGGGGTATGAAACTAGGAAGCATGAAGGGTATGGAAATCTTAATGGGGCAAGAATCGGAATTGTGGCAAAACCTTGTGCAGAGTTTGTCGCTGGAGTATTAGGGACATGGTTTAGTGGTGGTGTTGCGGTTCCACTTGCCCTCAGTCATCCCGAGGCTGAACTCTTACATGTGATGAATGACTCGGTATGAATTCTGTGCCCCTGCCATCTTCTTTTGTCATGATTTATTTTCATCGTTTACACTAATTTGAGATTGGAAACCTTTCTACCTGTTTATATTGTTTATTGTGGTGTTGGTTGGGTTAAATTCTCCAGGAAAGTTGTTTGTGTATCTCTTTCTTTTTTTAAATTAATCCATCTCTTCATTCTTAGGTGTTCCACGCGTAGATGAATGCATGTCAAGAAGTCTTTGTAATCTTTAAAATATATTTCTTCAAAATCAAGAAAGGTGCCCACTATAGTCTGGCAGAAAATTTACCTTGAGGTGTTGGTGTTTTCCTGGTTGGTATGATCCTATAACACACGCAGGCATAAATTTTCCTTTCGATGTGTGCCTAAAATAATCTCCTTTTATTTGGCAACTAGGATATATCTCTGCTACTGAGTACGGAAGACCATAGTGAAACTATGAAAATAATTGCAGCTAAGAGTGATGCCCAATTTCTCTTAATTCCTCCTGTTGTTAGCTCTACCTCAGAAATTGATGTTCAGAATCAATCTCAAGGTGGAATTTCAGAAGCAGAGGGAAGGTATCTAGGTTAGTTTTCTAAGATACTTAAATATCTTGAATTCACATTTACAAGTTGTTTTACTTTTTTTCTATTAGATGCTTGAGTAACTATCGATCTGTATTTTCTGTCCTTTGTATCATGTTAGTGTTCTATTTGTGCAGATGACCCAGCATTGGTTGTCTACACAAGCGGTACAACTGGTAAACCCAAAGGAGTTGTCCATACCCACAAAAGCATCAATGCCCAGGTATATATGTCCAAATGGCTCTGCATGCCGTGTGACCCGAAAAATGTCTGATTGTATATTTGTGATATCTTCTAAGACTGGAAATAACCTCCCCAGTCAATAAAGTTCAACAAGAGCTAGTGCAGTCATTGTTTGGGTAGCTGAATTTATTAGCTTGATACTACAAAAAATGCCTCCAGCTTTTGCTCGTGTCTTGGTTAGTGATGCTAGTGTTTTGGCTTATAACTTGCATGTTTTACAGGTTAGAATGTTGACGGAAGCTTGGGAGTACACTTCAGCTGATCATTTTCTCCACTGTCTGCCACTACATCATGTTCACGGGCTTTTCAATGCTCTGTTTGCTCCTTTGTACGCAGGTTCTTCAGTAAGTATTCCACATATGCTTTTGCTACGGTCTTTCTGGTACACTAATTTTCCAAAATCTCATGCTGGTTGAAGGTTTCTAATCGATGTATTATTCTTTGAAGGTTGAGTTTTTGCCAAAGTTTAGTGTCAGTGGAATCTGGCGAAGGTGGTGTGAATCATATCCAGTGAATGGGGACAGAGTAGATGATGCCATAACCGTATTCACAGGAGTAAGTCCATTTTCTAGTTTTGTTCCTCAAACTTTATTGCGTTGTGTTTTTCTGTGAACATGTGCCAATGATTTTTTTTTTCCATATTAAAGAGCCAATAGTTTTTTACTTATACAGCAAGGATCCCTATTGATCCAAACATAACGGAATGTTGTGATATACAGGTTCCAACCATGTATACTCGATTAATACAAGGTTACGAAGCAATGGACTCGGAATCTCAAGCCAATTGCTCGTTTGCTGCTAGGCAACTTCGCGTAATGGTGAGCAACCTGTAATTCCTTCCAAGTTGTGCAAACATGACCAAATGTATGGTGGCAAATGCATATATATGTATGGACAGTTCTTGCATATTTGCTGACGAGATGCATTTTCAGATGTGCGGCTCCTCTGCTCTCCCTCAACCCATCATGCAACGGTGGGAAAGTATCACGGGTCATCGTCTTTTGGAGCGTTATGGCATGACAGAGGTTAGTTCAGTCTCTTCTTGTTTTCCAAGAAGATCGTTCTTCTTTTATCTTATTTTCTTCCAGAAGATTGTGCCTTTTCTAGCAGTTTTATTTGATGATGTTATTTATTTTGTTCTCTATACATTTAGTTTATAATGGCTATATCAAATCCCCTACGAGGTGCAAGGAAGGCAGGTACAGTCGGGAAGCCTCTTCCCGGAGTGGAGGTCAGTAAAGATCTAATCTTTCCTATGCCTAAATTAGTATCCACATTCTCATATCAAAGAATTTGGAAGAGGTTAAGATCTCAATCCTCGATATTACCGAAAGGCATAATCTTGATTGCCATGCCATCCTGAATCATCTGCAAATGCAATGATAGGTCAAGATTGTAGAAGATGAAAACGATTCAAATGGAGTAGGTGAGATTTGTGTAAAGAGCCCATCTCTTTTCAAGGAATACTGGAAACTTCCAGAAGTTACTAAAGAATCCTTCACCGGGGATGGATACTTCAAGACCGGAGATGCTGGTCGAGTGAATGAAGATGGATATTACGTGATTTTGGGACGTAAGTAGCATTCCCGCACTGCATTGCATATTACAAGTTGTTTGATTTCTCCTCTTCTATTACCATTTCTCAGAATATTCTATGGTAATCAGGCACGAGCGCTGACATTATGAAGGTTGGGGGATACAAGCTGTCTGCTTTAGAAATCGAATCTGTTCTCCTCGAGGTAATAATCTCGTTTAACATTAAATAACACTTTCACAAGTTCTTGTTGGGAAATTTCTTACCGGTTTATATTGAGAAATGTACTAAAACTAGAGGATTAAGACTATGGAGATCTTACCCTGAAATGATCCCGGGTGTTGAGTAGCACCCTGCAGTTGCAGAATGTTGTGTCTTGGGTTTACTGGACAAAGATTATGGAGAAGCCGTTACAGCGATAATTGTACTGGAGGCAGAAGCTAAGAGGATAAGAGAAGAAGAAGAAGAGGCAAAGCCTGTCATTACATTGGATGAACTCTGCAGTTGGGCTAAAGACAAGCTTGCTCCTTACAAGGTACTTCAGTTACATTATCATGAAAGTTTTTGTCTTTCCAAAACACAATCCCAACACAGATTGAGTGATTCATCAAATTTCACAATCTTGAACGTTTGTTTCCGTTTTCATCTTCAGCTTCCGACGCGTTTGCTGATATGGGAGAGCTTGCCCCGTAACGCAATGGGAAAGGTGAGTGAGTTCATCATCGACGCCATTGCTGCAACAAAAAAAAAGGAAACTTTTCGAATGATACAGTTCAAACTTTAGACCCATTTTCTGAGTATTGTCTGGAATTTGCAGGTGAACAAAAAGGAGCTGAAGAAATCTCTGAATGCTCAAGAGTGAATGGTTTTTGGTTCAGGACAAGCATCCATTGCTTCTTGTATTTCTTGTGTTATTACCAATAAGGTATCACATATATGATTAAAACTATATATACACATTGTCCATATGGGTTTTTGGTACATTAAGTAAAAGATTATGTGAACCTAAAGAATAAGTAAAAGATATGTCAAAGCTCTTAAGGCAAATGCTTGGAGAGAAAACAACCAGAAAACAGATGAAGAACACAACCCTGTAATATGCTTGGAGAGAACAAACACACAATACATAAAAGACAGAAAAAAAAAAGGGACAAAAAAGAAAACACCAAACTATAAACCTATCTAAATTCCCAAATCCACACACCAACCATCTAATTACACATTTATATAAACATTTTAAAAAAACCCATCAAACCAGATCTTTTCACTCACAAGATCAAACACCAAACCCTAATTTTCCTCCCACTTTCATTTCTTGGGCTACAAGCCATATAGACAGCACAGAATGTAAACAATCTAGTTTAACTTATCTTCTTTCCCTTCCAAGCATTTCCCTGCAATATCATGCAATTCCTCCTCTTCTTTCACACCATTAACCCTACCATTCCTCAACTGATCCACCGCCGGACCGTACGCCCAACTACATATTATGTAATAGATCACGTTAACGAAGCTCAAGATCGCGAGAAGCCAGCAGTAATAATCGTAGTGACCCTTGTTAAAGTTGTCTGAAACCCAACTCTCTCCGCCATTTCTCGATGTAACGTCGTTTACAGCCCTGAGAATCACGCTTGCGAGGAGACTAGCCACTGCCATTCCAAGACCGAAGAGCGAGGCTGCTATGCTCGACATGCTTTTGGGAAACTCGGTATAGAAAAACTCGGTCTGCCCTATTGCAGTTAACGCCTCCGCCAGCCCGTGAAGTACGTACTGCGGGACGAGCCACATTGCTGAGATGTCTACCACGGCATGGGCATTGTCTGCGTAGCCTTGGCTTATCGCCTTTTTCCTTCTGAGACCCTCAACAATGGCGGAAGTAGCCATCGCTAAGAAGGAAACGAACAGGCCGAGCCCCATTCTTAGCTTGACGCTGAATCTAACAGGTCTTCCTCGGATCTTTGAAGCTAGAGGAAGGATTGCTCGGTCGTAAAGCACGACCCACATGGCCAAAGCTATGATAGTGAACAAACCGAATGATCCACCTGGTATTTGGAAGCTTGAGCTTTGGCTAAGACGCCTGTCCATGGAATTCGCTTGAATCAGCTGGAATGAGTTCTGGCTAGTGTTTATCGACATCATTATACCCGTGGACCATATCGGTATGACCTTGATCAATGCCTTTAGCTCCTCAACTTGATCCGTTGTGCAGAGCCTCCATGGGTTCAATGCAAAACCATCCGACCCAATTTCTTCCTCCCGGCTTCTTATAACACAAGCTTTGTTCAAGAACCTAAATCAAGAACAAGGATTACGTCTCTAAGATCGATCTAAACACACGAAAACAAAGAACTAAACTCGAAAAAGATCGAAACTTTACCTCAGTTTCTCGGTTGGAGCTTTGAGATCAGAGTCTTTCAAGTGATAGTAACAATCAAAGGAGTCGTCGTGATCAGGTAAACTCAGGCTTCTGTTCATGTAAGCAGCAACAATCACTTGCAGAAAACCGGTGAACAAGCTCTTCGAGGCATTGCGTTTAACGTACAAAGGAGAGGCGAGGACGAAGAACAGTAGGGCGAGGAGCATCAAGATTGCGGGAATTCCGAACCCGAGCCTCCATCCGAGATGATCTTGGATATAAACAATGCCCGTGAGCGCGATCAGAACAGAAACTGCAGAAGAAGCGTAGTACCATCCAAAGAAACTCTCAAGAACTCTCTCGTTCTTCGGGTTCTCTTTCTTGTCCAGCTGATCAGCTCCGAACGCCAGAGAACACGGCCTTATCCCGCCCGATCCGATCGATATAAGGGCGAAAGCGGAATATAAAAGTGCTAACTGAGACGCCGTCGGGGATTTGCAGACTCCGGTCGGGTTATTGCAGGGGGGAGGCTTCACTTGCGGTAACATTGCAGTTAGCCATAGAAGCAGCATTCCCTGTAACAGTCATAACATGAAAAACCTATGTAACTTGCAATCTTGTAATAAGGCATATATGCTAGAAACTTTCGCATAATCATTTCATTCTAGATTGGAATATCACATTTTGTTACAAGAAAAATAAACAATAAAAAACAATTAACGGGTATCATCTCTATATATATATATATATGAACAAAAAAAATTGACAAATATCCTTATGAAACGAGAGAAATTCTTCTAAAAAAACATATATCGTCTTATAATGACCACATACTCATACAAATCAGCCTAAGTTGCTAGTTTTATCGAGAGTTTTCATATAATCATTTCATTTCACATTTTGTTATAAGAAAAATAAATTATGTAAAAACAATTAATCGGTATCTCGACGTAAAATGTGTGACAAAAAAATAATTGTATTTTTGGTCCATATGGATGCATGATTTGACGAATGTCCTTAGGAAACTAACAAGAAGAAAAATCCGAGGAATATCAATATCAACCTTTTGTATAAATCTGCTTTGACACTAGAAAATGTGTGTGTGACCACTAAGAACATGTTAGGTGGCACGTAACGTCAATTGGCATTATCCTACAAAAATGTTTTCCCCGAGAAGAATAATAATTAATTATTTGCATTGTATTTTGAAATCGACGTGTACATATATCCACGTCACGAGATTTATCGTAACACCCATCAAGTGGTGTAATCGCAATATGTGTATATATATATATATATATATATGTATATGCATATGTATATAATATTCAAATTGCTTGACGCTAAGTCCATGGCCAAACATGGTAAAATATTGAATGCGGGCAGAAAGGTGGGTCCATGTAAACTTGACCAATATCAGAAGAGAAGAGAAAAAGCTTCCCATCCATCACATCTTGTCCCCATATATATCCAAACATATAAGATTACATGGGATCTAACATTTAATTTATTCATACTAATTATTCTTTATAACAATTCATTTTAGCTATTTCAATAACCGATTCGGTCACGGTTAAATCGATTAACATATAATATAATTGTATCAAAAACAAATAGAGAAGGTAAAAGAGAGCTTGTAACAAAATAAAGACGCTTTTAGAATAGAAATGATTTTTTAATATAAAAAAAAATTGAACAAGATGGTTAGACATTATTTTTATTTTCTTTTTTGATATCACCTTTTTTTAGTTCTAAAGTTAAATCAATAAATGTATTATTAATGTAACAAACAACGGATATCATGGGATGTGAGCACTGTGGTCACATCACTTGCCAGAGCAAAAGCACAAAAGGAAAAAAAATACAATTTAAATAACAAAACAATAAAGTAATGTTTTTGTTATTAGTGTTAAAAAAATATATATTTATTCACATGGACATTTCACAGAACACCTGGCTTTTGTTAGCAAGTTTTCTAAATTAATTTGATAATGGGCAAATCCATATTAAACTAAATAAAAAAATTATTTAAAAAAAAAAGATGTGATTTCATGGCCCACAGTATTTTTCATTGGATTGGGGGTTCAAAGGTCTCACATGCAACATGTGAAATTTCGCCCCCCGTAAAAATGTGACTTCTAACGAAACTCCTAAATACGCATTTTTACTGTGAGGAGGATTTAGTAACGTCATGCATGATGTCTTTTTTTTTAATAAATAAACTAGTATAAACTAAAAATGATTTAGGAAATTAATTATTAAAAAAACCCATCCTATTATTTTATATCATAAAACTTACTTTTCGATATTAAAAAATGGCCCAAAAAACCTCGTACCACTCCTGTCAATTTAATCTTCTAAATTTATTACATTCTTGATTCTACCAAACAGGTCTTTTTCATATCAAAATCTATAAAACGGGTGTTTTACTGTCTCGCCGATCATATGGATCAAAGATAATCAAATTTTTTTTTCCTTTTGTAACGAAATCGATTGGTCTCCGGATATGAAATAACCGGGAAACAGAGAATCTAGAGGGGTAAAAACTGTCAATTTTAAGGGTTTTACTGTTAAAATGATATTGGGTGAATCTAATGAAATCAAGATGGAGTTTTTTTTTTTATAAAAAGAAGAAGAAGAAGAAGAAGAAATACCATGAAACTGGAGAGAGAAGCAAAGGCGATGGTGAGGAAACGGCCCAAGTATGAATCCGAGAGGAAAGCTCCCAAGAGGGGCAAGAAGTTGGTAGCAGCAGACCACATGTACAGCACATTTGTCCCTCTCGCTAACCCGAACCCGTAATCTCTCATCAGATACATGATCATGTTCGGCAACAATCCATAGCTCGACACCTTCTCGAATGCCTCATTCGCTGGAGAGATAACCCAGAAACAAGATTAATCGAAGAGAGAGAGAGAGATGGAGATAGATCTGATAAAGGGTCTGAAATCGGTGTGTGTGTTTGTGAGTGAATTCTGAAAAGAATGACCCTTTTGAAGTTCTTCGTCTTTGTGCTGTCTTAAGGTATAATTACAGAGCCGTTGCGGTTCAGTGTAAAATCTGAGATGGGTCTGGTCTGAATCAGACATAAGAACCTGAAATTAGAGATGATGACGATGAATGAATGGATGTACCTATGATGAATGGCATGGTGATGAGTCCACCCTTTGTCCTTCCATGGCTACTGGGTTGATTCTCCTTCATTTCAGCTTGCTCTGGAGGATTCTCCATCTCTGATTATGGAACTCGAGAGAGAGAGAGAGAGATGAAGAAGGAGGAGGAGGAGGAGGAGGAAGAAGATCTTTGTCTGAGTGAGTGCTTGAATTAATGCGATCTTCTCAGACAGCGAGGAATCTCTGTTTCTGCACCGAGTGAGCACTAAATATGGAGGTTTTTTAACTTTAAAAAAAGGAAAAATAAATTAAATCGAAAATTTTAAAAAGAAATAAACAAAAAGTTTCATCAAACACATAAAGAATTTTCATAATAGTTAGTATCTCCATTATAGTTATTTTAAACCATTCAGGGATATTTTTTATTAAGGGATTGAATGGAATTGATTTTCCCGATTTTTAGAGGTTAAAAAATTAAAAAATCTCGAGTTATGATTTTTTTATTTTAATTTTTCTAAAAAATCGTTAATGTCAATTTTTTGAGAAATTAATTTAAAATCCAAAAACTATTCTTTTATAGATTTTAGAAATTTGATAGATTTTTTTATTTTTATTAAAAAATATAATTATATAAATTATTCTAAAGACAAAAATATCTATTATTTTAAAAATAATTTTACAAAGAAAACCATAACGATGCTTCCATGATGTATTTGGAGGAAATTTGAGATGAAATTGCAGTAATGTTATGGGATTCTCGAGAGTTTTTTTATTAATGTTATTATTAGAATTAATAAATATGATTTTTGTTTTAATGCGAACAACTTTTTTTGGTAATTTTTAAATATAAAATCTAAAATCAAAGACTAAAATATTATTTTTACCCGTCAAATTTTTTAAAAACTGTAAAAACTACAAAAACCAACAACTAAAATTAAAAACTCAAAATAAAAATCATTACCATTAAAGATCTTATTCTTCACGTTAAGCAATTATCTATAAATTTAGCAAAAAAAAACATATTGCAAAAGCAGATCACGGCAGTTACGTTTTCTATTAGAACATTCAGTTTTAGTTGTGACAAGTAAAAACAACGATAACGTAATCATCTTCTCTATTATTTTAATAAATAACGATCGGAAAACCATCGTAGATTAAATATAAATATTAACTAGGGATGCAAAATTATGATGATTTTACCCATCTATATATATATATATATATATATATATATATATTATTAGGGATATCCAATCAAATCTTTTGAAATAATCTACAATAACGTAAGAACCCATGTAATGAATTCAAATCTATATAGAGATATATACAGAAAATAAGGGGGGAAAAAAGTAAAATGAGAAAATAAAGCATACCCCTTTTTGAAAAAAAGATGAGTTTTCGAAGTCAAAATTAAGTCTATAGTTTGCTTCAATCCGGAAAAAAAAAAGGAAAAGTTAATTTCATGTATTGTAACCATCATGGAAGTTAAAAAGTCTTAAGCCATAATTAATACCTAATCATCTATATTTGTTATTATTATATAATTAAAATAAACTATCTGGTCGTTGTGGCGTCTTTCAGAATCTTAAAAATATTAGATTAAAACGAATATAACAAGTTTTATAAAAATAAAATAAATATAATTATGAAGAAAAAGATCACCAATGGCGTCATTAATCAAAATAAGTCATTGCATCTTCTTGGTCCAATCACAATATTCAAGTGGCATAAAATTTAGGTTCCTGACAAAGTGGTTGAAATTCCAGTTTGACCATTATTTTATTCACTTGCTGTGTAACAATGAAGAAAATAAAATCACAGAAAATTCTTATGTTAAATAATAACTTTTTATATTAAATATTCCCTTTTGAGTTGAGATCATAAAGCGTACTCTTTAATTTTAATTTTAAATATATATGAATTCTCAAATTTGTATTATTGTGTATATGGAGTTCAATATTCTTGGATTTTTTTTAGAATTTTATATAAAATTCCATCTATTAAATTTTATATTATTTATCGTTTATCTATTTGATTTATTTTTTAAAAAAGTTAACCTTCCTTTAAAAAACATTATTGAAAGAAATCATTTTATTTTTCTGATATACACGCTTAATATAATTTTAAAACTTTATATTCATCTAATTCTTACATCAAATTTAATCAATTGTTTCTAATCTGATTCGATTTAATGTTATATACCCACACCAATATATATATATATATATATATATATATATAGATCTGTG
>NW_010966021.1:1642672-1689091 GCF_000463585.1 Tarenaya hassleriana | reverse complement strand
TCCTGTGTTGACTTTTGTCTCTATATACATATATATATATATATATATATATATATATATATATATATATATATGGAACTATGAGCAGCTAGCCTCTCGTACAAATTAATCTATAAAAAAAAATTAAGGACAAAATCATCACAAAGCATCTTAAAAATAATTGAGTGGGAAGACATCCCATGAGGTGAACAGCCTTTATTTTTAGCTGTCTCTCTCTACTCTCTCTCTCTCTCTACTTTTATTTAATTTAATTAATTTATTATGCTTTTAGTTAAAGTATGCACAATCATACTTTTTTTTGCTTCGCTTTCTCCCCATCATTTATATGCCATTGTCAACATCACCAAACAAAAGAATTCATATATTATAAAATGTTATAAGCTCAAAAATTTTAGAATTTACAATTCTTAAAAAAAAACATAATTATTATATATACTCAAACCAACTATTACGTATATATATATATATATATATAATTTAATAAAAAAAAAAAGGCAATGAATAAAATAAAAAGTGATAATGATGATGAGAGTGAGAGCCTAAAAAATAATAAATGTGACTGGATTCATTCCCCTTGCACGTGGGTGTCGGATATTCTGCAATCTCCCTTTTTGTATTCTTAATTTAATTATTTGTATCATTTCATTGCTCTTCTATGTTTTCAAATTTACATTTTTCCGTATTAAATTAATAAAGATTACCATTTTTTTCAGTGCAGTAAAAAAAGTACGAAATATTAATAATCACTTTTTCTATTAGTAGTATCATTTATTTATTTATTTAACCACCAAGCAGATCAAATGGATTTCTTTGACCGAATTTTTTAAAAAAAAAAATCAGCGTCTTTAAAAGATTTTCATTATACATCAATAATCTTAAATAATTATTATTATTATTTGCCAATAATTAGTATTATTGGCAAACATATTCAATATATATATATATGATATTGACATGTTTTTTTGTTAAAAAACAGTAATAATAAATTGGTGGGGGAATTTTCGAGGGAAGACTGTGGAGAGATTGCTTGACTTGCACTCCAACTTTTTCGCTTCAAGAAGTAAGTATAAGGTCTTATGGTGTCAGAGTTCAGACACATCTTATTTATTGTCTTATTTCCTCTCAATTTCTGAAATCTTTTACCCACTCCCCTCTCTCAATATCCATTGATTTTACCCTTTTTTAAAATTCAATATATATTTATATATATATTGTTGTGCATCGGACCCACACACATATATATATATATATATATATAATTCTACTTTGATTATGTATGGTGAAGTGACTCCACTATAAACCTAACCTAACCACATTAATTCTATAAACAATTGAAAAAAGGTGTGAAAAAACTGAATTTTTTATTATATAATTATATAATTGGGGGTTTTCAGCTTCACATGTACAGTTTTATTTTATTTTATTTTATTTTATTGCCTTTTTTACTTTTAAATTTTAAATTCACCGATCATTATTATTTACTATTCCCAAAGAAGTAACACGGAGGTTTTCAAAACTGGTAAATGTACAACAGAGATATAATATGAAGTTCAAATTGTAGTAAGAGTTTGGGGAATTATTCGAATAAATTGCAAACATTTTATTCCTTCGAACTTTTTACTAGTTTTTTTTTCCAATATAAAATTCTGAAAAAAAAAATCGTCAATACTAAGATATTGTGGATATATATATATACATATGATATTAAATGTTCGTTTACACTCATGTCTTGAAAAAACTATATAATATTTAAACTGACATACAAGATCTGTAAACAAAACTTATCCACATTTTTTTATTCTTTTTTCATTTTTGGAAACTTAGTGAGTTTAGCATTGAAAACAAGAGTAAGTATTAATGCAATTGTCTTTAAAATTATGCAGATTCGTTAATTTATCTTTTTAAAATTATATAAACTTAATCTTCTTTCCCCATCTCCCTCTCTCGATTGAAAAAAGAAATGGATGGTTTACAAAACAAAAAAGTCGTAGAACAAAGTGGGAAATTCATGTGCCTTTTTCACTTTATTTTCTATATCCAATACACGCACAATGTCTTTGACTTTTCAACTCTTTGTCGCCTCTTTTCCATATCTAAAGGTGATAATATTATAAATAAATAATTATATATATATACATATTCCTCAACAACTTAATATATTTCTATGCTCTATATTCTGCTTAATATATATATATATATATATATATATATTGTCTTGTAAAGTCCACAATTTAAAGGGTTTCACAAAAGAATGTCCATGTCTCTTGTAATCCCATTGAAATGAACTGGATTATGATCATCTCCACTATCCTCGCTAGATTTTCCTTTTTCCTAACATGTCCCTTCACATCTTTTCTTTGTTTATTGTTATGGAAATTTTATTTGCTTTCTAGCTTCTAGAGGGAGAGATTTTGCATCATTGTTATCATATATACATATATATATATATATATATGTTAGTATTTATACACATGTTGCTTTTTAATTTCAACGTTTCGTCCTCCGGTTTAAACTCCAAAGCGATCTCTATCTTGATTCAGCCCGTACCGGACCCTAAACCGGAACCCGCCAAACGATTCAGCGACTTCATTATTTTCATCAATTAAAAAAAAAGGCGGATCAACATTTTTTAGGGTTCATGACTTGCCATAATCTCGTATATATAGCTCTTAATTGAAGCAATTAGTGTAAAACAAGTGATAATTAAAGCACGGGGGATCCATCAAAATGCCTATAAGCTCACTCAAAGATTATTGTGGGACAAAACACACATATTGCTCCAATAATATCTAATAGAAGCGCTCTTAATGTGATTAAAAAAACATGATTCAAACACTTAGTACCCTAAATATGCTTGAATTTGTTGGTTTAACATTGGGATTTTCTAGGGTTTGTTAATAAAAAAATGAAAAATAATATAAAAAATGTGAAAGATTAGTCAAATCAGTTGAATTTCTATCATTGTTGGGTTTTTTTTCAAAGGAAGAAAGAGTGAGAGAGGACAATAGGACAAGGAGATGGGGGTGAGCTTCACCTTAGGCCATTGCCCTACACCTTTCTTCTCATTTTATTAAATAGAAAAAGGTAAGAAATATAATATTTCTAATCAAATGTCCTTTCTTTTCTATTAGACCGACCACCGATAATTTTGTTGTGTATATAATGAATTATATGAGTTAATTTGTTTGTTTCGTTAATCTTGGAGATTTTTTTTTTTCAAATTGCTACAAAATTGTGAAATTGATCAGAAAATTTCCAAAACAAATAAAGAAAAGTCATATTTATCATTAAAAAAAAAAGGAATCCAATCAAATACCGGATATTACATATGAAAAAACTAAATATTTTTTTTTATGTTATACACATAGTATGTACATGACTACATATGATCTCTATTCATATTACTTGATATTTATTTCACATTTATTTTGGATTATATCATTTTCGTAGATTTGAAGATCAAGTTCGTATAAGAATATAAACAGCCATGAATAGGAAGTATAAAATATTTAATTAGAAATATTTTGTATTTTATTTTAGATTAACGTGGTCTAAGCATTGGGATGCGAAAAACTGATATTTACTCCGTACCCTACGACCGTTCGTCACAAACTAATAATATACTTTTAGCATGTGGAAAAGGCATTTACACTCCAATCATCACGTGAATATGTCGTCGATATCGTTGGATCATAATATAAAATATTAAATTAAGCTAATTCATTTAGATATTTCACCTAATCCACGGGTTGCATAACCGAAATTGACGCATATTTCGTTTCTGTTAAGAGTCGGACAAAAATATTTCATTTTTGACATCTGTGTTTGGCAATATATATTATCCCGACATCGGGTTCGGTTTCGAATTTTCTTTTTGATAATCCGAAAGTTCATCGAATTTTTGGCCCAACACCATCTCCTACATGATCAAAAAAACCCAGATGAATGTATTTGAATCGGGAAGAAACTTGGTTCCATCCCTTACCAGTTGAGTTACCAAATTTTGGTTGGTTCGGTTTCAAGTCAGTAATGTTCCGTACAGATAACCCAATAATATCGGAAAATTGCAAAAACACCACTCAAATTATTCATATTTACGAATTTATCATTCATTCCTTGTAATCTTACATTAGGGTTTTTAATAATGGCAAACAAAAGATCACAATGCATACACAAAATGCTTTAGGACATAAGAAGGGAAGGGTTTCACCTGATTTCTTGCCATCAGAAATCATCATCTTCGGACCATTCTTGTAGTGTAGGAGTTGCGATGCCGACATTCTTCATGTCCAGAATATTGGCTGATTCCATAGAGGTAAAAAAAAAAACGTAAACAAAGTTATTCTTTCGGGGATTAATACCGTCGAGGATCAAAGCTTTGACATATAACCAAAGTTACGATCGAGATTATTCATCGTAAGCCTTTCCCCTTATGTTGTAGAAGATCTTGTTCTGACATCTTGACCAGCAATAATCTCATAGATAGATCTAAACATAGCTGATGCAACATAAATAGATGGTTACCGGCATGAATCTCAGGTGTTGAAGCAGCAGTGGTGTCGACAATCACAGTCACAGACGGGTAATCCATTGCCACCGCGTCAAAAGCCGTTGCCCGTATGCAGTTCGGTGTTTGAACTCCTGAAAAACCAAGACATATATATGATCTTACAAACTAGAAAATGTCCTAAAACTCCACACAAGATTCACCAAAGAGACAGAAGTAGTGATCTCGAGGATCGAACTCACCAGCGATCACCAACTTGTTAACCCCGGAAGTTTGAAGGAATGAATGGAGATGGGTAGCGAAGAATGCGCTGAAACGAGTTTTCACTATCTTGTAGTCACCTTCTTTGATGATCAAACCGTCCTCAAGCTCCGCACCCGAAGTATCCTTAACGGTTGGCCCGACTTTCCCAGGAGTGTATAAGTGTCGCCGGAATAGTTCAACGTCTCTGCCTCGAGGGTCGTGTTCTCGAACAACCTTGAAGCAAAAAAAGAAAAAAAAAAAGAGAGCAAGGCTCGATCTCGGACTCGTCTAATTCATCACAATCTAAGCAGCTTAATATGTTCAAAGGGGTTAGAACATTCAGTTCTTTCAAAATCCTTAAGGGGGCAGATTCGATGCACATACATTTGCTTCTGATCCGACAACACAAACAATCAGTACTCAGAAGGAAATCTTCGTCTATATAAAGCCCATTCCAATAGCAACAGCTATGACGCTAGAATTGTCTTCTGTACTGAAAATCTCTTCAAATTCAAGTTCCAATTAACCTAATTGATAAAAATTGAATTTCAAAACCTAAGCAGCCTGTTATAACCCGTTAAACCCTTTTCCATCCTGAGAAAATCGATTCCATTTTCTGGGAAAACGATAAGGATCGCGGGAAAAGGACGAACCTTTGACGTAGAGACAATCACTTTATTGGGAAAAGGAGCCAACTTTAAGAAGATGATGACACCATGAAAACGATAAAGATAAGAAAAGAAGAGAGGAAGAGAGAGATACCCAAATTACGAGAACGCCACGCCGCCTTGCGAGCTCAACGGTTCTAATAACATTAGGAACAATGGCTTTCCCGCCTTTCACTTGCATCACAGAACCCTCTCGTATGAAATCTTTCTAATCACAGGCAGACCCACAGCGAAAAAAAATCGTAATCCAAAAACAAAATCAATACCTGTATATATATATATATATGTATAAGTTCATATGTACCTGCATGTCGATGACGAGCAGAGCAGTGTTCTTCCACCTGTCTGCCATTTCTATCTATTTCCCCAGTGAGGAGAACCTTTGGGGGGAATATGGAGGCTAAATTGCCTTTTTTTTATCTTTTTTTTTCCATATATGCGACTGTTAATATTTTGAAGAGATGGGCTTTCACTTCGGAAAATTGAGCCCATTTAGGCCCAAAACAAACGGACTACGTCCCGGTTCCGGTTCGGTTAAAGCGTCAAGGGCTAAAGTTGCTGTGATTATTTGGTTAACTGAACCGGTTTAGGAAAACCGATCATACTGCAAAAATAACATGTACATCATTCTATCATACGAATTGTCTTTACTTTGTGCATCTTCAAAATAGAAATATTACTTAATTTCATGCCGATAATAATAATAATAATAATAATAATAATAATAATAAACTTATATAATTGAAAATGATCACACACAACAACCGAGAAGGTTCGAATATTCAATCTTAATCTTAGAAGTCGTTTTATACATAACACCAAGAACACAGAAGCAGGCTTTCAATCTTAACCTTCTAGAAGGATCTTATATTCAATCTAAGCTACGCATCTTCGGACCATTCCTGTAACGTAGGAGCCGAAATGCCGATGTTCTTCATGTCCCGAATGTTGTCTGATCCAAACAAGTTCACACAAAGTTACTCTCTATTCCGATATATAGATTCCAAGAAAGAAAGACAGATTTTCTATGTGACAATATGGCTATAGAATAACATGTTTTGAGGGGCACAAAAAAGACGGTTTACCAGCCTGAATCTCGGGCGTAGCAGAAGCCGTGGCATCAACGATGACAGTCACAGACGGGTAATCCAATGTCACCGCATCGAAAGCCGTCTGTCTGATGCAGTTTGGAGTTTGAATACCTGAAAAAACGTACCAAATATATATATGGTCTGAAAACTACACTGTCCGAAGCCACTCACATCATAAGCTTTAGCCAAAAGAGATGTAACAGGATAAGGATCCGTACTTACCGGTAATGACTATCTTGTTAACCGCGCAAGATTGAAGGAACGAGTGAAGATTGGTATCGAAGAACGAGCTAAAACGGGTTTTCACGATCTTGTATTCTCTCCTTCTTTGATCATCAATCCGTCCACGAGCTCTGCACCCGAGCTTCCCTTGATGCACGGCCCTTTCCCAGAAGCATAAGCGTGTCGTCTGAATAGTTCGACGTCTCTTCCTTGAGGGTCGTGCTCTCGGACAACCTCAAACCGAAACAAGTCATTTGGTTCATTATACGCATATAATGATGAAATGAAAATCCCATTCATATATATATATATATATATTCTCCAATTCCAGCAAGAGACCTGGTTAAATACTAGAAAGACAATCTATAAGAACCCTAATCTAAACCTTGAATCGACCCTGTTCGTTTATGATACAATCGATTCCGTTTTCCATGAAAACAGGAAGAGACAGGGGAAAAAGGATCAATCTTTGACCAAAGGGTTTCTCAGAGAAAAGGAACCAACTTTAAGAAGATGACACCATGGAAACAGCGGAAGAGAAGAAGAGAGGTCGTAATGGTATACCCAAATTACGAGAATGCCACGCTGCCTTGCGATCTCAACGGCTCTCACAACATTAGGAACAATGGCTTTCCCACTTTTCAGTTGTATGGGAGAACCGTCTTCTACGAATTCCCTCTGCCCACAAAGCAAAATCATATATTTTCTATACTTGTGTATATGTTTTCCATATAACTTATATGTATATATATGGATATACACACACATTCATATACAGACCTGCATGTCGACGACGAGCATCGCCGTGTTCTTCCATTTGTCTGCCATATTTCGATCCCTGAGTGAAGATTCGGCTTCTGAGGCGAAATATCTTCTCCTTTTTAAAGGAATTTTTTTTCTTCTGAAGATAATGTGCAATCCGTACGTAAGATGGCCACTTGCATGTGCAATCCGTACGTAAGATGGCCCACTTGCATGTGCATGTATGGTATGGGTTTGGTTTTAACATTAACGGATATAGTTACTCTTATGAACTAACGGTTGACGTTGTGTTATTGTTTTTTTTATCACCAAGTTATACAAAAATTCCGATAAAAAACATAAAGATTAAAATTCTCAAATCAAAATTTTATAATTTTTTAAAAATAATTTATCTATTTTAAATTCTAACAAAGTGATTTTATAATATTCCTTTGATATGATAGCACTATTTAATCCGTTAAATATCATATTCATAAAAAAATAAATCCTAATTATTTTATTAGAAAAATATAAATAAAAATCTTAAGAAGAATTTGAATATAGAGAAGATAAAACTTCAGTGGTGAACAAGAAGTTTATGTGCGCACAAAATGCCAAATAAACAAAAAATTATGAATGATATATCCAAGAATATTATATATAGAGAAATAGTAAAAAAACATATTTTTCTTATGTGCAAAAAATCGAAAACGCTTCATATCGAAATTTCAAAGGGCGGGGAAAGAATACGGGAAAAAGGACAAAGATTCAATCGGGAAAATCGTGTCAAACTATTCAAAAAGTCATATAACCAAACAACTAACATGTATATAAACAAAACACAATGACAGAACTTCCTGTGCGAACAGATATTTTCTTAGTTCCAAAGAGCTCGGAAAGAAACCGCAAAGTGGTATTAACAAACTTCTTAAGCTCGGTCTTCAGGAGACAAAAATCTAAAACCAAACATGACTCACTCAGTCCTCGACTCTGCGGTTCTCTAAGACCAGGCCTTTGAAATTTGAACGTAAACCATTTGGGTATACCCATTGAACACCGACTTATCAAGCCTACCTAGCCCGAGCCGTTGGAACAAACGGTACCTACCGTCTTCCACGATCGGGGGAGTCACCCGAGCCGGGTCATACCGAGATTGATGTGTCAAGGACGGTCCTGCAACGGGTGGTAATTCCCAGTACACGTCAAGAATCGATTCAACATACCTGCTGTTCTGGAAGTGTTGTCCGTACGAGATCGGAGTGTTGCTATGGTTGAAATTATCCCTCATTTCTCCTCTAACTCCCCACCATGCTTCCCCTTTTCCGCATAGCTCGGTTATATCCACCGCCTTTTCCCAGAATTTCTTCCTCTTTGCTCGGATCCTTGCTTCGTCGCTGTCTTTAAAGCAACTGTGACCACCTCCTGGAGAAAATGAATTTTTTTTTGCCATAAGGGGAACAGTTCAAGGACTGTGTATCAAGATTTGACCTCTCTCTAGATATCAAACCCACCTCTTATATATGACTGATCACATATCTGTCGCAGTGAATAGTGATCCCCAGTTCCTGTATCGTAATTGTCCTCGAAAATAAGATGTCTGAAACCCGCCTTCAGCGCTTGCTTTAACCTGCTCAAAGAAACTTTTAATGTCATTTTTTGGATCATACAATATAGGGCAACAACAAACTGAGATTACCTTTTCAGTTCATTCTGATGATCGTCGAAAAACACAAGAACCCGACTGACGTCTGTAATTCCGTGTTTTTTCAACACGTTCTTCCAGTCAACATTTCCAAAATCAACAAAATCTTTCCCCGCAAAATATGTGCAGTTTCCATCAACATAAGCAGGCCCCTTTCGTAAGTACTTTTCAGGATGTCTGGGGGAGAGTGAGATAATAGGTGTATCTGGCATCGCCTGGCGCAGAACCCATGTTGAATGTCCCTTGAAAGCACCGCTCTCAATCATCAAATCTGGCTTGAGCCATCGGGCCATGAACCAAAGCCCGAAGCTGTGGTCGAAACCCATCCCATACATATTGTTCTGTATTGGTCGCGTTTCATATATCGGCACAAACTCTTCTAGACTCTTTAGTAAATCCTTGGATTTCCACTCAACTTCTTTTCCATGTTTCGATCTGCCTTTTGCCAAGGAACATAATTAAATAGGTTCATAAAACATCACATTCAGGTGAACCTTCTTAAGACAAAAACAAATCCAGAAAATTCCTTTGAACTAGAACATGAAGATATAAGAAAAACAGAAACATTGCCCTCTAGGATATATGAATCTCTGAGGAGGCAAAGCATATCCTGCCTAATCTCATGAAATCAACACTGTTTTCTTCCCGCCTAATCTCATGAAATCAACAGTGACAAACAAAAGTTGATTGATTCTGCAACTGTAAACCTCGACATGACAACCACTACCATTCAAAGATCGACGAAAAATAGCCAGCTACTTAAAGAGCACATTGCGAGAGAATACTACACATATATAATACCCATTTCTCGCAAAATGTAGATGTGTTATCCAACACAGAGCGCAGATCAACATATCAGGGATTCCAAAGGGCATACTGACGACATACTATCCTAAAACTTGCGGCCATTTCAACAAGATAAAGATCAAACGCCCATTAACCCAAAAATCTATACGATTCGGAAAATTTCCAGATCAAATCTCGTCAAAATCACAAGCGTTTCCGAATAACTCATATCCAAACGGAATCCCTAAGTCCCATGAAACTGCATTCAACAATACAACGCCGCACAACCCAACGCCAAAGACAAACAGATCAAAAGCTTAATCGAAAGAGATCTGAGATGCTTACACCAAGGAACACCTAGGGCTCCGAAGTCCGATTCGAGCCCATCAAGACCGAAGAACCCGACGCGAGCGACGGGATCGAAGCGGGAGACGCAGACGAAGCTGTGAGAATGGAAAGCCAAGGAGGTAAGGCAGAGAAGAATGAGGAGGAGGAGGCAGAGGACGAGGCAAGGCCACCATTGATGGCCGATCCGGGAGAGGAAATTGGAGGCGAGGAGGTAGATGTGGGGGCGCTTGGACTTGGACTCGTCGGCGGAGACGTCAGCGTCGGCGGAAGATTCACCGGATACGGCGACATCGGCATCGGAATGCGGCGGAGTGAACCGACGGGAGGAGAGGGCGCGATCGAGCATCGAGGTCGGGGTCTTAGGGGACTGCGAGTGCCGGAGTGACTGACCGTTGTTCATCTTCCTCCTTTCAGATTTTTATTTTCCCTTAATTTATTATTAAGTTAATTAATTAATCTTTGCTCTGGGATTATCTGATTCTTGTTTTCCTCACGTCTCCTCGGATTTAAAAATCGAAGCACTGATTTTCTGTGTTTATTTATTTATTTATATATTTCCCGAATAAAGCTTTTTCTTTTAAATAAATGAAAATTTAAAAAAAAAAACTGATTTTCATATTTAAATCAAAAAATGGACAGATGTAAAGAAAAGCAAAATCGGTAAAAATGAAGAAAATATCCATTTGAAATTAATCATGATACAACAACGACGGCTTAATCCAAGATTAATTTGAAATTAATCATACTTCAACTAAAACTTCACTTAACAATACATTTAACTTAAAAACATGTAATATTATTCTAATGATATCAATGCCATTCTAATAGTAAATTAGTTTAAAAAATCATATTATTCCGTCATAAAATAATAGATGGTTTATTAATTAATAATATGTTTAGTATTATTACATCCTTTTAATCTTTGATAAATATGACTAGACAAATGGTTTTGTTATCGGGGGTTATAAATGCAATCCTTAAAGCATAGGATGAAAACAGAATTTTTGATAAATAACGGGGTTATTGGTGAAATGTGAAAAACGAAGTAGGAAGAAGGAGAGATTGCACGGCCGTCACCGGCGAAGGAGAAGAGGAGGGGAGACAAATGTTAACGTCCAGGTCTCTCTTTAGGTTCGTTCTTGTTCTCTTTAATGCCCTTTGTTTGGTTGCCGAGAAAACGTGAGAAATATCGGGAAAATTTGATCCTTTTTCCTCCAATTTTGTATGGCCGCAACCTCAAGCTCATAATCATATGCTTCTGGTGTCCGTGCCCAGTATTCGGAGTTTTTATTTTCCTTCCCCGCAATTCGGCTAAAATTTTCGTGGAAAATGGTTGATGATTCTCTGCAACTGACCTCGTGAAGTTCTTGCTGTTTTCGAGATTTTTTTTTTCAGAATTGATCGTGTCCTTGGTTTCACGAGTAGATGCGTAAAATCCACTCCGGTAAGTAACCCTTGATGTAAGATTTTGTATTCGTTCAAGAGCCTCTGTCCGAATCATCTATTTGTTAGTAAAGCTGGAAACTTTCCGATGATTATCATGTTTTGGACCACTCGTGATCACTGATTTCGAGCATGGTAGATCCATGTGAATCACCCAATTAAGTTTTTTTTTTTGGGGCATTTGCCACTTTGAAATGATTACTTACTGTTAATCTAATCAGGAAAAGGGTTTTGGCTTTGAATATGAATTTGGTCCTGCACTGACTCGTGCCGCAGGGATCGTTCAGTATCATGAGCAGTGGTGCAAAAGCTGACCCGAGTTCAATGGGAGGATGCAAGAAGCAGAAGATGGTGAATCTTGAATGGAGACGAATCTCCACTCAGTCAACTTCAGTTGCAGGTAAATGTCTTTTTTCGTTGGTGTATACAGTAGTTCAGCCTTTTTGTATAACAGCTTATTAGCGTGCACTGGTCAGAAGTTAACTTTGTTCCTATTACCTGATTTATACGATGTGATTTTCATGATGTACTCTTATGAGTGTAACCCTTTGGGTCAGAAGCTGTGAATGAAGGCCAAGAAGCTCTGTGTAGCGCATCGAGTGACGTTACTGTTTCTGAGGAGGTCACACAGTTTGTTGAAGGAGTGAATGAAGGTTCTGGTAGTGATATCGGTTCTCGTACCTTGCGCGTGAATGAAGAAATCTCAGTTGTCACGGCTGAAAAGCATTCAGTTTCCCTAGAGGTAATTCCCCCCCCCCCTGTTTCTTGCCCTCATAACCATGTATGTAAGCTAGTGCTTATTGTTTATAGACTACCTTCTCTCCCTTGATCTGTGCACTTATTTTTTCATTGTTGCAGGTCGGTGCTTCTGTAATTAGGTTCATTCGTGGGAAAGAGTAAGAGCTTTAGCATTTGAATCTTGGAATTTGAGGTTTCAGGAATGCATCACCATGCTTATAGCTTTTTCGTTTTTGTGAAAGAGGGTCCACTCAAAAGACAATTGAAGAAGAAACGGGTGTGAAAATCATTCTTCCATCATCGAGGAAGGAAGATTGCATCTGTAAGATTTTGGATTCTACCATCTGTTGTCCATGCTTTATGGTTGAGCGCTTAGCTTAGCTGCTGGAATTTCCACTCATTCGGGTTCGTCTGATTCATTCGGTATATATTCTTTTTATGGTTTTGCAGCTATTGAAGGTATTTCAGTTGAGTGTGTGACTAGAGCTTCAGAAAGAATAGAGACCATTATCAATGAGGTGCATTACCCCTACTATTCAAGAACGCGTTGAAAGCGTGGCTTTAGTCTTAATTCTTGTGTGACATTCTCCCTCTTTTTTATTGGTTCCATTCCTGTTTCCATTCCATGAGTAGTCAGTCAATGTTTTATAGTATTTGAATGATCATTACATCCTATGCTCTATCAACCTCTTCTCCGTTCATTGTTTTGCATTGCATATGCCGGTAACTTTGTTCATTTACCTTTCCCTTTTCTGTTCTTACTTTGCTCCTTGAAATGGAAATGGTAGGCTGTGATGAGTCCGAGTCTCGACTACTCACACTTCATATCACTGCCATTGGCCATACACCCCGAGTTGGTGGAGAAGCTCGTGAATTTTCAGAACTCTATATTGGGGAACAATGATACGGAAGTCTATGGCCAAGATGAGAACTCATCTGAAAACGAAAAGGGCCAGCCGGTGAATAAAGAATCGGGTTCTACGGTTGAGATGAAAGCTGATAGTGAAACATACCAAGCCAATGTGGATGTAAAGAGAGTACCTCTTGTTAGTTATCTACCTAAGGCTGAAGGAACGGAATCATATACTTTATACGGTGAGAAAGGAAATAGATGCATTGATTTAGAATAAGCAACCGCTGCTATTTGAGTATATCCCCTAACATGCCATTACATTTTTCCACATTGGACAGACTTGGGAATCGAAAAATCCATTTTTATTAAACCGAAAACCTTCCACTTGACCGTGCTTATGTTAAAGCTGTGGAACAAGGATCGACTGAATGCAGCCCACGATCTCCTGCAGGTAATTTCCTCTGAATATATATATATATATATATATATATATATATATATTGTTTCTTCTTTGGATTACTCGAATGACAAGATGTTTTTTTCCCCTGAAAATCAGAGTATCTACCCAAGTGTGATGGATGCTTTGGATAACCGCCCTTTATCCGTAAGACTCAAAGGATTGGTAAGATGACACATTCTTGATTCTACCTTCCATTTCATATGCTCTTGTATAAATCTGGAGATGGCGAGAAAGGTTAGGGGGTCGATTTTGTATACGGGTGATAAGCCGTTTCGGGACATAGGAAGAAAATGCTGCTGTCTTTTGAAATTTTGTCCGTCCACATATAAAAGCGCTATTTTGGTACCTTCGGCAAATGGGAAATGTGAATTTGTATATCTTCTGTCTCTTTCCCGATCCGTAGAGTTGAATAATTTGTATTTTAGAAAGTGACTTTTAACGTAATTTCAACTCGTTACGTATGCCAGATTTTGTCTATGCACGCTTCTGCTGTTCTGTTTGGTATTTACTCATTGGCATCATACTTTGCATCGTTTCTTGTTGTGAAGGATTGCATGAAAGGATCTTTAGCCAAAGCCCGCGTCCTCTATGCTCCCGTGGAAGAGCTTGGCAACGAGGGCCGGCTCTTACGTGCTTGTCGTATCCTTATTTATACGAGTTCGTTTCATATGTGGCATCGGTTTGCAGCACTCGGATTCAAGCGGGAAAACCGAGATATAATCCGATTCTTGATGGAGAGTGGCTCCTTAATACGCAAATGGTTTCGATTTTACATGCTTTCTGTTTCTTAACTCGAATTCAGAAGTTATCATTGATGCATATGTGAAGGCTGGACTTGTTCTTGAGAAAGATGCAAAGCAAAGCTTGAAGGTAAATAATAATATACGTATGTGTGTGTATACACACATTTATCCTCTTTGCTTATGGCTTTCATCTCATGTTTGTTTCCTTGCAGCTTCATGCCACTGTGATGAATGCAAGGCACAGGAAAAGGTACGGATTAATCTGAATTCCCGTTCAAATTCAAATACCGGGTTTTAGCTTTAGATCCGATTCTGATAGCAAAAAAAAAAAATCCCGATCATCTCGGAACTTGTCTCAGCAAGGATAGAAGGAGAAAGATGGATACTTTCGATGCACGAGAGATCCACAAGAGGTTCGGGAACGAGGAATGGGGAGAGTATCTTATTCCCGAAGCTCATCTTTCGCAGCGTTTTGTGTTCGGTGAAAATGGGTATTACCATTGCTGTGCTTCATTACCATTTCCTTCAAAAGCAGAAGCAGAAGCCTGAAAGGTTAATATTCAGTGGCTGAAATTGCTGATTATGCAGAGACCGGACATGACATCGTTTTCTGGTGTTTGGTTCTGTGATCTGTCTTGGAAGAGCAATGTATGTGTTTGGATTGTTTCTTTTGTCGGAATATTTTGTTCGGTCTAATTTATTTTAGATTTTTTCTGTGTGTGTGTGTTTTAAGAAATCAATGAATAATTTATAAATACATGAATTTCAAAATTACAAATTTTAAAATTTCAATATATATTTATACGATTTTTTCCCGACTCTTAATAAAAAAGTATAAATTTTAAAAGAATTTTAAAAAAACTATGGAGTTTAACATGAATGTTTAAAAAAAACACTCAACAAATGACATCAAATATTTTATGATTGTTTTGAGTTAATAAAATTTAAGATTTTAGATTTTAACCAGATCTCATTTCACCAGTTGAACTGCTCAAATTGGATAACACTTGCATGATTTGGATTATGTGGAATTTTTTTCTCTAATTAAGTCAACTTGAAATTAATTACATGGAATTTTTCTCTCTAATTTGAAAGGCTATTTCCTTGTAAAAAAAATTATTTAGATGTTATTAAATTAATAATGAGGTCAACAAATCAAATTGGGAAAGATTCTTTGTTAATGGCAAGACAACGAAATCGAGGCTATTAAATTCAAAAGATTCCTCTTAGGCGGCAACTAATCCCAGAGCCAATCTTCTTCTAATATTATACACTAGTATTGATAAGTTATATTAATCAAGTTTTCTTATTATATTAATCAAGTTTAAGTTTCAACCACTAATCCAATACTTATTTCTCCGATTAATTTCAGCCATTCATATAATAGAGTGATTAAGGCAATTAAATGATTTTATTTAATTCCGAGAAGTTGGTTCCCATTTAAACCTCTTTTTGCCTATTTACTAAAAAAGTGCTTTTTAAGAGTGCTTATTTAACGTTCGAATTAGTAAAAATGAAAAGTATTTAATAATACAATATTATCTATATAAAAAATTCCAGTGGATATGTCTTTTCTTACAATTAAATTAACTTAAACCATCACGATTCACGAAAACGAATTTGTGTAAGAAATAAATATTCTTAATGAATGTCAAATCTTATATAGAAACAAATTAATACGGATTTTTAAGCAAAAAAAAAAATTAATACGGATTTTTTCAAAACCCAAAAAATTTGAGTCCGAAAATAACAAATTCAAAATTCAAAAGATCAATCTGTTTTGCGTGGTTTGTCAGCTGTTGCGTAGAGTCACATGACTTTGACTTTAGTGTCCGTCATTCGTCCAACCTATAAAAAAAATTCAATCCATATTTCAGACGCCCCTTTCAATTAAAATAAATTAATTTATTTAACTGAAAACAACAGCAAATGTAAAATAATTAAGAAAAAAAAAATGGTTGGATGATGTATAGAAGCGATATTTGGGTCTACCTGTTTAAGATAGACAGTCCAGGAATAACTATCAAGATGGTATAAATATAAATGTACATGTTCGAGAATGTTCATATATGTAACATGTCCATTGGAATGTACATACATGCATATATATATACGTAAAGGGCATGCAGGAATGGCCCATGACATGACCATGGCATGAATTACAGCTCTGATATCACATGGAGCATCATTGCGTTGGATTTACCAAATCCATACATACACAACACGTTAGCGACAGCTCAGCTTGTCCCCCATTTCCGTTTTGGTCTCTTTCGATTACTGTTTTTTTGCTCGGTCCAAATATTCACATCTTATCATTTTTCTTTAGGGAGGGCGGTTTGAAATTGAAATTATTGGGTCCCCATATAATTTTGTCCCACCAAACCGACCTTTTCATGCAAGCCAATCCGGTTTACAGCTTTCACGTTTAAATTATTCATGACCACCCGCAAAAAAGGGGAAAAAATCAAATTAAATATATATATTTTTTTGGTAATTTATGCATGAGCTATGTTCATATTACTATGTATAAATAGGGCATGCAAAAGGGTCTATTGTGTGATCGACCCAAGCCGTCTAATCCCTTCTTCTTCTTCCATACATATTTATTAAGAAAAAGGTTTTGCTGAGGTTCAACAATGGCGGGCATTGCTTTTGGTTCATTTGATGACTCCTTTAGCTTAAACTCCATTAAAGCTTACCTCGCTGAGTTCATCTCCACTCTCCTCTTCGTTTTCGCCGGCGTTGGCTCCGCCATTGCCTTTGGTCCCTCTCTCTCTCTCTCTCTCTCTCTCTCGATATAAACCATATCCGAAATTAGCATAAGTATCTATATTCAATCTAGTTATAGCACATTGTGTGTATATATATATAATATGGGTGTGTGTGTGTGTGTGTAGGCAAGCTCACGTCGGATGCTCCCCTCGATGCACCTGGTCTAGTGGCCATCGCCGTGTGCCATGGCTTCGGCCTCTTCGTGGCGGTGGCTGTGGGAGCCAACATCTCAGGCGGCCACGTCAACCCGGCCGTGACGTTCGGTCTGGCTCTCGGCGGCCAAATCACCGTCCTCACCGGAATCTTCTACTGGATCGCTCAGCTTCTTGGCTCCACCGTCGCTTGCTTCCTCCTCAAGTTTGTTACCGGCGGCTTGGTACTCTCTCTACTCACTCATCCACACCACCATTCATCTGTTCACAATGAAATGATTTTTCCTTCTTATAAAGTTGAATGAAATGATTTTGGTTATTATAAAGTTAAAACGATACACGCAAAACCCATAATTTTTTGTTGCACATAGATCAACGAAATGAATGGACTGACTGACACATATGAAACAATTTCATCAACAAAACGCAGGCTGTCCCAATCCACAGTGTCGGGGCCGGACTGGGAGCAGTTGAGGGAATTGTAATGGAAATCATCATCACCTTTGCATTGGTTTACACTGTCTACGCCACCGCAGCCGATCCCAAGAAGGGCTCGCTAGGAACCATCGCTCCCATAGCCATCGGGTTCATCGTCGGGGCCAACATCCTGGCCGCTGGACCATTCTCCGGTGGCTCTATGAACCCGGCTCGGTCCTTCGGGCCAGCCGAAGGGCTCGCTAGGAACCATCGCTCCCATAGCCATCGGGTTTGTCCCCGGGGCCAACATCCTGGCCGCTGGACCATTCTCCGGTGGCTCTATGAACCCGGCTCGTTCCTTCGGCCCAGCCGTTGCGGCCGGTGACTTCTCTGGTCACTACGTCTACTGGGTCGGTCCGCTTATCGGCGGCGGCCTCGCCGGTCTCGTCTACTCCAACGCCTTCATGTCGAGCCAACATGTTCCTCTTGCTTCCGACTTCTGAATCTGATTGAGATCATGTTTGTGTTCATGTTTCGGTTTATGTCTTGGATCGTTCGGTTTGGGTTTCTGGATCTTGTTTCTCGTATCTCTCTCTTTGTTTCAAAGTCGTATGATAATTGATTGAATGAGGATTTGTCGGTGGAAAATCTATTTGCATCTTGTGGGACTCGAAATTCGAAAATAATTAATTTAAAAAAAAAACTAATGATCGTAATAATTAAACATCATGTTATGATTTAATTAAATGCGTAATTTTGTTTAGAATTAATCCTCGGGATTATATGCCAAATCTTTGTTCATCTTCCATTCATGGGCTTTCCATTCGGGCAATTGTTGAATGACAACCTGTTTCATATAATCAAAATTAACATACTTGTATCAATACTTTGGTCATCGAATTCGAATTTAATCATATAGAATATGAAATTGTATACTTAGAGATCGCTTACGAGTCCATTAGAGTCCGATTCTCCAACTGCTGTTTGGCAAGCCAGCCTCCACGTTTTCGGTTTCTGTGTAAAACGGTACTCGCATTTACAATCGATGACAAGCACTGAGTACAAATACGTATGTATATACGTATATGTATATATGGGTGTGTATATATACCCTTTTAAGTTTCTCCTTTTCTATATCGGTTCGAGGGCTTAGAAGTTCCTTCCCATCCACGACCTATACACAAATGATTGCAACAAACCGATCGGTCGGAATCATTGCTTAAGATGAGATCTGAATCATTGTGTTCACTATGAACATCGTACATATACAAGTTGAGGTGTACGTATATATTTGTACGTATAATTTTGTACGTACTATATATATCTAACATACGTAACGTTACCTCAACCATGCAAGTGCCGCAAGTTCCTACTCCCCCACAGTTCGACAATGGCTTAGCCTAAAATATTTACCACACAAACACGTTAGTATATATAACACTGTTTATACATACGTACGGTATTGTTCGTATAAACTCGTTCAGGGTTTTGCAAGAACAAATACGCGCTAATATACGGTGTGTTTGGAAAAAAGAAAAGGGTAGAGAGACTTTAACATACATAGGGACCGTATAGTTCGACGTTGGAATCCAACATGATGTCCCTTAGTTTCTGTCCGCCGCAAGCTCTTCTCATGTGTACGTCTGGTGTTCCATCCGGCAACAGTACGGACTTCACCCCAAAAAAAATATTTTTTTTTATAAATTACAACTTTTTGAAATTTTATTTGGGTTCGATTTTGGAGAAAAAAGGTACAATTAATAATTAATTACGTGCCTAAATACAGTCTAGATGGATTAGACCTAGTGAACTTTCTAGTTATAAAAAAAAACTATGGCTTCCGAATTTTTAAGTTTACATTTGGATTAATGATATGATATTTATTAGGGCATTATATTATGTATAAGGCATGGTTCTCGGATCAAATAGAATCATTTAAAAAAAAATCAGAATCAAAGTACAAAATGAAAGAGATTTCATCTCCATAAAATAGTTTTTTTCTATAAATCAAACCAAATTCAGAAATTCTACATTTTTAAATAACCAACAAAAAAAAAAACTCACGTGGACAAAGGCGAAATCGACGGAGGGAGGTTCGTCGTCGTCGACGGTGGCCGGAGATTGATTCGCCGGCACGGTGCCGACGGCTCTTATGGCGTTGTCGGCTCTACAAAATCTGACGGCATTGTTGTGTTTGGACAGCCTCAATGACTTGGTTTTGTGAGCAAATTTGTGGTTTGGAGGTAGAGATGCTGCTACTAAGCCCGATGCATTCATCTGTGCACTTCCCATTTTTTCAACCCTGTTTATTTTTTTTAATCAATTCTTTGGTATTTATTTTATTTTGGGTAATGTCTTGTTTAAAAAAAAATAATAGTAATGGGTGTTTCTGTGAAGTTGTGTGGTGCCTCTGGCCTCCCTTATCTCTGTGCCTTTGTCCGGTTCTCGTTATCGGTTAACAATACTAACCGAACCAAACCGAACCGGAATTGGTTTTGGGGGAAGAATTTTGGTTATCCAAAAGGAAAATTAACCGTAACCTCATATCATATGTTGTACTAATGTATACAAATTCTATCGTTTTAATCCGATTAGCTCAAATCAAAAACAAAAATAAATTTGTAACATTAAGTTTTTTTCTCCTTTTCGTAAAAAAAAAATATAAGAAAAAAAAACGCTAGAGGGAGGGCTTGAACCTCCGACCTTGTGGTTAACAGCCACACGCTCTAACCAACTGAGCTACTCCAGCTTTGCGCATATTCTAATTATATAAAATAATCATTATAAAATATATTGTAGTTTTTCCAATTTTGCCTAAAACCCCTTCTCAAGACGACTGGGAAAAATAGGGTTTTGTTGTTCGAAGATGATAAAGTCAATTCCAATTTCAATGCCCCAAATTCCCCAAAACCTACGCCTTCTCGTCTCTTCTCCTCTCAATTCTTCCTCCTTCCCTCTCTTCTTCAAACCCTTCTCACGGCCCTTCTCTCTATTGACCGTCCTCGCGTCCTCGTCCTCCTTCTCCCGGCGTCACCGTACTTCCTCCGGACACCGTCTCCGAGACCCTTCTCCGGTGTTCACCAGGCGCAAGTGGAGTAGCTTGGAGGAGGGCAAGAGCCAGAACAGAAAAGGGTCGTCGACAATGGAGAAGGACGATGTTAATAACAGGTCTTCTCGTCCTACTTCTTCTTTTGAGTTTAATAAGAGAAGAGCTGAAGGGATGGATAAGGTCGATAAGCCCAAGAAGAATCTCGAGCGGAAAGTTCGCAAGCTCAACCCCACCAACACCATTGCCTATGTTCAGGTTCGATGTCTCTGTCAGAAAGTGTTGAGTTTTATCTGTTGGGTGTCGTTTGTTCTTCCAGTTTGGAATTTTTTCTCCCGGGTTGTCTTCCTATTTGAACGAGTTTGTCTCCTCTTCAAATTCCGGTGGTCGTTAGATTTGTCGCCAAGTTAATCACTTTTGTTCCCGTGAATCAACCAGAAAATTGCTTTTGTAGGTCGTTAATCTAAGTTTTCATCGTCTTTGTAGATCCTTGGAACAGGAATGGACACACAGGACACATCACCTTCTGTCTTACTCTTTTTTGACAAACAAAGATTCATCTTTAATGCTGGAGAGGTACGTTTATGTCTACAGCTTCTCTTGACTAGCATTGTTCATATTGGTTTTTAAGTTTTCTTAGTGTATACTGTTCGATTATTGAATCTGGATCAAAATTACCAGTTTGTCTTTTGAATTTACAAGAACCTTCTTTTCCCTCCCAGAAAAGGCTATGTTACGTTGGAGCTTATGGGTAAAATTTAATTGCAGGGCTTGCAACGATTCTGTACAGAACATAAAATTAAGCTATCAAAGGTAGGACTCAACCCTGTCTCCGCATAATCGATTTTTTTCTTAGCTGTGTGAAATGAGATGAGTTTGAATGTGATCGCCTTTCAGATCGATCACATATTTTTGTCTCGTATCTGCTCAGAGACAGCAGGAGGACTTCCAGGTTTGTTCTAAGTGATTTAGGTATCATCCTCAATGTGTTTGCTGCTTCACCTTTTGTTTGCAGTGTGATTATTATTGCCTGATGCTAAGTTTTCGTATTCAATGCTCAGGCCTTCTGCTGACTTTAGCTAGTATCGGTGAAGAAGGACTTTCCGTGAGTATTTTTCTTGCACAACGAAGTACTGGCTTATAAGATCTGTGTCTGCATTGCCTGCAAATTTTCTTCTTTTTCGTATTTTTCATCCTGCTATCATATGCGTTATTGAACCCTTTTTTTTTGCTGGAAAGGTGAATGTATGGGGTCCTTCAGATCTCAAGTACTTGGTTGATGCTATGAGGTCATTCATTCCACGTGCTGCGATGGTTCACACACGAAGTTTCGGGCCATCGAGTTCATTTGACTCCACTCCTCAAGTCGATCCTGTCAAGCCTGGAGATCCCATCGTGCTTGTGAATGATGAGGTTGTCAAAATATCTGCTATCCTCCTTGAACCACGTTGTTCAGAGGACTCTACCAAAAGACCTGGTGAAATGTCAGTCATATATGTTTGTGAATTACCTGAAATCGCGGGAAAGTTTGACCCTAAGAAGGCCAAGGCTCTTGGGCTGAGACCTGGTCCCAAGTACAGTGAACTTCAATCTGGGAAATCAGTGAAGTCAGATTTCCAAGATATTATGGTACGTTTAAAAGAAAATAAGATATTCAAAATTCATCACTTTAGTTTCCTTGTTCGTTTGAAAGTTTGTGTAAATTTTAAAATGAAATTTTCATGCCTGATTATAGGTCCATCCGTGTGACGTGATGGGACCTTCAGTTCCTGGTCCTATCGTTTTCCTTGTGGACTGTCCAACAGAGTCCCATGCCGAGGAGCTATTATCTGTTAATTCCCTGGAATGTTATTATTCATGCCCTGACAACACAACTAATGAGGCTAAGGTTGTTAATTGTATAATTCATTTGAGTCCAGCTTTGGTTACAAGTAGTCCTACTTATCAAAACTGGATGAAGAAATTCAGTTCGGCCCAGCATATTCTTGCTGGACATGAAACGTGAGTCGCCTCTGTACTGTTGTTTCTCATCGAAATTCAAAACTGGTAATATACTCTGTCTAATATTTCTTTTGGTGTCTACCCAGGAAGAATATGGAGTTTCCGATTCTGAAAGCCAGTTCAAGAATCACAGCCAGGCTAAACTATTTATGCCCGCAGTTCTTCCCGGCTCCTGGCTTTTGGTCAGCTGAACAAGTTAATAACTCGACAACAAATTCCAACCCTTTGAACAAGGTTGCTGTGGTGTTCTGATAACTTCTTCATTGAGTTGAATTCAGGATTATTCTTTGAATTCAATGTCTAAGGCATGTATTTTTTTCCCTTCTCTCACAGTGCTCCAGTTCAGGTCTTGGTGAAAGCATATCTGCTGAAAATCTCCTTAAGGTATTGATATTCTCAGAGACCCTGCTCGTTTTCTAACCTAATCTCGTAAATAAAATACTGAGGAGACATGGATTGTTTCAGTGTACTGCTTCCTCAGTTTCATTCTGATTGAAATAGTATGAAAAGCTGAAATCTTTGCTATGCTACCCATCTTCAGTGCCTAATGTCACCGGGTGAGGGAACATGTCCATGTCTTCATTTTTCGTCTGTGTCCTTAACCCACCTTCTTTTTCGTTTTCTTTTTGCTTGGCAGTTCACTTTGCGTCCATATGCTAATCTTGGACTGGACAGATCATGCATTCCTAGTCAATTAACATCCTCACGAGTGATGGATGAGTTACTTACAGAAATTCCCGAGATCAAAGAAAAGACTGAAGAAATAAAGCGGTTGTGGAATGGACAAGACAACAAAATGATGATTGAAGAGCCATGGTTGACTGAGATCACTATCCCGAGTTGTCTTGAAAACATTAGGCGAGATGACATGGAGATAGTTCTTTTGGGCACTGGTTCATCCCAGCCTTCCAAATACCGAAATGTCAGTGCAGTTTATATCAATCTTTTCTCTAGAGGTAGCCTTCTCTTAGATTGCGGGGAAGGAACCTTGGGCCAGCTTAAAAGAAGGTAATAACTATGATTTCGGGTTTTTCTTTTCTTGTCCCATATCGTCTTCCATTTGCTGTCACTAATATCGGTCTTGTTTTCTTACACTGATTTCCCCGGTGGTGAACATAATAAATTAAAGATATGGTCTGGAAGGGGCTGATGAAGCTGTCAGAAACATGAGGTGTATATGGATATCTCACATCCATGCTGATCACCATGCGGGTCTAGCAAGAATTCTTGCGCTGAGACGTGAACTTTTGAAAGGAGTTCCCCATGAACCTGCACTCGTGGTAGGACCAAGGTCACTTAAGAGATTTCTCGATGCATATCAAAGACTCGAGGATCTAGATATGGAGTTTCTTGATTGTAGGAACACCACAGAAGCTTCTTGGGCTTCTTTAGATGGCTGTCCCGAAAAGAGTAACAGTGGTAGTAGCACCGAGGGTTCTTTATTTAGCAGAGGAAGTGTAATGCAGAGCATTTGGAAAAGACCCAGTAGCCCAACAGACAGTTCTTCAGCTTTGCCATATCTAGAGAAGTTGAAGAATGTCCTTAACGAAATGGGTCTTGAGAATTTGATCAGTTTCCCCGTTGTACACTGTCCTCAAGCGTTTGGCGTCGTTGTAAAAGCAGCAGAAAGGATAAACAGCTCGGGAAAACAGATCCCGGGATGGAAGATCGTGTATTCAGGCGACTCAAGGCCTTGTCCTGAAACCGTCGAAGCATCACGAGGAGCGACAGTTCTTATTCACGAGGTCGGTTGATTGAATATCCTCTCGTGTCCTCTCGCCGCTGTGATTGTAATCTAACGTATTGGGTCGATCCGTTATTCGCAGGCTACATTCGAAGACGGGTTGGTAGAAGAGGCAGTGGCCAAGAACCACAGCACGACGAAAGAAGCGATAGAGGTAGGATCCTCGGCCGGGGTTTATCGAATCGTTCTGACGCATTTCAGCCAGAGATACCCAAAGATTCCGGTGATAGACGAGTCGCACATGCACAACACGTGCATAGCTTTCGACATGATGAGTATAAACATGGCGGACTTGCATGTTCTTCCGAAGGTTGTTCCCTACTTCAAAACCCTTTTCAGAAACGAGGTTGTCGAAGAGGAGGAGACGGATGATGCTATGGATGCAGTAATAACTGAGGCATATTGATCGAACTCTGGGGGCTAGATTCTTTTTTTGTCTGATGTTTTTTTTTTATGGAACATTCTTGATTCTTGTCTTGTGGGCAGAGGAAAAAAGCAGAGTTTAATTTTTATTTTTTTCCCGTAAGAGAATGCTCATATTTTTATTATGTAATAACTCAATGAAAATCTAAAATAAAAATCGGAGGTAAAAAGGCATGAAAGAAAAGGACAAAAAGGGAAAAAAAATTCATATGAATCAAATGAGACAGTGAGAAAAAGCCGCCGAAGAGGCACGCCACGCAATCATCCTCTTGACTTCTCTCGACCGGTGAATCTCTCTTCCCTTCTCCTCCGATCTCTCTCTCTCTCTCCGCCCGAAGACAGGGGACAGCCTTAATTCCGACCAAAATGATCAGTCTGTTTCCGATTGCATCTTGATTTCCTTGTCGCAGGGGCAATTTCGCAATTCGTTGTGCGTTGATTGGTCGGAAGAGGAGGTTTCTGCTCCCGATCGCGATCTTTCCTTGAGATATTTGGCCTATATCCGACTTCCCAGATCGTGATCTGTGAGCGTGAGATTGGTTTGTCAACCGTTGGCATTTTACCCTTTTGCGCGAATTTGTCGTGCAAGGACGAGGTGTTGTCGTAATCTTGGGAATTAGGGCTTTCTTGGGTTCGCCATGGATTCCAGCAGGAGAGCTGTTGAATCGTACTGGAGGTCTCGGATGATCGATGTGGCGACATCCGACGAGGACAAGGTGACCCCTGTCTACAAGCTCGAAGAGATCTGCGACCTCCTGCGATCTTCTCATGCCAGCATCGTTAAGGAATTCTCCGAGTTCATCTTGAAACGTCTTGATCACAAGAGCCCCATCGTTAAGCAGAAGGTAGGTATCCGCAATTGCCTTCGTTTTCCTGTTTCGATTGGGTTCTGAAGAAGAGTCCCATCCCCCCACGTGCCTTTGACGGATTAAAGACCCTTCCTTTGAGATCTTTTAGCTTGAGAAGCTCTTGATTCACTTGTTGCATGCTAGGGATCGGTTTAGTTTCCTAGTTGATTTCTAGATGCGAGAATTGGAGAACATTTGGTATATTTGAGATATCACACTTATTTCTTGGCTCTTCTGGTTATAGAAAAGCGATCAATTTATTTTCCATATGAATTACAAGAGTAGAGTTCAAGTTTGAAATGTCGGATTCTTGTTGTCGTATTCTAACAGGCTCTTAGGTTGATAAAGTATGCCGTGGGAAAGTCTGGAGCAGAGTTTAGAAGAGAGATGCAACGGAACTCGGTTGCAGTGCGCAATTTATTACACTACAAGGGGCATCCGGATCCACTAAAAGGGGATGCCCTTAATAAGGCTGTAAGGGAGACAGCTCAGGAAGCTGTCTCTGCTATATTCTCGGAGGAGCCCAGTAAACCCGCTGCTGCTCCTGAAGGTGTCAGCAAACGCATAGAAGGGTTTGGAAATACTAACTTTGCGATGCCGTCTGAGGATAAAAAATCGTTCCTGAGTGAAGTGGTGGGCCTTGGCAGCGCATCTATAAAGCAAGGACTTAGTACCTTTGCTCAAGGTCATTTGCCTAAGAAGAATGAGATGGGAAGCTACCGGGGTCCAAATCTCCATAGATCGTTAACTATGGAAAATGAAAGCTCTGGTAGATATGAGCCGGTTAAATTAGGAAACAATGGCAACTACGGGATGTCGAGGAACACAGATGGTGGAACTTGGGGCCAAATGTCAGGTGGAGCAAGTGAAAATTCTGCTTCAGATCATGTTGTGAGTAGGACTCGTGAAGAGAAGCTGTTGGAAACCATTGTAACAGCTGGTGGTGTCCGACTGCAGCCCACTCGTGATGCACTTCAAGTTTTCCTCTCTGAGGCTGCAAAACTGGATGCGGTAGCTTTAAGCATTGCTCTTGACGCGAAGCTCCAATCTCCGATGTGGCAGGTATTAATAACACTAATATTTTCTAGTCACCTCCTCCGAAAAGTCTCTTTTTTACATGATGCATGTGCTGTTAGGTGAATGATATTTTTTTTCTTTTTCTGATTTATAATGGCATTTGTATGATTTTTCCTTTACTCGTTCTCCTTAAGCATTGTAGATTCCTTCCATATTTGTGATATGTAAATCAGGGGGTCTTTTGATCTGCAGATCCGGATGAAAGCTGTATGTGTCCTTGAGGCCATTTTAAGGAAGAAGGATGATGAGAATTTTTCTATTGTAGCTACTTATTTTAGTGAAAACATGGATGTCATACAAAGATGCTCAGAGTCTCCCCAAGCTTCTCTCCGGGAAAAGGCTACGAGGGTAAGATCTGTGTATTATAACTATCCACAGTGCAATCTTTGCTATTCTCTGGCTTAATTCTCAGATAATGGGTTATTCTAAAGATACTGGCATGCTGAGCAGGTTCTGGGCCTTCTAAATGGTGGACAGTCAAGTGGCTTGATGAGTAATCGAGAAACTTCAGTGAAGCGAGAGACAGCTTCTACTGTTGAGTTACCTGACTTGATTGACACGGGTGAGTCAGATTTTTTAACAGATGATACTGTGACTAAGCCAAGCGATGTAGGTGTGGCCAGTACAGCGGCACCGTTGATGGATGATCTGTTTGGGGATAGCACAGGTATTGAACTGAATAGCAGCGAGAAAAGAAACGACGATGATCCTTTTGCAGATGTATCATTTCATTCTGGTGAAGTAAAAGAAAACCCGGATGACCTGTTCTCTGGAATGACTCTTGGTGCAAAGCCAACTGCTGATGGTAATCGTGCGCAAGACATCAGGACTGAGCCTGAGCTATTTGATATGTTTGGCTCGATTTCAAACCTTAAAACGGAACCAGAAAACCCGAATAACATAAATGATTTGATGGCAAGTTTTTCCATCAATGGGGGCACCTCAAATCAGAAAGGGTCATCGTCCAGCACCATTCCTGAGAACTTGTTTGCAACTTCAAGCACTGTTGTCCACCATGCACCAGAAAATCCCACAGGAGGCATGCCCGGTTCACAAATTCCTGGGTTTATGCAAAACCCAATGGCTCCAGGGGGTGTTATGCCATTCAATTTTCCTCCAGCGATGATGTTGAATCCAGCTTTTGCTTCTCAGCCATTTAATTATGCTGCCATGGCGAATTTGTTAGCTCAGCAGCAGTTCCTTGGTAGTATGTCTAGTTTCCAGCAACTTGGTAACATGAATGCTCAAAGTGGTGAGACTGGTCTCCCCACTGGTACTAGTGGAGGATATCCCTCGGCATTTCCTGATATATTCCAGGCGAATTTCGCTAATCAGCCTCCAACCTCGGTCATGAATGGTTCAAAGAAGGAAGATACACGAGCATTCGACTTCATCTCCGTAAGTTCTCATTCTCACTCTAGATTTTTTTTTTCGTGGTCGTCTTTCCTCTGTTCATGTTACCCTTGTGAGCTGTGTGACATCAGTCTGCGGGTAGGGAACATATTCTATAGGAAAGCATCAATTTGTTTCTTCAGAAAAGTTAAGCTGAGTCGGATAATCTAAATCTATTTACTGTTCATAATGCAGGATCATATGGCGGCGGCCCGAGACACAAAGAGAGTATCTTGATGGCTCTTCTCGGTTGATATTTACCAATCGATCTGGTCGTAATAGATGAGATTATTCGGTGAGATGATGGACCTGTTTGTTAAGATGGTGATCCCTGTGGGGAGCTTACTGCGGTGATTTGGAGGTGTGTTTTTCAATTCCATAATGGATTTGGGAAGGAAGAAATCCTAGAGGTAAGTATTATGCGGTTCTTGTGTTTCTTTGGTCGGATTTGTTTTTACGTTTCGGAGAGCAGAAACTGCATAAGCTCCCACGGTATGTTGCCATGGACTTGTAGAGTTGCTTCTTCTCTCTCTCTCTCTCTCTCTCTCTCTTGTCTTTGTTATATATAAGTGGAGAAAGGAACTTGTAACTGGGCGAAACAGACTGAAAAAAGAAACAGAAAAAGGGAAGCCCATTTGGTCATTTGTTTCATGATTGAACTTTTTCATTCACAAAGCATCTTCTTCCATCACTAACTCATCACTTTGTTTCTTCTGTAACCTCCTTGGACGTGTCATGTAAAAGATGGTTGGGGAAGCGAAATTGGCACATGTTTTGTATATGTTGGCGACTTGTACGAGCATGTAATCTGCCTTGGTGTTGAAAGAATATACAGGTAATGTTAACATCTCCTATAAAGATCATAAAGCAAAAAGGGACAAGGGGTCAAGGTCGGATTTCAGGATGGGACACAAACTCATGGGCCGATGCATCTTTCTCCGGTGACATTAGGTTCAGGACATTACTTTCTCCGGTGATTCGACGAAGACAAATGCATCTTTTCTTGCAACCCGTAACGCAGGAGCAGAGTCAGAGAGTGAAGGCGTGTAAACTCCTACCGTGGATGCTGAATTATCACGAGAACCGAGTCCTTATGCCTCTCGTTGGAACAGGGCATCGGCTGCCAGTAAAAATATCCAATCAATTTCGGGTTTTATGACATAGAACATACGTATGAATGAATATGCATACGCCCAAACATGTTAGAGCAAAGAGAGGGAAACAAAAGTGTCGATAAACACGAGCTGGACAGGATTATTTACCAGCCCGATGTTCCATTCATGGCTTCTAAATTCCTTGAAAGTTTTCTCGTCCATTTCCTGCATGACAAGTATTAGCATATTAGTACAGAACACTATACCGCATTCTCGTTCATAGTTGAAACATGTTCGAGATATCGAAGGGCAGCAGAAAATACAATTTTTTTTTTTCTAAAAGAGTGAAACTTTGCCATTACCACGCTGTAAATAGGAGGAATCACAGAATTCTCCTTGAGTTTTAGAGTCGGCATTACTGAGAAGCGTGGAGCCAAGTCTTGGGACCGGAAAGTCCACCTGCAAAAAATAGTCCGGGATGACTGTTACCACTTGACCAAGCAAGAAATTGGATTTTTGGTAACATAGAGAACCAAATGGCTTACCGAGAGAGAAAGGGTATAAGCAAAATCGCAACTCACCCGATATAGAGAAAGATGCAAAACTGTGCCCATTCCCGTACTAGTAGCCGGAGCCAATAATTCTGTGAAGAGTTATCCATGTTCATATAGATCTGCTTGCAGAACAGCAGTGATTGTGAATAAAGGAACAAAACTTTGGATTCAAAGATTGTGAAAATAAAAAAATGATGGTGGAATGAGCATATCTTTGTACCACTGTTTCGGCCATGGCTACAATTTGCATGGCACCTTGGAATTTCCTGAACAACAAAACAAGAAATAAGATAGTGGTTTGAAGTGCCCTTTTTTGTGCAGATTTCCTATCAAAATCTACCAAAAAATGCAGGCACCGAACAAAGAAAAAACATACTTGAACATGATGTATTTTGTGTACACAGCATCATGCATAGCCTGAACGTTCTCGTCCTCGATAAAAGCTAGCTGTTCTCTTAACACCGATAGGTTTTGTGATATGTGATGAAAAATAACGTAGAATGAGATTATATAGTTAAGTATCAGAAGCACCTGAGGACACAGAAAAGACGGGAATCAGCACATTAGACCGGCAAGAGTTCTCAAACGTGCAAAGAATGAGAAGGGAACTATTACTGTAAAATAAGGAACAGAAGCTCGATAGCCAACAAGGGTCAAATAAAAGACACAGCCAAGTGAAGCAGTAGTTCTTCGTTCGGTCAGAGAGAGGCGTTCACAAGTGATGCAGTAACCATGAGAGATGAGTAAGAAAGAAACAAATGAAGCTGTCTGAAATAGAACGCCGGTCACATATACGCCGAAAGACATCCATAGAGAGCATACGTGATGGTGAAAACATGAATACCTGCAGAAACATCGTCAAGAATCATACCATTACCCTACTTGCAACTAAAACACTGTCAACGGCAACTGAAACTTTGAGATTACATTGCCACAAAAGGGCACAAGAAACAAAAATTTTAAATCTTGAAAACAGAAGACACCATTCTTGAATGAGTGAACAAAAGCTCATCCACAGATAAAAGGAGAGAATGCTCTTCATTTCCTCAGGTAAGATATGATAATGGCGGAAACAGAACTTACCAAAAGAGGAAAGATAGAGTGAGCTGCAAGGCTTTGATCAATGGAACCGAGGCAAGAGTCCACTGCAAATTATTTGACTGCTCTAGCAGTTAGATGAATCAACACAAACAAAAAGAACAAAAAAGGAATCAAAATCAGTGAATCGGAGGTGGAAGACCAAGAGAAGCTACACTAAGAGAGAGGCAAATCAATCAGAGTCATCTAAATTTGTGCAAGCACGAACGACAAAAGCATGTACTAACAAAGAACTTCCACGATTTTATGCAAAAGATACCATAATGATCAGAATCAATGCGATTGAGTTCTGATGAACAGTTACCAACCAACGATCGCTGGAAAACTATCCAACGGAGAATCCGACAAAGTGAACACGAAATGCTTGGCCCGTGATCGAGAGTATCGGATAAATCGAGATAGAAACAGAATTTCGAGATTTTGACCTGAAAATGGCGACTATTGAAGGTGTTAACCGTCCAGGAACAAGCCGAGAGAAACCAAATCGACAAAAAGGTCAAGTAGAGAGCTGGGAGATGGCGATAAGACTCATCGACGCCATTGATGCTCTGCAACACTTCCATCAAAAGCCGATGATGCTTCCGATGAAAGAATCAATTTTCGTTAAAAAAAATAGATTTCTCTCCGATCAAAGGGGCTGATGAGCGGTTTGGGTTTTTGGAAGGCTTAATCACATATGTATTTTCATGTACATATCTTATATCTATATATACACACACATGACACTTGTCACCTCTTTAAAATATGTTATCATTTTAATAATAATAATTATTATTATTAAAATAAGTTAATTAGAATTAATTGAGAATTAACTGACCTTGAGTAATTCCACTTCTTCCCACCTTTCTCTCAGGTAATGATTTCATTTTCCTAATTTTAATCAAAATGATTTTTGGTTGTCATAATATATGTATCAATTTGTTAAATTTTTATATCAGTTGTTATCATATGTTTCTATACCTTTTTTAAAAAAAATTATAAAGTCATTCCTTAAAAATTGTGATTATCGAATATGTTGATGATTAAAATGGCTGTTGATGGTTAATCAAAACAAAATGGACAGAGATCATTGAAATCTTTTTACTCGAGAATGCGATTGCGCGAAATTTTATATTTTTCTTTATTCATGTTTTACAAAAAATCTATATATATATATATATATATATATATATATATATTATTTATTTTATATTCATGGTGTACATAATCTTATGACTAATCCATATACATTATTTATCTTGTATAACAAACATTTATAGAATCTTAAATTTTTATTGGGTCTGTGTTTAGGAATTTAGACCCTCTGAAAATATGTTTTTTTTAAATAAATTTTAAAATCATGGAAAGAGGGTGAGCGAGTAGACATGCGAACAAAATGGCCATTCAACTAACCTCTCTCTCTCTCTCTCTCTCTCTCTGGTTGAATTTTGATCCCAAAAAGTGTCATTTGTCATTTTTGTTGGACCGTTAAGCATATATTATTTTGGGGTTAAAATCTATTAGATTATGACAAGTTAATTAAATAATTAAATACTGTGGTGGAGTCGCCCCTTAAAACTCATACGATTCTTGGACCCCCCAACGTGGTTGACACTACTGACTTTAGGCAAAACACCACAGTCGTGGAGAATAATAATATGCATATTATGTATGTATGTATATATAGACACCCATGTGTGTATATATATATATATATATATATATATATATATATATAAATCCAGTATATTTGTGCGGGCGGTAGAACAAAATGGGATGGGATTGGGAGACAAATTATCCTACAATTTCAGATTGAAATAGAGATAAAAATGGATTATTGGCAATATCCCAAAATCATTTAAAAAAAATACCATTCGAATGTAACTTAAGTATACGATGAACCGTTGCCCTCCCCATTATTGCAGAATTCATGTCCGAATTGTTGTCTTCTTTTTGCTTTGGGCGTTCCAGACACCGGTACCTGCGTCACGGATATCCCAAACGCAAACGCGAATATATCTTGTTCCCTCTCTCTGTGAGATCGGAGGAACACGAAGATGGTGGGTTTTCAGCGATCAGAGACGCAGGAGCTTCTTCCCAGAGCGACGGAGCTGTGTTTGTTCAACATGTCGTGCATCTGCAAGCGTTTGATTCTCCTGAGTTCAAGAACGGTCGGAGGCATCGGTCCGATGGATCCATGCAACTGAACAAGACTAAAGAACTCTTGTTTCGAAAGGCTTTTCTTCTGAACCAGCTCCTCCACCACTGCTTCCATCAGCTTCCTGTTTCTTTCCAGAATCTGATTTCCAACGGTTCAAATAACACTATTAGTGTCAGCCATTAGTTTCACAGCCAAGTAGCCGACCGTGCACCACTAGGACAGGGTAGTAGTATATCTATCTACCTCTTTGGCACGCTCATAACACATGTTCAATATCCGCAACGCTTCTGTATCTATATCCTGCAAATCAAAAGGTCCCAACCAAATTTACTCAACCCATTCCAGATCTTGTTTCTAAGAGATAAAGATAAAGATGTGGGCTTTTTCAAAAGTGTGGGCTTTACGTTGATTCGATCAACCGCCCAGAAGTTATTCATGCCGTGATATTTGTCCGAAAGGCCTCCAAGAACAAACGTTCGAGCAGCTGACCTTGCGTTATCCGCTGTTTCAGCCCATATCGTACTCAACTGAAACAAATTAGCTCGATAAGATTGGTACCCTCAAGGCAAAACTAAAGATTCGAGCCATAGAATTCTCAGTTATGACCTAAGTCACCCGATAAAAAGACCCACTTGCCATATAACTATTGTACCGGAAGATATAACCTTATATCAAGGGTATCATTGAACTGGAAGAAGAATGTGACCTGCTGGATCATGGAGAAAGGAAAATACCGTCTTACCTGCCCCTCACCGTACCATAATTCATCTGCAGCACGTGGAGCTAACTGGACAGTAATATGATCCAAGAGGGACTGTCGGCTGTATTATAACGAGGAAACAAAAAAAGACCAATTTATTCCTACTAATTGCATAAAGATTCTCGAGTTTCGAGTGTTTACGTGAAAGAAAGTAACCTTTTTAACTGTTTAAGCCAACTTACGTAAGCATGCCTTCCTTAAATTTGATATGATCCATCTTCATCCGGACATAACCCAGTTCTCTACCTGCTCTAGGATTGATTGTGACCTGGTCAATGTCGGTTAAGAATATGAACAGCTCCTTCCAGGGTATTTGCATGCAGCAAAACAACGAACTAGCCACAATTGAGAGAGATGGAAATTGAAGAGAAGGAATAAGAAGAAGAAACATACGAATTCAACGTTCTTCAGGTCGGGAAAGTTCACCGCCACAACAGCCATTGCAGCCTCGTTCACAGCAACTTGTCGCCAAGTCTCGGGACTCCTCTCTTTTCTATCTAAGATTCCCCTGTCTTCTATTTGTGCAGCTTGCAACAAATCATCTGTTGTAATCTATGCCATCATCACAGAGAGTTTTATCAGTATACAGTCTTTAATTGGTTTATCCGGGGGGAAAAAGATCATGAACTTATCCGGGCACGTTATTTAAGCCCTTAAAATCCAACTCAGATACCTTGACTAACCATCCAGATTACTAGATTCTTAGGAAGTCACAAAAAGAGCTGCTTTCTCCATATACCTTCTTTTAATGATTTCTCTTTTCGAAATTTGAACCAGTCCCTTACTGTATGTAATGTAAAAACATAGGGTTTTAGAGACAGATCCTACCTCGGTCCTTCCATCACGCATCATATTTATTGCAGCAATCTCGACAATGTTAGCAAGCTCTGCACCAACCATACCATCAGTCACACTAGCAACTGCCATATAGTCCACATCTTCAGCCATCGGCTTCTTACGAGCATGGACCTGAACAGATCAAATAAAGAGGAAGAGATAGGTCTTGCCTATGTCAATCAAAATGTCACAAAACTCTTAACAATTAAGTATGAGAGCATATATACAATGACAAGATTAAGCATTACCTGCAGAATTTCCATGCGCCCAATAAGGCCGGGTTTGGGAATGAAAATTTTTCGATCGAATCTTCCAGGTCTCACGAGGGCAGCATCTAGAATGTCAGGTCTATTCGTTGAAGCAATAGTGATGACTTCCCCTCTTCCTTCAAACCCATCTAGGCATACAAGGAGCTGTAATACAAAGGGTATGATATTTACATCAAGCAAAAACTCAAAGCAGGAATTGCACGGTCAGATGTGCCTTAAACCTGATTGAGAGTAGCATCTCTTTCTTGCCCTCCAGAACCTTTTATCAAACCACGCTCCCTTCCAACAGCGTCCAGTTCATCAATGAAGACCACAGATGGGGCCTGTATGAACCAAAGAGGGAAAACAGTGAAGCAAATGCTAATAAGATATGTTTAATCACCCAAAATCCAGCCAAGTACAATCCTTTCAATGATCCAACCAACGCAATTGAACGTCATCTGTTTGACGATCTGAAAAGAGCCCGAGTTTTACAAACTACACATAGATCACGTATGAAGAACGACAAAACATTACCAGCATTCTCTGCATTGATTGCAGCTAAAAGAACTGTATGATACTAAAACGGTACAAGCTCAATAATGCTGGCGAGGATCAGGTCAAGATAACACTTACGTTCTCTCTGGCTTCCTGGTATAATGCTCGGACACGAGATGCACCAACACCGACGTATATTTCCACAAACTGGGAAGCGGAAATAGAGAAGAAATTCACTCCTGCTTCACCAGCTACAGCTTTCGCCAGTAAAGTTTTTCCCACCCCAGGCGGACCACATAGAAGTATACCACCTAAAGGAAAATGCAGCCTTGACAATGTCATGGACCATGATATACATCGAAATTATGTAAACTTTCTCTAAGAAGAGCGACATAAAGCAGGAAATATGACTACCATAAGACTAGCAGCAAAGGATGTTACGAAAATTTTACCTGGAATCTTGACCCCTCTCCTGCGATACATTTCTCCATGAGTGAAAAACTTCACTATTTCCTCGAGCTCGAGCCGTATCTTCCCAAGCCCGGCAACATCGGTAAATTTCACATCCACACCCCTCTCAAGATACTGAGGAAGCCTCTTATTTGTTGCCCTTCTCACCCGTGCCCCCGATTTCATGAATTGCTTGGCCATCTTCAGGTATTGATTTTGCTCACCTTTGCCTTCCTCAACCTCATCATCTTCACCCTCAATTCCCTCCATCTCCCTCTCTAATTCCCTCATTTTCTTCCTCTCCTCTGCGTCCGCCTTCTCGATTTTCAACCTGTCTTCATAATCCTTCTTTTGCTTCCTATAACTGAGCACCACCGTACGATAAAATATATAGAAGAACACTAAACCGAGAGCCGTTGCCACATTAGGATCCTGAGCTAATCTCGCCCACATATCCGCCATATCTTGGTAATTTCTCCTTGCTTCGAGCAACGACTCCTGGTACTTCTTCTTCCTAATTGCCTTCTTCTTCTTCCTCTCCTCCTGCTTCTTCTGTGCCCTCATCGATTTCTCCACCATCTCTCTATCCTCCCTCATCCTCTGCAAAGCTTCCTTCTGTTGCCTCTTGAAATCCTCCCTCATTCTCCTGAACTCAGCAGCACGTTTAGACTCTTTCTTAGGCTTAACCCATGTCATCATATATGCGGGCACTCTCCATAAGAACCCGAGATAAGGAGATGGCATATTCGGCCTCTTGATCGGAGGAGTATAAGCATTAACACACGTTGAATCAATCCCTAATTCATCCCATTGTTCCCAAAACTTCTTGTTACCATCTAAAGACGGCAAAACTGTCCTCAACACTCTAGAATCCTCTAACACTACTAACACTGGCTCTGCCTTTTGCCGTAAATTCAAACCCGGAAGTTTTATTACATGTTTGAGCTTCCCTTCGGCCTTCAAGCTCAAAATGTCGCTATACGGTATACGATCAGACACAACAGGAAGGTCTTTGGACCAGAGTTTTAGCTGTTCCGGGGTCAAAGCTTCCTGGGTTTTCTTCTGAGCCCTCTTCCTCTCCGACGTTTTCGTTGCCGCGAGAGATGGTTGAGCCAGAGAAGCGGAGATTACTGTGAGTGTCACGGGTATGGCGAGAAGGTTTACCTGGTTTTCTTTAGCTTTGTCGTTACCGCCCCCATCACCATGAACATCGTTCGCATCTGATTTCGTTTTGCATGAAATTGACGGATAATTTCTCGGTAATCGTCGGTTTATCGGACGATATTGTGGAGAGACGAATTGAGGGTGTGGCGAAGAATGGAGAGGGAAACGACAAGCCATGATTATGTATTTGGTCGAAGTAAAGACAAAATTCGCTTACATAAAGGCTTGAAAAGCAAGAAAACAAGCAAGCAGAGTTTGATAAACCGCCATTGAATCGCAGGGAAGAGGAGCTTCGTGCTAAAGCTCAGTATTCAAGCTTAGAGATAGAGAACTCGGGGTGAAATCTCGCGAAGGGGAAATACACAAACGACGTCGTTTCCATGTATCAATATCAGAAAGCCCATTTGGCCCAACATAATTTCACAAGGGCTCTCTCCTCTCCGTGGGTTTTCGATTGGCGATTCAGCAAACGCTGCGTTTGAAAACGGCGTCTTTGGAAACGCTTATTCGACTTCTCTCTCTCTCTCTCTCTCTCTCTCTCTCTCTCTCGTTAATTCATACGGGTATCGATTTTTTTGGTCTGTCTAACGTTTTTTGGATTAAAAGATGGCATATAAATACTGCATAATAATATTCAAATATGAAAATTCTAAAAGAAGATTGATTTAATAGCAAAATCACATAGGCTAACATCTCATAAATCATCACATTAATTATCGGATTGATGCACCTTTAACCAAACAAAAAAACATTAATTATCGGATTCTAGACGCATCCATGATGAAATCACAAACAACTTGGATAAACATATATTACCAAAGAAAATACACCAAAATACAATAGATTTGAATTCGTAAGACTCTAGAATTACGTTAACTCTCGACAAGTTTTTAGATCGATGGTACGTAGTTTCAAGTTCGGGAGAGGCGAAAGACGTCGAGGAAGGAAGAAGCGGAGAGGAGAAGAAAGGCGAGGAAGGAGAAGAGGACGGAGACAGCGACACGGTCGCAGAAGCGGTCAAGGGACTTGCAGAAATCCGGAAGAGGAACGTGTCTTATCCCCGTCCTGTTCATGTTCGTCACTCCCAGCGCCGCCGATCCTCCGCTCATCATCGCGTACCCGAATATCTACGTACGTGCGTATGCGCGCATGCATGCATGCACAAAAATGCGCAATCAAGACACTCCAAGAATACGTATGCATGTATACGGTCATAAATACGTTAGAAACACGAACTGCTTACTTGATCTGAAGCGAAGCAGAACCAGGCTTGGTGTCTTGTCGGAATCACAGGGCGTTTCTTCACGAGTCTTGCTCCACTTATGAGTAGTTGGAGCAACGAGTAAGCCGCAGTCGCTGATGAGACGACGACTAGATATCTGTAACACAGTTGGAAAATGAATATCATATATATATATATTATAACTTTTATATTTTATATTAAAATGATATTGTGGGAAGAGAGAATAATAGTTGCTTACACGAGTGAATCCGAGAGAGACCAGACAGAGTGGAGCTGAAGTTGGAAGCCATAGAGAGATGCAACGCTAGTCTGACGGGCAGTGACCATAAACATCACAGCCGCCGCCGCCGCCGCCACGCATATCACCCTCATCACCACCATTGCCACGTCATTTTTCCGGCAACTTCCGATGGTGATGACGTCATTCTCCGTTGGTTCTTTCACGGCCATTTCCACGTCATCCGACGACGGTGCATGCTCTATGTTCTTCGCCATCGTCATCGTGTTTCTTGAGTTCGATTTGCATGTAACCTGAGACCCATATATATAAACTTGTTCGTGATGGTGTTGTCCGTGAATTTGACACGTGGCATAAATATACTGGAGGGTCAAACAGCGCCCGTGAGCTCTCAGGTCATTGTAGTCAGTGCAAAGGAAAATAAAACAGCTCCCCTTTTGTGCCAATACAAAATTCCACAATTAAATAAATTTGAGGGAAAATCCCCAAATTTTCGTTTTCCAGTTAGTTGTTTCATCTCATATTTTAGTCCCGTAACGTTAAAAAATTATTGGTCTTGAGTTTGTAATAACATGTAAAAAAAGGTTGTAATATCTTATAAAAATCTGTAAAATAATTATGTATTTTTTACAAGGGTATCCTGTTTACCTCTCATAATTTAGAACAAAATTACAATTTAAAACGGGCACGTTAATTACATATAGTGGCTGTTTCTGACACTATCACAATCCAACGTTTTTTTAAATATATTACAAATTCAAGACTTGCATAATAAATTTTTTGTAGTATACGGTAAAAATCGACGTGAAATAACAAATTCAGGTCAATATATATATATATTCCCTAAAATTTTGACCATCCGATTTACCCATATAACAATTGTCGATACAAAACAATTAAGCAGTTCAAAACACATTTCCGAGATCTCTCGTAATTTCACTCTTTCAACATTTTTCTTCTCTCTGTAGATGAATCACCCCCGAGAATGCCTACGATACCGTGTGGTGTGTATAAGCCAAGGAGAAGCGGACGAAGAAGCTAAACTCCGAACATAAGGTCGAGGAATTTCGAGACGAGCGATTTAGACGGAGAGGCCATGGCTCCTCCTGGCTGAGGCGCAACCGTGCTGCCGCCGTTTTGAACGTAATGGGGACGGGACGAGGGCCTCGACCTGTTGAACTCGGAGCTTCTGTTGGAGGGTGGAGGTAAAGGCATGAACCCCTGGTTGTTTAATCGCTCGTTCAACGTTTGCTTCTGCATCGGATCCACTGGCTTTACACCCACGATTACAACCCCGTTGATCATCATCCCGTTCTTGCTCAGAGCCTTCTGTGCATCGGATCGGTTCTGCGAAAAACGTAAAGGAAGAGCTTTTTTTTGTTATGCCAGTCCATTGAAATCCATGAAAAAGGCGGTGGTTGTGCATGTTTTGAACAATATATCGATGATTACGAATGTTAGTTTTGGGTTTGGAAGTCTATGTGTGAACAAGAGACTCATACATGATGCAAACACATCTACAAGCATCAGATGCTTTGAGAAGAAAGAACAATAACCTGATACAGGATGTGCATCCAGTTGGCATTCTTCGGACCAGGAACATGTTTCAAAATCATACCACATTTTTCAAACTCCCGCAATACCAAATTTGTATCACCTGGAGAAAATCTGAAAAATAGTTGTCATGATCAGTTCCTATTTCTCTGCACAAACAGTAGCAAAGCAACATGACAAATACGACCGGCAAAAGCAGAAAAGAAAACAAGGAGACAGGACAGTAGAAGAAACACTCATAGTATCATACACAGAGCAGGGAGAAAGAAACCGAGCAAGAAGTTTAATAAACCTTACCCATAGACAGTGACCCACTCCTCTTCGTCAAGGTTCCCAGTGGGTATGCTCTGCCGCTGCACCTCTGGCCTAGCAACTTCTCTCGGTGGTGGAAGTGTGACCAATGTGCCAGGCTGAATCACTCCCTCGACGGGAGAACCCTTTCCCTTGTCATCCGGTTCGGTGCTACTACTAGCCTTTGATGGCGACCACCAATTTGAACTGCCCGAAGCTTGTTGACTCTGTTGTGCACTCAGTAGAGAAAAAGACATGCTCCCATTGCCTTTAGCCGGAGTGACGACATCCTTTCCAGAACTCTGGAAAGGTGATCTTTTGTCAGACTTGATATCTGGCGATGCCGAGTAGTCTGCAATCCCAGACTCGGGAGAGAAATCCGACCGATCTTCCAAAGTATACATCGGAGGAGGCGGAAGATCCGAGCCCCCAAAATTTTCACGCCATAGAGCAGATACAGCAGCTGCTTGACCCGGGGTCGAGAACCTTCCTCTCCGAGCAGAAATTGGTGAAGCTAAATCCTGAAAAAGCAGAGATTGCCTCCCTGATCTGGGAGTTCTATGCGCTGTAGCACTCATTCCTACCCCAAAAATATCCCCTGCGAAGTAAAAGTCATTACCCAAGCAATTGTATTAAACAACAACAGCATCATCGACTATGCAAATTTTAGCCACGAAATAAGAAAATGATCCAGAACTAAACTGGAGTTAGTTGAAAATCTTGAAAATTAAGCCAAAAAATTACATTCGCCCCCAAGTAAGACAATAAGCAGATTCAAATCATCAATCTAAATAAATAAAAAAAATTCTCAGAGCAAACAATCTAATGAAGAAAGGTCCAAGCTCAGACCGAGAACAAAGAGTACAAGCGGAACACAAACACTCCCTTCAGCGAGGCTTTCTCCAAGAATCGCCGAAAGAAACGCAATAAGCAATCGAATCCGAAAATGTATCCAATGAAAAAACAAAGATACGAAAAAAGAGAACAAATTCCTCAAAAAAGCACAAGTTATGCACTGGAAATCGAGTTCAAATGCTCTGTTCTATCCATACGCGAATCATAATCAAACAAACGCAAGAATACGAGAGGGGGGGATACCTGGAGATGGCGATGGAGATTTCAGAAATTTCCTCTCCAGGGATCTGAGAAGCGCTCAGCTCGAGCTAGAGAGCGCGGAGGGAAGAAATATAATAACCCTAGACCAGGAGGAGCCTTTGAATCGGACAAGAGCAAAAAAAAATTTCAAAAGTTTCAAAGGAATTGACGAAAATAACCTCGCGTTCACGTTTGCGATTGCGTTTTCCATAACCTCGGGCTTTTGGGCTTATTATACTTTCGGCGGAGACGGTACGGACACATCCGGTCCGGTCCGGTTTGGTCCATTAATAATATGGGTCATATACCTATGACCTTAACTCGGCCCAGTCAGATAACTGTTCTTTCTTAATATTTACTTTACTTTACATTTGATAATAATAAAAGTAAAAAATGGGATAGTGACTTGAATTCATCTTGATTTGGTTCGCCTATTTGAAAAAAAAAAAAATATATTTCAAATGAATATCAATTTCGATTCGTTTTTTAAGGTTATATCCAATTTTGATCTCAATTTTTGTTTTGCACATTTTTTAAGGTTTATAAAAATTACAAAATTTTCATGGTGTATTTTTTTAAACTTTATCAAGCAAAACCAATGAGTGCGCTGCAGCAAACAAAAAACACATATTTTATTTTGAAATCTTTTTATGAAGTGAAAATAGTTTTGTGATCATGCATTTTTTTCACATATATAAATACTACAATTTCTGAATAAGAAATATATATATACATACATACATATATATATATATTGAAAGGGGGAAAATAAAAAAGAGTAGCTTCAGCTTTAAGATGGAGACGCATGCAAAAACCATAATGATGCTGTCTCTGTCGCCTACGCAGAGCCCCTCTCCCACGCCTTTGGTATTTTTATACGATTTTGCTCCTTCCCCTTTTACCCCTCTTTTTCCTCTTATTTACGATTTTGCCACTACCATATTTCAATTTTTTAAAGAACAAAAATCTCCTTTACTAAAAAGCTTGTGGGTTTATTTTTTACATAAAATCTGATTTTAATCTCCATGATTTTCGGAGGAGGATGACGCGTTACAGCGTTTAGATATACTGTTTGGATTATTTTGGTTGAATTGTTACGTATTTATATCAATTAAAATATTATATATATATATATATCGTCCAACCATAAAATAAAAATATTCTATGATTTTTAATCCTATACATATTTATCAAATTAACATCCTAAGTTCTAAAACCAATATTTTATTTGTAAATATAAAAATAAAAACAATGAAATCAATTATCATCAAAACCGTAATTTTGAATTTCAAACCGAATTCTAGATACAAAATATTTAATTTTAATTTTATAATTCAAAATTTTCGATTTTCCTAACTACTTTAGTAAAACTCAATAACTCTTTAGATAAAACGGTCACATTATTCGAATTTAACTAAACGGATCAATCATTACTTGCAAACCTGGTTATCGAAATTATCTTCATGCTTCAGGGTCATTTTCGAGAATTCGCCGAGTAAAAGAATTTGGAAAAAAAAAAAAAGTGGGATTTGGTTTTTACCCTCGAGGCCGAGGCTCGTGAGCTGTTGTGCGACTGTGCGATGTGCCAATGAGCATAAACCAAAAGAGAAATGGCCAACGAAAAAGCTCCCCACAGAATCGCAAACCCACCAAATTCGTAAATTGGAGAATAAAAAAGAAAGCAAATTTAATAAAATAAAAAAAAAAGGAATTGAAGAAAAGGCAAAGAAGATCGGGTTGTGATGAGCAAAACCCAGAAACCAAAAAAAGGGAAAGGAGATAACTTGTCCACAGTAGTAGCTCTATGATTTTTTCTCACACGCGTCTTCTTCATCGCCTAGCTTCTGGTTTCTCTCTCTTGCCCCTTCGGCTTGATTTTGGGGTTTTGAATTTTGTTCTGGTCCCATGAGAACTCGGAGATGGAAAGAAAATATGGAAGTGGTGAAATAAGTTGGGTGTTAGACTGAGAAATCTTTGGTGGGTGTTAGTCTGAGTCGACTCGGTGGCTTGGTTGTGTACCATCGCGAGGAAAGGTTTCTATCATTTCCTTGTTTTTGGTGTCGTGTTGCGTTGTTTCTTCCCTTTTTCGTGAACGGTCGGATCTTTTTTGGTGTTGCAGAGTGCGAAAGTTGTAATCTTTTGGGGAAAATTTTTGCAGGGGGTTCTTGTATTTTGGGGCTCTTGCCTTAAAGTCGACAAAAGAAGGATAACTTGTCCCCTGAAGAGGTTATATGAAATCTTCTCATGTTGTGAAGTGTTGAGTTGGCAGGAGTACTTGTCATTGTCTGAAACCCACATCTCTGACATATGCGGTAATGCAACTCTCAACCCTTTTGTGCGATTTAGCTTTGGAAGTGGTAGAGAGATAAGTCTGCAATGGGCGGGCATTGAGGACCTTTTGGTGTATGTTTTCTACTCAGGTGTTTGATTAGAATTGTGTTTGCGTAACTATAGTTCTCGAGTTTGGGGGAAGGAGAATAGGCTCTTTGTCCATAATTTGTATGTGTTGTAGCTTCATAAACTGCATAAAGTTTGTTCCTTTGAGGTGAAAGAATTGATTCTGTTGTAAAGGATACAATTTGGTTTCTGGGCGCTAGAGGGGTGTTAGCGTTTTGGTGAATTCTGTGACTGAGTTGATAAGAAGCACTCCGAGTAATGGAAATGTCCTACAAGGATGGTAAAGCCGGGAGTTTGGACAACGGGAAATATGTAAGGTACACACCTGAGCAGGTTGAAGCACTTGAGAGGCTGTATCATGACTGTCCCAAACCGAGTTCAATTCGCCGTCAGCAGTTGATTAGGGAATGTCCTATTCTCTCTAACATCGAGCCAAAACAGATCAAAGTTTGGTTCCAGAATCGAAGGTAATATATTTTTATCTACTTTGACTTTAGAAAGGAGGAGATAAACTTTTTCTCGAGTGCTCCATCTTTCTTGTTCCTTGTGTTTTAGATGCAGTTTCAAATGGAAGGTATTTCTTCCTGTTTGCTGTTTAGTCCTGACTCCTCACTTTATTATCATTCTGTCATCTATTTAATTGCTATTCCAATCGCCCATAGCTGACTTTCCAATGACTACAAGAACGTTTGGGCTTTGCCCGGTAGAAATCTTTCAATGGCTTTATGTTTTCTTTGGATAATGTTAAAATGCTATTTTCTGTCCTACAAGTGTGTTTTATGTTACTAATGCTGCTTTTGTACATGTATCTTTTAATACTTCAGATGCAGAGAGAAGCAGAGGAAGGAGGCCTCTCGGCTTCAATCTGTGAATCGGAAGATGACCGCCATGAATAAGCTCTTGATGGAGGAGAACGATAGGTTGCAGAAGCAAGTATCACAACTGGTCTACGAGAACAGTTACTTCCGTCAACATACCCAGAATGTAAGAATTATAATTGCTTACATGATCAGCTTGAGTAGAATATCTTCATGTTTCTAGCTTAGAGAAGAAGACTTTTGTTATGTTTTCAATTTTATTCCATATTTCAGACATCACTTCCAGCTAAAGACCCAAGCTGTGAATCGGCGGTGACGAGTGGTCAACAACAATTGGCATCACAGAATCCTCCAAGAGATGCTAGTCCTGCAGGGTTGGTACTTTAGTGGGAAAATGGTTATTGAGTCATTTTCCAAGTCATTATAACTTAGTGTCCACTTTGTTTTCCAACGCTTATCTGTCCATGGGAAAGAGATAGATGTGAGTGGTACTGTTCTGAGTTCAAATGATGAAATTATGCTTTCAGGCTTTTGTCCATTGCAGAAGAAACTTTAGCAGAGTTTCTTTCGAAGGCGACTGGAACTGCTGTTGAGTGGGTCCAGATGCCTGGAATGAAGGTATACCCTTGACATTTACATGGTATTTTATGCGTATATTTGTTCTAATTTTGTACTTTTTTTCCTGGAAAAAAACCGTCTTCTCCTACTATATGCATTTACATTCCTGTAGGATTTGTGTGGTCCATTTCAAGAAGCCAATGGTTTTTTCATACTTCTTCTAAGTTTCTTTCTGTTAACTACGTGCTATACAGTATACAAGACAGGTTTTATTTATTGCCTGAATTGGTTTCTTGTATTTTGGGTAACAGCCTGGTCCGGATTCCATTGGAATCATTGCTATTTCTCATGGTTGCACCGGGGTAGCAGCACGTGCTTGCGGCCTGGTCGGCCTTGAGCCTACGAGGGTATGTCTTGAAAAGAAAATTCTCTTTCTCATCTGATTCGATGAGTTCTTTTGGCTGTGTATTCATATTTACCAAGATGATATGTTATTATGTTTTCTCTCTTTTTTTTTTTCCTTAGGTTGCAGAAATCGTCAAGGATCGGTCCTCATGGTTCCGCGAGTGCCGAGCTGTGGACGTTTTAAATGTGCTGCCAACCACAAATGGTGGAACCATCGAGCTTCTTTATATGCAGGTTAGTAACACCTCAAACGATAACTTTTCCACTATTTGAAAACATTTACCATTATTATTATCATTTTCTCGAATGAATACACAGCTCTATGCACCAACTACATTGGCTCCACCACGAGATTTCTGGCTGTTGCGTTATACCTCTGTTCTAGAAGATGGCAGCCTTGTGGTGAGTGAGCGATCTTTTCGTGTCTATTCTCTTCTTCTTGAGCAACCCATTTTTCACATGGTTTATTAAACTACAGGTGTGTGAGAGATCTCTTAAGAACACTCAGAGTGGTCCTAATATGCCACCGGTTCAGAATTTCGTTAGAGCCGAGATGCTTC